>NC_141787.1:14751458-15061066 GCF_054643075.1 Acanthaster planci | reverse complement strand
TCGGCCTGTGTGGAGACCCTCACCCACCCTTGTCAGGCCGAGTGGGAGGGGCACCTTGGCGCCGAGAAGCTGCTCCTCCAAGGCATGGGGGAGGAGGCTGGCGCCCCGTCCCTAGACCAGATACTGACCGTCCTGGAGAAGGGCCAGACTGAGAAGATGTGAGTGTTTTGGGTCTATGAGTGAGCGATTGAGGGCGCTCTGTAGATCTCTCTGGGGGCCCAAGAGAGGGCTTTTCCCCGACACTGGGAGCCCAGAACCCATGCAGCCTATGTGCACGGAACGTGCATCTTGTTTGTGAATGGATGTGAGAGAACAGCACCCATAGGTATTACATTGCAGAACTGTTCTAAGGTGTTCTCCGTGATAGTCTTATTTTTTTGGCCATCAGTAAAGGAGGCAGTTCCACGGTGGAGCTCAACCTAGCCCTTCATGGTTGATGAATCATGTAATTTAGCATTATCCCTGATGTTATTCAGAGAAATAACCAATTGGCTTTTACCATTGCTGGCAGCTTCCTGGTGTACAATGATTCTGTACCCAGACTGACTAGTGTTTCTTTCTTTCCAAGACTAATAAATTTTTTTGGAAGGGGGGGGGAATCAGGCTTCAATCTGATGAATGCAGTTCTGAATTATATTGTCCATGATTGTTCTGCAGGGCTCATAGCCTAGATACCATACTCTTGCTGCTAGTTTTTGCCTACTCCCTAGCCGGTGATGACAGCATCAGCTTTGATTCTGACGAACGGAGCTTGAAGACTCTGCTAGTCCAGGCTATCCTATCTGAGCAGGAACCGTCTGAACTGATTACTCAGTTTGGTAAGTGTGTAAGGCAGTGGCAGCCATCTTGGAGGTGGTGGCTTTTGTTCCGCATGGATAACTCAAGCAGACCTTGTGAAAATCACAAAAATATCTCCAAGAAGGCTTCTTCCTACAGATGGTCTGCATTACTCCAGTTTGTGAGATCCCGACAAAGTTCAGACGATCATGAAAACATCTGCCTATCTCATAGGACGTCACACCTGTACATGCGTGTAACTGTCTTACTTTATCATGAATCTTAACCAGAAGTACACTGAACAGCAGAGGAAACTTGCCACTTCTGTCAAAGGCCACGCGTAAATATTTACTCCATAGAAATAAACAATTTTTGTACACGGGTATGCTGCAATACCCCTTACTAATCACATGCCCAAAAGCAAGTGATTATCTTTATAACAAAGAAGAAATTGACATGCACAGCAACTTGGTTACTTGGCAAGTTTCTTTTGCTGTCCAGTGTATTTTCAAATTTCTTAATGTCATTGGTTTCTGAGTCTACATTCATTGACGTTAAAACCACTGCCATGTTCTTTCCCAGTCGGGGAGACACGCTCAGAAGACAGAGTGCGAGAAGCTGTGAATAACCTCTTCACCAAGCTCAGGGCAGTCGGAAGGGCCAGGGGTCATCTGCAGCAGTTCAGGTAGGAAATATGATCTCACAAACCCTGCCTATCCAACTCACCAAGTAGGCTTACTGTTGAAGGAAAGACCATGTAAAGTCACTCCTTTTGTCGTGGGTAATTGAAACCTGGTGTCTCAGTAGGGGGGTGTTTATTCTTGGCTTGCAGTTGCATGGACTTGGTAGATTTAATTTGTAGAATGAAATTGTGAAGTAGTTAATCTGAGTATTTAAACGTCTTCTACTCAACGTGCCAAGGGATTTCTTTGCCGCAAACAATTCCTGGGTCTTCCACCGACCCAAGAAGCTCAATGGCTTTATCCAGTAGACAGTTGACCCTCATAATAAGAGCACTGCTAACCACTTGCTGCCGGGGAACCCCGTTTCGGGCACCATGGGCTTATACACAGAGCCGGGGTGCCTGAAACGGGACAAAAGAGCTGGTCCGTGTAACAAAAGACTGTACTCGGAACAAGAGACCTGCTGCTGGGAATTGCCATTATTTTTCGGCTTGCATTTTTCAAAGGTTTCATTGTTTTTAAACAGTTTACCACTGTTTTCAGCATAGCATGCCCATGGATTAGCATCGCGGACAAAAGTGCTCCAGGGCCCCATGCATGGGCGACACAGCGCTGCTGCATGCTAATCCAGTCGCGTTTGAAAGGATACCACTCGCATTCCCTGGGGACAAAGGAAATTACGCAACACCTCGCAAATTCTGGGCTCTCTTTACAGGACGGCAGGCCCGGCTGAAATACTCAGGAGTAAATGGAGGTTGCCTGTCAGCTTAGAGTAGACACCAAACAGCCATTCATTTGGGTGTAAACGTCCATGAAATGAAATGATGAATTTTTGAAGATTTTTGAAAACTGAAAATCTTGAAAATGGCCCGTATGTATGCACAGCAGATTTAACCCCTTCGCTACGGAAGACTGCTACTACCGCACCGTTGTGTGAGGATTAGTGCATACCACACATACAGTCTATTCACCATGCAGCTGCTGGTTCAATGGGGCCTACTGCTGGACAAAGCCCTCCATTCAGGGCATACCACAGCCCAGCAGTTGCGGTCAAAATAATCCTGCCGTGAAGGGGTTAAAAGCACCTGGTAGCAAGTGATTAATTCAAGCTTCTACTCATAACAAACTTTCATTCCTGATAATACAAGGTTCCCTTTTCAACGATGTAATTTGCCAAGTTTGAAGGACCTCTTAATAACGAGGTTTAAAAGTATTTTAACTTTCGAGTTACACTTATTTCACGAGTAAGAGTTGCTGGGCTCTGCCTTCTTCAATCCTACAAAATCCTGTAAAACCTGCTGGTTTTTCAATAATTAGGGAGAGTGACTAGGGTTAATGTCACTCCATTGTAGAAGGTCCGGGGAATAGACTTGATCTTGGCACCTCCGAGTCTGAAAACTTTGCTCAATCTAATTTAATTCCCCAAAGCATCTGACGTTACTTATTTCTCTCCCTTTTGGAAGAGAAATAAATTATACCATGAGCGTCTGATCATCGTAGAATTTTGGATCACAACCTACACTGTCCTAAATCTGGGGAATAGAGTTGTTCACGGAGCCTCTCAACCTTAAACTTTTGCCTAATCGTATTTGATCCCCCAAAGCATCACACATTAATTTCTTTCTCTCTCTCTCATTGCCAAGGTCTATTTTTGATCACGGCAGCATGGTCGCACCGGCGTCCTACAATCCGTTCTTCAAGCAAGTCCTGGATGGGATCTTCAGCCCCAACAAGTCCGAACTCCCCGACATCGAATACAAGTCGACGGGGCTGAGGGACCTCATCAAAACAGGCTTCAGGTGTGAGACTCAATGCGCATGAAAGTTGGGAGTGAAAGGAGGGTTCAGTTGGTTTTCTGAATGCCCAGTTTGAGAAGATTCAGGAAGGTTGCTATAAACAGAGATGTCCTGGGAATGTGGATTATAAGATTGTAGAAAAGAAGTTTGAAAGAGGAGTGCAGTAGACAAGAGGGGCTTACATTTTCGAAAGTCTGTGTTACTTTTTAAAGTATTGATTCCTGGTTAATTTTGAAAAGATTCCTGGTTAATTTTGAAAAGAGGCACTTTCATCGCATGAGCTTTCTTTCTCCTGTTGACCCCTCTTTCTCTTATCTGTTCTGAATTGTCTTTGAACTAATGCCCACATCAATGTATTGATGAACTGTGCTGCTATGTTCAAGGTTTGTTGTGGGCAATCCAACTTTATCCTAACGAGATCTTGTCAAATTTTGTGTTCAATAAAACAGCGATCATTGAACCTGTCAAGATTTGAGCAAGGTTGACAACGTGTTTTCTTCAACTTGGGTCAAGCCGGACTGATGTTGCATGGATGGTTATTTTGTCGGTTACAATGTTTTGTTCATGTGTTCTCCACTGTTTGATTCAGTGATCCACAGAATTGTTTTCCGTTCTGCTACTCATGGGAATTTCTATTGGTTCTTGTCTCGTGCGCAGATTTTTCGTGAATGTGAGCAAGCCGCGGCCCAGCGATCACCCACTTCTGATTGTGTTCGTCCTGGGCGGGGTGACATGCTCGGAAGTCAGGACCATCAAAGAGACTGTGGCTAGCCATTCACCGAACACACAGGTATGGGGGAGGGGATGAATTTACAGTTCTTTAGGAGTTACACTCTCATTGGCTTTCTGACCGAAGTCCCCCTAGCTTCCTGAAGATTGTAAACTTATACATCTTGTCATTTTATAAAGGACTGTAGATGAGCAATGCATCTAAATTAATGACAGAAACTATTTACTTATGAATGCTTGGCTGTGCCAAATATCCAAATATTGGATTGATTATCGAATATTCAAATATTATTTTCTGAATTTGAACATTCAAATGCAAAATTGATGAAAGGGAGAATTTTCTTTTGTTTAAAATGTGAAAAATTGCACTATGGAGGTTTGTTTCAAGCAGATTCACATGAAAAGTGACAAATCTTTAATACGATCTGAAAAGTAATTATTTTTTAAAAGATTTAAATGAAATAGAAATTTTCAACAGGACAAGAAGTATTGTTCATCTCGTAAATCTTGCTAAATCATGGCTGGAGATACTCCCAGACGTGAGAAGCTATTATAGTGATTATAATGTACAATTGTGTGTTATTACAACTGATCAAAAGTTTGTATATTGTTCATCAACAATCTACTGGTCGGTACGACCGAATATTTGGATATTCGATCCAATTTGAAGGTCGAATTATTCAAATCTATTCAGCCCTAATTTCCACCTAGAACATGCAGAACAACGCACGATTAACGTGCCATGCACTGTTGGCCAGCTAGTTTAAGGAGACATTCTTGGAGAACTAGTCCCGATCAAAAAAAAGGATGATTATTTTCATGTGGTGTTACTTTATTTGGCGATGTAATCAGCAGACTTGTGCACTGAGTGTCCCTATGAATTTCACTCAGTCCAAGTTGGAATGGGCGCTTCCAGTAGCGTATCCAGCTTTTGGTGTCAGGGTGGCAAATTCAAAAGCGAATGCCCCCTCAGGCTTATTTGACATGGTGCTGGGGGAGAAAAAAATATCAAAAGCCTAACTCACAGTCCCAAAATCCTAGCTTTTATTTCATGGTGTTGTTTTCTTTGGGTTTTGGTGCTAATAGTTGATATATAAATATTAAAATAAAAATTTGAGAAATAAATCTTCGAATGAAAATCAACGTGTAAAAGTCCGTCGGGGGAGGGGGACAAGTTGCACCCCCCCCCCGATACACCACTGGGGACTGAGTTCGAGAAAAGGAACATTTCCATTACGATGATTTGTTTTCCTGACTGCATCGCAGGTGGTCATTGGAAGCACCCGCATCTTGAAACCGACAGATGTCCTGAGGTTACTGCTATGTCAAGATAACCTACATCCAACGATGTGATGGTGAACTACAGGGGGGGGTTGAAATCATTTTTTCGCCCAAGCATTGGAGTGCAAAGCATTTGCCAAATATGAGAAGTGTTAGTTTAGATGCCAGTGTCTCCCGGCCTTTTGCAAAGATGAAAATATTTAATCAATTCTAATAATTTTTCACAAAATCAATACAAGTGCTTCCAGGCACTTACTCCACACAGGCGTGCTTTATCCACTTTGCGCTCGAGGGCTCGTTAACACGATCTGGCTGGTTTGTACATGTATAAACAGGCATGCTGAACTGTTGATATGTCCGGCATTCCTTGACTCATCTCCAGCTCATTTGAAGCAAGATATGGGACGGAGAGAACCCCCCCCGCCTTTGTGTTGGTCATTGTTTGATCGGAATCTCAGGAATTCTTTACAGACTTCTAGGGGGGATGTGTCAGGTAACAATAGTCTAGAGTGTGTATAGGGATTGGACAGGTAAGGGGGGTACCCCTCCGTCCCATATCTTGCCTGGTATACTCCGGCTATGTTTAAACATGCTGATTCATCCACTTGCCTCCAATAAGTCTGTGGAGGTGGACCTTATGCTGAACTTGGCCTGTGCGCACAGCCTGTAGAGGTAACAAATGCTGCTCCGTGGGCGGCGTCCCCGAGTGTTGAAAAATACAGTTTGAAATTTTCAAGCCAAAACTAATGTCGTAGGCATAGTAGGGTCAAAATGCAGTTGCACATCAGACGCCTGTTGTTATAGGCCGATTGCGCCTGTTAAATCACGTGACCTATAGTGGGTATGGACCCCAGAAAAACGTGTGTTTTTGAGAGTTGTTTCCGAACTCTACAGCCAGGTTACGATTTAGTGACCAGTACATCCGTAGTCCGAGTACGGTACCTACCGTCCGCGTTATTTTTGGTAAATGATACTCACGAAACACTTTGCTTTTGGTGGACGTCGTGTTTGTCGATATTTAATACCCACTGTAGGTCACGTGACTTTGCGGGCGCAATCAGTCTATTGGCTAGATTTCATTATTTCTTACTCTTCACTGGATGACAACAAAAAGGTTTGGAAACCAAATTAAACCATGGTGAAACTTGATTTTCTAAGTTTTGACACAGTGCAGCTCTTGTTTTATTTGAGGTATTAACTCTTGCTAAAAAATCTGACAATAACACCCAACAAAAAATCAAAAGGTCCAAATATGTGTGGGTTTAACGCTTTCCAAGTATTTATTCGACCGAACGCACAGAGAATGTAACAGACAATCCTCCCATCAAAATGTTGACAAAAGTGTAGGCATGTAAAGGAACATGACCCCAATATTAAAGTTTATAACGCAACTTAAGCATTAGTAATAAGTCACCATATTTACACACAATTTTTTTTAAATTCCGTTTTCTTTTTTTCACATTTCTTTCAATTGTGGGTTCAGTTGACGGGCCAAAGGGCATTCAATTATTCAAAAAGACATCATCAATTTTTTTTTTCATTGAAGCAATTTGCCAATAAAATCTTGAGGAGGTAGAGTGAGTGTTAGGCATGTCACTGATGACAGAGCGATGGTTTGGGCTACAGAAGAAAACTGAGCTGAATTTTGCTGAGATGTTTGATTTCAACGTAATAGCTGATTTCTCAAGGAATAATGAAGACAGAAATGTGATTTTGCTACTATGGCCCGTACCATGCGATTCTCTTTCCAATTTGTGCAAGGGCTTGATAAGGCTGATGTTAAGAATTGGGCAAATGACCTCTGCGATTCACTAACTATAACGAACTGGATAATGATGTCACAAGCCACTCCTGGGTACAAATGGTTCTACGACAAATGTCTACAATGGTGGCGTGCGTGTGGGAAAGCCAGTGTTTTGTTGGTGGGTATGGCTCTCTCGTTATTAGGTGTGTTTTCACTACCGGCTGCGACTTCAAAAGTTACAGCCAAAACCTGCTCAATTTGTGGCAACCAATTTGTGGTCTGGATCCCTGTGCAAAGAAACACTGTACTAGTCATCTTGTTATGGTTACCAGGCTCTCATACCTCCAAAAATGGATCATGCTTTAAGGCCACCTATCCACTTTCTGTTGGCTTTAGGTATGTCATTTATGATCAAATGCTGAGCTCTTAAAAACCTCACAGGAACCGCTTAGGACAACCTTGCCAACGAGACACGACTCCCGAATGCATCACTACGTTGATAACACTTGTCTCCTTGACGATCACGAAAACCCAACTTTATTTTGGAATTAAGTTTTTTCTCTCAAATTACAAAAAAATGTGCATCGCACTCTACGACGGAGAATCTATAGAAAAACCTCCAATTGTACAGAACAAAAAAAAAAGGACACGGACACAGTTTAATCTCGCCCCTCCTCTGCCTTCCGTTACACTTACGGGGATAGAATTTGGACTGAGGTTGAAATTAATGTACGCAAAACATACCAAAAAAGTGCTACTAAAAAGAAAAAACAAGAAGGGAAGTACGCCATACATTAATCACCAACGACAGCTGACCCCAAAGATTTCAAATTACACGTTCTTGAAGTGCATCGGCCACATTTTCCCGAGCGAGGATCGATTTACCTCTTAAATGCTTTCAGTGATGCTAAGAAAATCATTTGTTGGAACAGGAGCCCACTCCTTAAATGGGGTCCACTGTCTTCATTACCAGTTGTCGCAGTGTCCGGCATTTTACCTCAGGAAAATGTCAGTACAAAGCATTTAAATGCCAACAAATTCCTAGGGTTTGTATGAGCCCCACACGTAGTTAACACCGAGGAATGTTTATTCTAGAATCTACTTTATCTACAAATACTATTACATGTAATATTTTAACAGCTGAAAAACAAAACAAAAAACCAATAAAGAAATAAAAGGACGATACTTTTCCTTGTTAAGACAGACACTTTGTCTTTCCAAAAGGCAGGGAAAAAAAAGACCAGTTTGGAGTGTAATGTAGCACCAAACATACAAGATTAGTCTCAATTCCAGTAGGGTGTGGGAAAAAGCCATCAGGTTAACAGGAAAAGTACCATCCGTGAATTATCAAAATGCATTTGTACTTTACACAAAAAAAAAAAAAAAAAATCAATGATGTCCCAAAGGCGTGGGAAAAATTCCAGCACTGTCTAAAGTCAATCACGAACTCAAACCTGCTTGTCACGAATTAAAAATCCTTTGGGGTCCTAAAAAAAAAAAAAAAATAGAAAGAGACGAAAAAACAGGAGCACAGCATCTCTTACTACTACATTCACTTGAGTCCAGGATATCAAATCAATCGTGGATGATACAGAGGAGTCACTAACAAAGAAATATTACAAGTTTAAAGACAACAGCAAAATACCGTGTTACGTGAAAGAAACCCCCCCCCATCCCATCCAAAAGACAAAGACAGTGTGTGGCAAAGTTTATACAGGTTTTGTCTCTTCCCTAGTTTGTCGGTAGAAATGGTGGATGAATGTACAACTCCTTGTGATCGCGGTGTTGTTGACGACGACGATGCGTTTCTATGGTAAGTGTTGCTGGGCTGCTAAAAAAACAAAAGAGTGTCTTAGGCGTCGCCTTCTTCGTCCTCTTCATCTTCGGGTACTTCTTCTTCATCCCCCTGTGGGAAAAAAAATTCATATCATCTATCAAATGCACCTTTTTTTGGCCAAGCTCTTGATTTCACGCAGCAGAGAAGCGTTGAATATTCCAAACACTGAAGGCCAGTGCAAGCTTGGCACCGTGACGAACACGGACAGAAATTCACACAAGTAGAACAAACTCTGACTCAAAACAAAATCTGCCGCAAATATTGTGTGACCGAAACTTCACTTTGCTGTTGTTTTGCCTGAAGCATAAAAGTGACCAGTAATCCCTCCCCTTGAAAAGACAGTAAACAGGGTCCATTCGATGCTGAGCATCGAAAATTTTGGCTCTGCAAAAAAAAGATTTTACTAGCTACACTTGCATGTTATATCACATATATTACATGTATAACTTAAATATATGTAATATATTACATGTGATATCACATATATTACATGTATAACTTAAATATATGTAATATATTACATGATGTGATATCACATATATTACATGTATATAACTTAAATACATGTAATATATTACATGATGTGATATCACATATATTACATGTATAACATAAATATATGTAATATATGTCATAATGTGATATCACATATATTACATGTATAACATAAATATATGTAATATATGACATAATGTGATATCACATATATTACATGTATAACTTAAATATATGTAATATATGACATAATGTGATATCACATATATTACATGTATAACTTAAATATATGTAATATATGACATAATGTGATATCACACACACGTATATGATATATAATATATAATATCTTGTTCTATGACCTACCTCCCCCTCAAAGTCTTCTAGCCCCTCCTCCCCCTCATCATCCTCCCCCTCGTCCTCTTCTTCCTCATCTTCTTCGTCGTCGTCGTCTTCGCCATACTCTGCGATGTCGTCCAGATCTCCTGTCTCACTGTCCTCGTCGCCCTCCTCCTTCCCGTCGGGAATCTGGAAGGAACAGACCAACAGATGACGACGTGACCCATGTTTGAAACACGTGCAAGGATTGGGGGTAGACCTGCAGGGCCAACTCCTCAAAAGTGTAAAGCGCCGACATTTGCTAAGCACTAAAAATATCTGCTTAGCACGCAACAAGAAAAGAAAAGAAACGGGTTCCCGACCAAACTGTCATGCTATCTACAGAGACAGTGACTGGTTCACAGCTGACTTTTGCTAATCACAAATCAGCTAAGCAACTGTGCCCTGATCTTGTTTGCTGATACCCTTTCCTTTCCTGCCAGTGGAACTGACTTTGCCCTCAAAACATGCGCGTGCAGAAGGCACTACCTATTCAAATGAAGTTGACCCTGGGTCAGAGGTCACAAGGACAGTGTGCAGGCTGTTGTCCTTGCGTCTGCGTATCTGAGATGGAGCAGGCTGTGTCCAGGTTACTTGGCCTACAGCTGACTTAAACATATGTCTATGGGAAATGGATGTTAGCAGCTGGTTAGCGGCTTTCTTAAATGTGTGCCTTACACCCAGCCGCTGCTACAGCACGTCTGTATTCCAGCTAGGGTGTGATATGACCCCTGACAGGATTGGTTTACCCGACCAAAATGATAAAAAACATCATCGTGCTGGAAGTCTTTGTGTGGGCAAATCAACCAGATTGGGAAACGTGTTGCAAGAGACACATGCAGCTCTTGAAGAAATTTTACATTTTACATAATCGCAGAGAGGTGCCTTAACTGAAGTATGAGGACACCAGACCAAGATGGCTTCACCAGAATAAATTTGGGTTAGATGGTGGCATTAGTAGAATCCTCCCAATGGGTTTATCTGAGATAATTCACTTCTCTTTATCCGAACGAAAATTCATGACAACCGCAGCAAGGCTTTGCAACTCCAAAATGGACAAATACCTAGAAGGCGGCTTCGGGGTACCAGACCAAGATGGCTTACCAGGAAGTACTGCAACGGGTTAGGCCAGATGTCGTCCTTGATGACCTCGCCCAGTTCGTCTGCCCCGGCATCTGTGTGGTCGTTGAACCAGCAGAAGAAGCTCTCACTGTCGCCGTGCGGCCTCTTCTGGGCCACGCCCTTCTGCTGGACGGCTGTGTTTCTCTTGGTCAAGTCCTGCAAAAATGTTCACAATATTGTTAGGAGTCTTCAATCATTCTTGCACAAAATGGGAACATTCAACACCATGCAAAGCGATAGTGGCGTGGTTGGGGGTTTTTAATCCTCGAAACATGAGGCTGAGTTGAGTTCTCCCAGGTTTTTCAAGAACTGCAAAAGATTTGAGTCTTATTGCACAGCAAGGTAAAAATGCTTGCATTTCTATATGGAACTCAAAAATGTGATTGGTTGTTTTCCACGTACATACAGGCTTTGCATGGTAGCCATCTTACAGGGCAGTTTTTCCCTTCCACAGGGTATGCACAATGGAGGTCTCCCTGTTGAAGAAAAGAACTGCCATGTATGATGGCTTTCATGCAAAGCCTCTATTGGGCAAATATTCTCCCAAAGCAGGTCAACATGTATGTTTGTAGTAAACTGCTGGGGGAGGGCTTTGGGTTAGCTAAGGTCAACAAAGACATCCAAAGGGGTCGTTACCATTCCCGGCTTCCACTTGATGGTCGACGAATTTGATGATGGGTCCCCTGAATCGTTAAGGTGGAATTCCTTGTATATTACTTCGTTCTCAAAATACGGATTGTTAGGTTTGAAATGCTACAAAAGAAACAAGGACAGAGAACATCAATGCTATTGTTACAAAGGAATGTTTTAAATCTGTAAAGGTGTATTGCTGTGTAATAACCAAACAACATAACATTTATACTTTTAAAAACAAAGTTTTAATCGGTGCATTAGATGTCCAAAATGAACCTTTACAAAAAAGTGATAGCCACCTCAACCTGAATTGTTACATTTCAACAGGCTAGTGGGTCTTCACGTAGGCCAGTGAAAGGTTGGGTAAACTTGCCAAAGTGGTAACGTTTGACATGGGCTCCGTCCACAAACGTCAGGGGATGCTTTGTTACTCTGCGATGAGATCTCCTGGTGACAATGTAGCATGCGCATGCATGTGCGGTACAGAGTATGAACAAATAACTTTTCGTTTGAATGTGCACAAACGATAGCATCTTTGCGTGGATACCAGGCAGGATGACGTTCATGTCAGCCAAACCCGTCTCCTTATCAACAACGCGGGGGTACTTGAGAGTGGAAGCTCGACGGCGTGTGAAATGTACAAGGAACTAGTCAAGAGAATTAAGCTTTGAAGTTTACTTGAGAGATATACGGTGAACCAGCCAAGGCAACTAGCACAGCGTGACACTTTAGGGCACAGGATTGGCATACTCACAAATAAGATTCTGTAGCCTGACTTGATATCTTCAAATTCCTGCACCTCCACTTTGGTCAGATACTGCAGTGCCTCCTCGTCCTGCTCATCTAATAACATCGACACTTGAGGATGGTGTAAGAACTGGTACGTGGCAGCGGCAAGTCAAGGATCTAGAACTTAATTGCTTTCTCATCACACAGAATCAAAACATCAACTACCAACAACCAATACTGGTCGGGTAATTTAAAAGCTTTCATTTCAGATAAAAATCACCTCTAACCGAAATGTCTACATGGAGACACAGGCTATTAAAGTTATAGTGAAAAAATCAATAGATAAAAAGTTCAAGGATTTGAAACCCACAAACCACTAGACTCAAATCACAGAAGAGTAGATTTTGGAATTTTCTCATGTGAACAGAAAATATAAGCAAGTTTCAAGAAAATCTGTCATACTGGTCCAAACGACATTTGATTTGACACAGAGTGACCAATATCACATTTGTACAAAGAGCAAATGTTTGTCTTTCAGAATCTTTTAAAACCCTGAATATTTCTGCTAGCATTACACAAGGCAAATCTCCCCAAAAATGATGGGGCAAAATCAGTTTGATCCCTCAAATGATACTAAATAGCTCTACCTCCCCTGTTTAAAAAAAAAAAAAAACACCACAATCTCCACCAGGCACTGCAGCCATATTTCAACAACAACCCCAAGGATACGGTCGTGACCCAGAAGTGAGGAATCTTCTTGATCATCTCGGCCCGCTTGTCAAAGTGCGGCTTCCTCAATTTGTTGTACTTCTGCTCCACATGGAGGATCTCCTCGCTGGCCTGCTCGTTCAGCGCGTCGATCTCGCTCTGCACGCTGTCGATGGCTTCCACGGCCATCTGATTGACATCCTCTTCTGAAGTCAGGGCAGAGGAAGAGGAGAATGAATTTCATTTGGATGGGTGTGATATTTAAAAATAAGACAAAAATTCCATGCAGACCCCTCAAAGCGCGAGACTAAAGTACAGAGTGTTTAAATTTGTGGAAGTAAGTAAAAAAGAAAGGAGAAACAAAATACAAAATCCTATCAAATTATGGAACATTCAACCCATCACGATCCCCTTCCTCAAGGTTAACCTCGGTTTTTCTGACTAAAGGCCACAGATTAGTGGCAACAAGATGGCTCATGTCCAACACACTGGAAAATATAACATGTACAGGGGGTCTGTAGAATGCAAGCACAGCGTAAATAAAAGCATTCCTTTATTAAACCCAAGATGAATATCAATTGGCTTACTATAATGGAAAAAATACCTGGAGTTGGTTTGGTCGATAAGCATGACAGGGGAAAAACAAGAAGAAATATTCATATTTTGAAGTTACCAGGTATGTGGTCAAGGGAAGATTTAAACATTTACTTATTACCACAATAAATGTTTAAAGCATCCCCCATTCTAACCAAAAAATTTCAGGGGCTTGTTCTCAAAAAAATGCCCCCCCAAATATGCATAAGACTCTTGTTTGAAATAAAACCTGAACTATCGAAATATTCAAGGTTAGAAGAAACTGTTGTACATTAGTTACTGATATATTTCAATAATCATGACAAATGAAGGCATTACAGAGTTAACTGCTTTGTGTTTCAAACGACAAAATGCACACCTGCACACCGGTCATCATGATCATGTGAATTTATACATGATGATGGAATCCCTGGTAAACATGGCCTTGAGAAAACTGAACAGAGGTGAAACTTGACCTACACAAGCATAGTCACGAAAACATCAAATAAGCCTGGGATAAGAAAGGGGATTTTTACTGTAATTTCGTTCCACGCACTTGTTGAGTTCGGAGCACTAGTCACTGGTGTCGGGAATAGACGGCTTTCGCACTACTTACACCGACCCACAATGCGCGCCAGATCACTCTACAAACGCGAGCTAGCACGCCATGCTCGGCACACATGTATTTCATATGAGGCACACAATGCCGAAAACAATGGACGCCACCACGACTGCCACGCGTTGCCGACAAATCCTTCCCCAACCGGCCCTTCCTGCGACCCGCCGTCAGCACTGCCCGGCTCGACATACTCCACAGAAGCTCCTGGGCCGACTTACCGTCCACTTCGGCGACATTTTGGCCGTTGTTTTTCGTCTCTTCTTTCCTTACTTTGGCTGGTGGTGGCGACGACATTTTGACCGCTTCACGAGGTTGACAGTGGGGAAAGTGCGCATGCGCTGTGTCACAAAGGGCACTTGCTCGCGATTTTTGCGTTTCGCGGGAACACGTTCAGAAATGCACGGCTCCACAGTGCGATTGGGTGGCGGCGTTATACGCAGTGCTCAGAACTGACGTGTTCAACCATGGTTCAACGAAAGTGCACTTGTTGGTCATGCAAATTGGATTCATGGGACATTTTCCCTGCAGGCCTCACTATTATTTCGGAAAACCAACTCATGTTTTTCTCTTCGTAGTGCAGACTTCATAACCAGAGTAAAATAAAACGTGCAAGGGGGGGGGTATTGAGAAACGTATTCTTCAATAGAGTATAATAGTAGGGCCTATGCCGTGAGAGAAAAAAAGGAGAAATGTGATATGAGAAATAAAGGTCGATTTGGTGGAGAAAAAGGAATATTCACAAAAATTAATCCTTCCTGTTTATCAACTATAGATGTTATGAGCTGAAAATTCGAAGCGCAAACAAAAATAGGAAAAATGGAACCTCCAATATTAGCTTAATATTAGGTTTTTGGCGCAGATCAAACTAGAATTAGAATCCATTCAGTGCTGTGCACCACTTTTTTGACCAATCACGATGCTAATCTGTGATGTTGACTCCTTTGAATGTTACGAGGTACCATGAAGTTACTTTTACTTACATTTTTTTTTGTTTAGCACGATAGCATTCAATTGTAAATGGGGTAGAATCATTTTATTATTAGCTTGTCCCGTAGTCAGGATTAATCCGAGTTTTCTTTTTCACCGAAGTTTCCAGTAACTTGTTTCATGCACTCAACGTGCACCCCTGCGTGCGTTTTTATCCCCGCGCAAAACCGACGGTTCTATAGAGGGCGCACTCCAATTTTAATGGTCAGATGACGCATTAACGCGCGCAATAAACTGCAAGTCCATCAAGGTTGAAAATGACTTCTGTACATTTTAGTACCATGAAAGTACCGGTACGTATATTGCTTCAATATAGTGGAAGTGAAAACCACACAAAAGGACCGGAAAACTAGCAAAAGAAAATAATTATTCCGGGACTTTGCACAACACGAGAGGGCGCGCTTTAAGGCTGAGCAGGAAAAGGAACACACGTTCACGGCACCGTAGTACTACATGCACATTGAGCAGTTTTGCCTGTGCAGTGTTCTTGATTAATTTTAACTTTTAGGGATTTCTCCTGTTTTCAGAAACACACCTTGTAACAAATGGAAAATGGCCTACAGCTACTGGCCAGCAATAATTGAAAACGGATCAAATGGGAACAATCAAACACAAAGTGACAAGGTCTTTCCTACATTTTCTCTGCACACTACCAGTACTAAAAACCGCGGTTAATTGCATCAGAATGATAGGCCTATTGTTTATTTATTGCAAAATTTGTCTTTAGAAAACAGGGAATAGGGGATGAGGCCCAGGACCGAAATTTAGGAGAGGAGGAACTTGGATGAAGTCCCCCCCCTTGCTTGTCAGCTCTAGAATGCTGACTTGCTACCTGTTCCGGATTGAGGAAAGCGGCTTGTTGGCTCACAATTCGGCAATGAAGTGGCCTTCCGATCAAGGTAAAAACAATACAGTTCTATGTCATCGCTCCGTCTCATCCCTGAAAGGCTGCACCGCGGAGTTTTGCGACACGCCGGTGCAACACAGGACTGAGACAGACGGACGTTTTACCACAAGTAGGAAGATAGACCATGCAGCAAACTCAATTTCTTTTGCTTCACTATTTAGTTCCACCATGGGCGAAATACATAACCCAAACTGCAACATTAAATGTATCCCCGACACACCTGGACATTGTATACAGGAAGCTAACTGGCCACGCTAATTAACATGTACTGTCAAGTACAAGAATTTTTCCTCATAACAATTTGCAGGTAGGCTGCCATCAATAGATAAAACTCGTGACACAGTTATGCCTCAGTGATCACAAAAGCAACCCGAAACCGAGCGTTTTGTTGTACGAAAGTATGCATTTTTATATAGGCTTACGTGTAGAGAGGAGACAGAGAAAGCCTGTTGAGTGCACGCTGAACAGCCAGCGCAAGGTATCAGTGTTTAGCGACGACAGTAACTCTGAACCTTTGACAAAACTGTGCAGGTGCCCGAATCATTACATTTGAAGGTCGGTCATGTACGTTTCTAAAAATTTCTTTTACTATTCTTGTTTTAATCATCAGTTGGGCCTGTACGACTGGAGAGCTTTTTGGCCCTAACGTCGCGTCTACGCGTGTTAACGACGCAGGCTAGCTCACCGTGACCACGTAAGCGGAGTCCTGGGATTTGATGGTGGAAAAGTGGGCAAAGCACAGCGTTCAGGCTACCGATTTCTGCATCGAGGTGGGTTATTTTCGATTAGGCCAAACGGGTGGATCTCAGTTCCGTACTAGGGCTGAAAGTTTAATCTGCCCATGTAAAAATCACAGTTTAGATTCTTGTAACTTATGGAAGAGGTTGCCAAAAAACCCTCGCTTTCTGGGCCATCCGGGGACGGATTCCACCCTCTAAGATCTCAGTTTTCCCATGCCCGATTTGACTTTCTTTATGAGAACATCTCTGAAGTTCCAGTCCAATCCGACATTGACGACATTAGCTTGTGTTCGATATACTACCGGCATGCGTAGTTCATAGCCTTGCGCATGTCGGCCCGGCTGGACTGAGTGCGTCAACGGGAACAGGTAAACCTTGTTTGGCTTACCTGTGTCGGGGAAAATCGGCACTTCGTGAAAACAGTATGTCCAATTTTCATAATTTCCAAATAATCGTAAGATGTGACTTTAACTGTAATCCATTGCCAGGTGACTGCTCCGCAACGGGCAAGAAATCGAGTTATTATTTCTGTCACAGAAAGGGTAGCGATTAATTAACATTTCTGTGCGTTACTCATATTGCAGCGACAGACGTGGTAAGTGCCCCTGCGCGTGAATGCATTGTTATTTATTATGGAGCTGGTATCACGCATGCGCAGGGAGCTGCACATTAATCCATAGAGGTAGTCACAAACAGGCGATGACAGCAGAACGATCATGTCAGGTCCCCCTGATTAGATTCGAGCAGCAATTACTGAAGATGGACTGACAGAATACTGTGATAATTTATCCGATAGCAAAGCTAATTCCAGAGAAAGGCCCCCTTAGTTTGAATCGAGCCAGAAATACTGTGATGGATCGGCGGATGGAGATAGTACAGCCATCCGCCGACAGACCGAGCCCGTCCCCCGCGTCATGATTGAAGGAAGCTGAAAACAGACTAATGCGTTTGTAGGTCTAATGAATCATGACTTTCATCATTATTGCTGTTCAGCCATTACTCGTAATTTGCAATCCTGGTCGTGACTTACACAAGCAATCGCCATTGCTTGCAAGCTCGCATTGGACGAATACTCAAGATGCGCACCAGCTTCCAGTTCCATGGTACCATGTAACTCGGTGTGCAGCGGGCGACTTGATCTCAATTATTAAAAACTCTTAATAATAGAGATCAATGAGGGGGCGTGGTTAAAACTGAAGTGACGTCACACTTACCGCTAGAGACGGCACATCGTCTCAGCAGGCTAAGATCATCACTGTTCACCCGTGTGACGAATAAAGCGCATCGAACGGGTCCATAATTTCTCCGGGGGAGCCGGAGAAGCAGGAAAGACGTTCCCAATTAATCGCTGATTTTGGAGCATTGCTGTGACAGGACACTACTTAACAAGCTGTTCATTCGAGGGCCGGACATTTAGAAGAGTCATCAAGATCTGCTCTCTCTTGGTATAATATCTACCCGTGCGCTGCGCATGCACTGACTTGTAATAGAATTCTTCGGGTCGTTTCATGTTAACTTTATACACTGTTGTATGGCAGCCGCAAGTGACGCTGTTCTCAACCTGACGTCTCAGAAATGAACCTTGCGGTGTCCTTGCTCCTTTTGTTGAGTCCCGTCGTCGGTTCAAGTCCGTGGAACGACGAAGCGCGTCTCGTCGGGGAACTTTTGGGGAGAAGCGAGTATGACACTTCAACGCGCCCGGTTAGAAACGCCTCCCGAGCCGTGCGAGTCGCCCTGGGAGTAGATGTCTTCACAGTTCAAAATCTCGTAAGTACGATAGAAGTCATTCTATACGGAAGCATGAACTCAGAAATCACCCGACCACTAGTTCAACTGTCGTGGTAAATGGAGTGGGGAGGAAACACATTTAGATGGGGGGAGGGGGATACTGAGGGTGGGGGGGTAGCCGTTGATTGAATACGAGCGATTCACAATAGTGCGCCACCAAGAGTTTGCAACGCATTGGCCAATCAGACCGCACGAAATTTGTCGACCCATTCCAAATGCGCAATGGGTCGACAAATTCCGCGCATTGTGATTGGCCAACCCGTTGCAAACTCTTGGTGGTGCACTGTTGTGAAACGGCCGTATTGCGGTGGTCTGAGTGAGTTCACGTTCGCCAGACGCGCACCTGCATATTGTCGACTCAGATGGTCAATTACAGTTTTGCTGGTGTATCCGCCATCAATATTCTATGGGGGGGGTGATGGTAGAGAAAGAAACCTCAAGCAGGAAAAGGGGTCAGCTTAAGCCAGTTGTTCGTGAATCGTTTCGTATTTTTACTATGTCCTTTCACTCCTTGATTTTTCCCCAGGATTCGAAGGAGCAAAAAATTACCGTTGTCTCTGCATTTAACATGGTGAGTCCTTCAGCGAACCCTTTTCAAGAACTTTGGTTTGAATGGGTCAGAGGATGTTTATCCGTACAGGTTTGGTGTCTGCTACCAAACTGTTGTGCCAAACTGCAAAGCTGTCTGCCCATCGTTTCGAGAACTGGTGCTCACAATTTCAAGATTATCACTGATGTCAAAAATTGAACCTCGACGGGCAGGAACACAGTATTCGTTTCAGAATAAGATTTGTTTGAGTTGTTTGGCGGATGTAGTCTGTTTGTTATAGGTCCACACACGTTCAACGTAAGATTTTCACCTGTGCAAAGTATACCTTACGTTTTCATGTATGCATTTTTGCATTTTTGCGTGAAAACAACTGTGGTGTTGGCTCACGGTGAGAAAATAAATGGAATGAGAATTTTGATTGAACATAAAGATCGTGTTCAGGAGGTCGTATATATTCATCCCTCTCAAAACCATGAACAAATTTACATTACGGAGTGAACCTGGTCAGTTTTTCTTTACAGTTTATTATGATGGTCAAATGATACCCAGCTTCTACATCCAATACACTGAAGAACATGCTTTGCATATAATCAACCTGACGCGAGTGAATAAATACTCAATTCCAGAAATGGCAAGACGAGAGATTACAGTGGGATCCCGACGTCTATGGCGGTTTGGAGTATTTGTCTCTTGCGGCGGAGAGGGTTTGGTATCCCAGACTCCGGATATTAAACGCGTATGTATATTGATTTTAAAAAAGTCGTCAGAGTTCTCGGGTCACGTCCCAGGGACACTGTAGTGAGAAGCCGTCACGGTTTTATAGGCGGAGCGCCGTTAAACATGATATTTGTCCAAAAAGTTTGAAGCTGAATAATTATGTCTAATTCGCAAAGCGATTAAATGGTAGAGTTTCACAAACTGAAGTTAAAACTTGGGGAGTGCGCTTCCATGTTGGAAAGACCGAATAACGTCAGTTACGTCATTATTACGCCGATTTATATCCTGCATGAATTTTTTTTACTCGCCTACTTACAGACTTGAGGAGACAAGGCTGATCAAGGATGAAACAGAAGTCTTTGTGACAAGTGAGGGGGTACTTTACATCACCAACTCCTTAATCCATCAAACTCAGTGTCATCTTGACCAGGAGGCTTTTCCGTTCGATGTCCAAAACTGTAATTACCTCGTGGGCACAGTGAATGCCCCCAGCGACAGTCTGACAATCGAGGCCTCCGAAGTTGATGAGCCCCGGGAAGGGGTCCGGGCAGCAGCCAGTTGGCGGTTGGAGTACCTCAGGGTTAGCAACACGAAAGCACCGACTTGTATCGATGCAAACGGCGCTGCAACGACAGTGCAGTGCCATCGAACCTCAATGGCTGACGTGACCCTCACCCTGAGGCGCGAGTCGACGTATTACGTGTACTCGGCGTTCGTCCCCTGCACGATCTTGACGCTCCTCGCCTCCGTGATCTTCTGGCTGCCGACGGAATGCGGCGAGAGGCTCTCCTTCGGCATTTCCATCCTCTTCGGCTTCGTCATCTTCCAGCTGCTCGTGCAGGATTCGCTGAGCGAGGCTGGCGTTGAGAAGCCCCCGGTCCTCATCCGCTACGTGCTGTTTAACTTCGTGCTTGTCGGTGTGGCGGTGATGGTAACGGCCATCTCCATTGCCCTCCACCACAAGGGCAGCGCGCAGGAAACCTCAGGGGGCTCGGCCTTGTGTAAAAGCTGCCAGTCTAAAGTTGAAGTGGGTGTCGAGGTTCCCCATCGAACACCTCACGATGGTACCGAGGACCATGCGAGAGACAGTGAGGAAAAACTCCGCTCGAGGGTAGGTCGCAAAACGAGCACAAAAGGCCGGATCAGCAAGGTGACATCCCTCACCAGTGCAGTTCACAATGACCATTAAGACGCAGCCCGAAATATCAAAAGAAAACTCACGCTGCTTTTAGGCAGAAGCCCGAAAGTAAAAACCTCCATTAATACCGGTTTCAAAATCGCTGTTTTGAAAGGGCATCCACAATCAATTCTAATAGTTCTTATTTTCGACAGACCCTTTTTGGGGGCTCCGACCGAGGATAAAGTTGTTTATGCCGCCCACGCTGTCTCGAATCTTACTAGGGAATACAAACTGTTTTTATCCCATCGACACTGCGTGGAATTTCCGATCAAGAAAATTTAATTATATTAAAAATTTTCCCAGGAAACTGCAGCGAGTTATTTTACCCATTTTTTCCCGACCTACATAGGCCTACCCCCCCATGTCAAAAGTATGAGAACTATAGAATTAACTATGGACGCCCTAATGCGCCTCGAGCTGGACCAAGAGAGGGCGCTTTCTCTTTGAAAGGGAGGCTCTTTTGATCGAACTGAAGGGTGCAGACCACTAATTCAAGTGAGAATTTCTGGCCAGCTCATTACCATTAAAAGTGCCCCCCACAGTATCTTTTGAAAAAGGAGATTGTTTGGCCCCCAAAATGGTGAGATTGTGTAAATCGTCGCCAGGATCAACTCCCTGGGTCTTTGAGCTTTCATATGAGAGCAGAAGGGCTGAAAACTACGGTTGAAAAATGGTCCTATGTGCCCGAGAAAGTTGAGGGTTGCCACTTGAAAAATGGCTGCAATCAGACTTCGGAAAAATCACTTTTTGGGGGGTAATTTTGTTTTGTGGGAATAATTAAAAATGTAATTGGTTAACCCACCAAAAAATGAAAAGAAATTGAAAGATTAGTGACCAGACAAGAATTTCATTTGTGTTTCAGAAATCTCAGGGATGTTGGCGTGCATGTTATTGGGCCCTGAACGGCGCTGATTTTACACTGTTTTCAATGGGGCTTGAATTAGTGGACTGTACCCCGAACTTCACTGGTTCACGAACAACCAGGAAATGCATTCGTTACACGGTCGCATTGCTACCAACAAATTGCACGCTCCCGACCAGCGCAGCTCTTTCCAACCGATGAGGGGGTGATTCTGCTGGATGCCGATAAAACCAGCGGTACATAATCTTGTTAAAATTTCTAAGGTCTGAACTGTACGTGGTTTATATATAGCTTTATGACAAAATTGTTCGACAGGTTTGTGCTATATACTTGGGGCATAATATAGAATGCTTCGGAGGTTCGTATGATGGGTTGAATGTGGGTTCAGATCAACAGAAATCAACAATTTTGTCCCATCGCCTTCTGAAGTTGGATGTAGGCGTGATGTAGGACCTGCAGTAAGTGTTAGGGAGCCTTCCATGTTCCTCTTTCGTTTTTTTCGCCTTCACAGAAAAAGGAAGCCCGTAACTGGAAGAGGGTCGCCCGGTACCTGGATCGCGTGTCTTTTGTGACCTTCTACGTTGCTTTTACCGTCTTCGTTTCGGTGATTGGAGTTGAAGTGAACGGTTCATAGCTCAGACTGGATGATCTGCGACGGACGAGGCGCTGTCGGCACTGTACTAGCTCATGTGCTGTGTGAGGATATCCCGGAGGTAGCCTTACGCAACGCCTACCGGTTGTGTCGGTGTAGCGTGTTTGGTCTTGATATTGGTAGTAAATATTTTGCACATGTGAGGCTATTCCTAGATGGCCCAAACGCTAACACACGTGACAATCAGTAAAAAAAGAAGAAGTACATCTACTTCTTGAATTGAGTTTACATCAGTGAACATTCATTTGCATGATTTTGATAATTAATGAATTGTTAAGAATCTGTGAGTTTTATATGCACATGTCGCTTGAAATCCATTATTACATTGATAAACTGACCGAATGATATACCTGTTAGTCGTGCTTGCAAAGGTCAACTTTCATATGAAGAAATAGACAGGTTTAATTGAATGTTGTACAGAAGACTTTCTTCTTTCTTGGTGTGGTTGTCGTAGCCTGGACACACCAGCAGATGGTGGTATCTTTTCAGCTACCTGAGTGACAGATTTCATATTTATTCATGTATGCATAGTCTCAATACCGGTGAACAAATGCCATCAAAATGTAATACTGTTTTCACTCGTGGTTACCTATCAAGTGAAGGTGTTGTAGACACCCAGATTGATTTCTCTTACATATTTAGTAATCATTTACATACTACCTAGTGGATATTCACACTGTGTGTTATTCTCGCGGGATTACGGACAACGTATCTTGCATTTGGTGTATAATAATTAATAAGAAATAGTTGTTTTAATCCAACTTCATTTCCAAATAATATTGTTTAGTGAACATTCGCACATTATTTCAACCACGATATATCGCTGGATACAAACTGGATTAGCGGCACGGTAAAAGAATTCAGTAGATTTTGACCAACTGCACTTGTGAATGTTGTAATTTATACAACGTTGCATTAGGTTTCACCGTCTCTGGGTGCACGTCCTAAACTTGAAACAAAACCTGTCAAAGCGAAACATTCCGGGTTAATTAATACACTCAAGTGAATAATACAACCACAGATGGGGTGGACACTTTATTACTGTGATGTACATCCGGTGGTCGACAAACACCGCTTTAAGATAAAATTTCGACAAACAACACTTCATTTAAATCCGCGGGTAAAATGTTGAATTAATGGACACTCCTCGAACCTGAGGCACTTAAGCAACAGGATTCAATCGATACCAGGGCGACACCACTTAAATGATGAGGAAATAAAGCTATTGTATAAGCAACTTTGTGTAAAACTGGGCGGGTCGATAAATTGCCGAGCAGATCTAGGGCGAGGTTCATTATCGGGCCCCTTGAGCCGGTTTTTAAAGGTACGTAGACTAGTTTAAAACCACCCTATCATACTTTTATTCTTATTCACAATGACCAATCTGAAACCTTTAGGGAGCTTACGTTCCTGGTGTCAAATCTTCCATTCAGGAGTGTAGGCCAACATTGCTCATGCATAAACATTTTAGTCTCCGTCACTAATTGATTTTTACATTGAAAATCTATTTTGGAATTATAATTATTTTTCTCTAGCAGTTTAGTGATTGGATGATTGCACCCCCTCCCATTATTATGTGTGCCAATTTAAAACGAAGTTAGTGTTGGAAAAAATTAATCAGTGCTCAGTGAAAGTAATTACGGAACATAGATTACAATGCGCAACCACATTGTTTAAAAGCGGTCACGTGAGGGGCTATATAAACAATACGGCATTAATGAACAAGCACCGAAGGCTGTGTGCGCTAATGAAGACGTAAACATGCTGAGTGACAACGGATATTTACATTAATTGCTTTTGGCGAAGTGGTTTTTAATTCTGTGTTTACTTGCTTTGAAATAAGTTGACATTAGCATTACCTACTGAAGTGCAATTTAACTTGGGCTCTGTTGTTCTGAGTGTAGAGAATCCTTAACCGGCTGCGAAGCGTTTGCCACGGGGAGTACTCGTCGGTCGTACCAGCCTGGTTCGTCCAAAAGGTTCCGTGGCAATCTCTGTTCGTCGTTCCACAAGGAACTCGACCCCTTGCCGTCGACCGCCACCAGACACAAGCGAAGCTGAAGGCCGCCAACCATAGATGCTGTATATCATTTTGTGAATTGTCAAAGAAGTGTAAGGCAATTGTAGAAACCTGTTTTTTTTCTGTGGCAGAAAGTTCAAATCAGAGTTTTGGTCTTCTGTTCGTTAAAGTCGATGTCGCAGTCGGCTTGGATGTTTTTGAGGTTGTAAACTTGGTTTACTTTGGAACAACGACTAAAAAAGGTGTCAACGTTTTTGAGAGAATTCTTGGACTTTATTTTGAATAATACATCCCCCATTTTGGATAATAATCCCCCTTTCCGTTCCCCGCCAAAATGCCCTATATATTTGACTGAGGAAAGCTAGCCCTGGATTGAGAGTCATCCAATTGACCTTTTTTATAGAAAAAAAAAATTAAAACTGGTGTCATTAGTGGGAACTGGACCCCGTTAGAGGAATTTCCAAAAGTATTGATTTCAGGTTTGTAGACTAACATAAGAATTGCACGGGGAAGATGAAGTCGTTTCGTTTGTAGTGCCTCCCTACCACTGAGTTCCACATTAATTTGTCTCCCATTTAAATACATACCGGATTCCAAGAACCTGAATTTGGAGAGCGTCATACATTTCACCGTCGTGAGTGTCGGACCATTCCAATTTTTTTTTAAATCCAAAGAAATTTTTCTGCAAACTTTGAAAAAGTTGCACATAAATTTTTACGATATTAGGAAAAAAAATAATGAATGAAACTTCTCCGAGGCATTTCCGTTATTTGAAAATATAATATACTGAGCTTGCTCAAGATTTATACCAACATTCGTTTGATGCATCCTTTTCCCCCTTTGCCGGTGAGTACAGCAATGGCAAGACGAGAGACTGAGATGGGATCCGATGGTCTATGGTAGGCTCGGTTACGTCACCGTGAAAATTCAGCATGTTTGGTATCCACAGATCATGGCGGTACGCATAAAATGCAATTTCTCATCCAGAATGAGAAGTCAATGGGCTTTGAGCTGGACCAAGAGAGGGCGCTATTTTCTTAGCAACAGAGGCTCCTTTTCTGTGAAAAGCAGGCTCCCAGAGCTTCTAAACCTGGATAATAGAGCCTAATCTTCCTTGTGGGAACTTCTCTGACCCATAAAATTGCTTACTTTGAACAGCTTAAGGGTAAAAAGACTCTTACTCTTTAATTCCATGGTAGAGGACCTTACGGGAGGATATTGCCTCTATCAATATGAGTCCTCCGTGGAAATGTTGTAGGAGGCAATCATCTCCAACTTGAAGTCATTTTTAAACTTCTAGATGTCTAGGATTTGTTATTATATACAATGAACATTGGACTCTCATATATTATTTGCATGCACACACCCATCGCGCAGAAAGCCTTGAATTTGATGTCATCAATTCATGTGTGCGGGTTTTCTTTTTGTTCAAGCACGACGTGTTAATCATATCATTCGCAAACTGCCCCGCAGACGGCATACATGTAGCCAGTAACCCGATTACAAACCTAATTGGTTCACCAACCCATTAGTTGAGAGTTTGAACAAGGAGAACTTTAATTCAGAAGGCAGCACATTTTCTTGGGGAGACACAGCCCATGTGCTTATTAACTTTGTCGTTACTGCCTTTGTTCCCGTTGCCTTTGTTGTTGTTGATGATGTCATTTTGTTGTTGTTCACTTTCCTGTTGTCGTTGATGACAATGTTGTTCTTAATGTTGTCGTCTGTTTCGTTGTCGTTGTTGATGTTTTATGTTGTTCTAAAATACTGTTCATTTTGTTGCTGTTCATGATGATTTTATGTTGTTAATAATGTTGTTGTTGATTTATATGTTGATGATGTTATTTCATGTTTACAATGTAGCACTGTTACGGAGCAACTCTGTCAGTAATGGCGGCGACTGAACATGGGTCGCATGCTCGAGCTGATCCACTATATGCCAACAACGAACAACACCCACTCACACCAAACTTTTTTTTTCGAACGGAGGACTTTCATTTCTTTAGGTCGACGCACTTGCACTATCCTTGACCAACCCCCCGTTCATTGTCATTCAGTTCGACTGAAATCTCATATTCCGGAGCCTTTCCCACGTCGGGAGCCTGCGGCGACAGATTGGCGTGTCGTTGTGTTACTTCTCTTTGTTCTCTTGTGCCGTAACCCCTGGTAAATATGCGGGGACGTTATGCTTCATTTGAACTCTTCTGATCCGACGGGATCTTTATACTTGCACCCATTGCCTTTTTTCTATAGAGGGAGCTGGGAAGGGTTAATTTCTTGCTTTCAATCGTGGCTGTGGGCCGCACAGGCTGTAAAAGCATTCGGGGCCCCAAATGTTCACGGCAACAAAACAGTAACAGTCTGGTTCTGTTAATATGTTCAGTGTGGGCAGGTAAAATAGGTGAAAGAAATACCATCAGAACTAGGAAATTATTTCAATTTTGTGTGTGTGCTGGCTCGTGTTGCGGTGCGAGTAGACTCTCTCGAGTCTGCACTGCCACCGCCCCACGAGGCGGGTGATCCCAAACCCGTGCTGGTTTGTAGGCTAAAAAGAAGTTCATTGTAAGGTCCACGCTCTTAACGGCCTGGCTGCATTGACTCTGCATAATATGGATGGCAACCCCTTTCTAACAAGATCAATGGGACTTCACGAATTACCTTGATGTGACAGGCCTTGAGTTATCAGTGTCGGAAAATAATGAGTATGAAGACTAAAAATTGATCTTGCTATGAGCGGAATTTGTAAAAACACCGATCTTATTCTCGCTGGTCGACTGTACGGTAACAGCTAACGCCACGCTTCACATCCGCTCAACTTGAAAAGTGGGTGCGTGAATTGACAAATGCCTTTCACAATACACGCCCCCGTACCACAAATCGGCTGCGTCCTTGCTTTATGGCTAAACCCACCTTTAACTACATGCCATGCTTGCGCTGCTACTACTGTGAATTTCTCGTTATGAGGTAAGTAGTTTCACTTGATTTGGTTGGTTCGGAGACGTATTTGACAAGGCTACTTACCGTTTGTCAAAAGGACGATGTCTTTATTCGCTCAATTTGAAGGATTGTTATTTCATATTCCCCTCCTCGACTCTTTTTTTTTTTTGCCGCTCACACTCCTTTTCCCTTGATAAAATCTTTTGAAGTCATAACCTATTGTGTATTCTCCACACACCGAAAGTGTCACAGGTCAGCAATTTTTGTGACTACATATATATGTTGTAACGGAATGAAAACTATAATACTTGATATACTTTGACTGTAAATTCTGGTCACAACATGTTAAATTGTCATGGACAGAAGTAGTCAACTTAGAAATGATTGAACGGAGGCACGAACTCTTTTTTAAGGGTGAATTTAGTACTGCGATATTTGAATTGGTGTTATCTTTTCTGATACGTGTTTGACTTTCGTGTGTTGTAAAACCTTATACGACAGTACTCCAGCTATGGAGACAGGCAACCAGCGGCAGATTCGACTCGCCCGCGTGATAGCGAGCTACCAGGCAGCCGCGGCGGATGAGGACGCTGCTCCATCATCGGCCGGTGCAACGGACGGCCGGCCCCGCAAGCCTAAGGCTGGATTCACAGCCGACGTGTGGGACCACGGGGCTCTGGACGAAGACGACGAGGATGATGAACCGCAGTGTTGCCTGGGCCCAGACGAGGCCACCCTCCGCTACTGCCCGATGAACGAATCCTTGCTGCCCTTCAAACTCCTGTACGTCTTCCTTCGAGGAGGAGTGGCCTGCATCATGCCATATCTGTCGGTGTTTCTGAGCCTGCTGTCTCTGCCACCGTCCACGGTGGGTATTTTGCTTGGACTCCCCTGCCTGGTCATGGCCTTTGTCAACCCAGTCTTTGGGTTCGTGGCGGACAAGTTCCAGTGCCGTAAGGCGGTTCTTCTGCTTTGCCTGTCGTTGTGGTTCGCCTTCATCGTCTCAGTGACCTTCCTTCGTCCACTGAAGCCAGCGGCGTGCAAGGAAGTTGTGGATAACCTGTGGGAGGTGTCTCGGACGTTCCCGAAGGACTCGAAGGAATACCAACACCTCTTGTGCATGGTGAATAGATCCCTTGATGAGTACAGGGTGGAGGGTAGGCCTGGCGGCCAGACTGAGGAAGAGCACTGGAAACCGGTTCTCAGCTTACTGCAGCTACCAGATCCATTCTCCACCGGTCTTGTCGGTACTTGTGCATCGACGGCTGCGAGAGACCACAAGGACCCGATCAGCGCGCTCACCGAAAACATCGAGCAGTTCGGGGCCCTCTTCATACCGCACGTCATGGC
This sequence comes from Acanthaster planci, assembly GCF_054643075.1. Classification (NCBI taxonomy): domain Eukaryota; kingdom Metazoa; phylum Echinodermata; class Asteroidea; order Valvatida; family Acanthasteridae; genus Acanthaster; species Acanthaster planci. The sequence goes on along the minus strand of NC_141787.1, from coordinate 15,032,272 downwards.
GCCCCCGAACGGTACAAGCGCCGGCATTGGCTGGCTGTTCGAGAGGGCTAGTCTCCTGCAGTCGTTCGTCAAGGTGTTCGTGCTGATGAGCCTGGGCGAGGTGATGCAGGGCCCCACCATGGCTCTGACCGACACAGCTACACTGAATGAACTGGGTGAGCAGCAGTGGAATCGCTACGGCTGGCAGAGATCATTTGGTTCGGCCGGCTTTGCTATCTAGTAAGTTCTTTATAAATTCGAACCCACGCCCCTTGACATGAATCTTACATGTTCGAAATCGATTAATTTGATATTGATTGTTTAAATAACCTTTATCGTTAAATAACTTCCATTGCTCCTTTGTACTTATTTTGCGGTCAATGACGAATCGTCACCTTACTTTTCTTTTACATTCAGCTCCATTGCCGTGGCGTCTTTCCTTGGTCTCATGCGATTTCCACAAATGATCTGTGGACTCGAAATCGAGATAATCGATTACTGTATTGGTACCGTGATGTTTGGAGGCACAGTCGCGTGTGCATTCGGCCTTCTCTTTGCCTGCTGCTTTAGATTCAAGGTAGTGAAAAAATTCTGTCCTCTCGTATAGTTTGGTAAACTTCTCGAACACTGATTTATCCTTTCTGATTGACATGACTTTCTTCCCAATTCTTATATTTGAGAGCAGAAGCAATATCAAATTTTCAAAGACTGGCCCACTTAGTAACCGTTTACTGTTCCATAAAAGGGTGTATTTACAGAGGCAACCAGAAAGTGATGACTGTCTCTTTGAACAGATGCAAAACAAGAAGGTATGAACAGTTGACAATAATTACGAAGCCCGAAAGCTCATAGAATGCTACCTGGCAGTACAAACATTATTCCTTTATCCGGTTCTTTTCTTGTCTGTTCTTTTCATTTCAGTATTACACAAACGCAGAGTACAAGTTTAGCAATGTGCTGCCGGCCCTGTGCTCGGGTTACTACGGCTCCATCATGGTGACGGCCCTGGTGTTAGCCGTCTGCAACGGCTGTGTGGCCGGGTACCTCTCGTGGCATCTCCGGAGCCTCGGTGGGTAGAATTGAAGTTGACCGCTCAGACCGGACTGATGTCGGAAACAGCACACTGTTTTCGCTTAGTTCCAAAGACTGAAACGAAAGACTAAACTACCAATAGTCAAAATTACTTCGAATTTAATTTAAAAATCGCGTGGGACGTCAAATGACATCGGGATCTTTATTGGAGTGAAAAACATTTACTTGAATTCATCTAACTTGTCTTTGATTTCAGTTGGGGGTGAATACCACTCAAAAATAATGGAGTGTATTTTCACTCTTCAGAGTTCAGATGTCATCGATTGTGAATCCTTTGTCCAACACAGACGCTGCATCACATAGTTTCAGTATTGCAGATGTTGGGGTGAAGGAAGATCTGGGAGCAGTTTTCACCGAATAGACTATATTCACGTGGAGGCCATTTTTGATCTTATTCCCCAAATCTGTTTTATATATTGCAAATTGTCGATTAGGATGGCACCAGACTGTTTTATGTGTGTTCCAAGCCTCCCTATCAGTAATCTTTAGAATCTGGCAAGGCACAATTCTATGTGTTCAATCATGAATTTGAAATTATTTCTCAGAGTAGACAGGTGCAAATTTGTCAGGAAATTTCCTTTTTAATGCTTTCATTTGTACTTTCAACATTCAAAAATGAAGAGTTAACCTCACTTTCAAATTCAATGTGACCTGCCCCGCGAATAAATTCTACAGCCCTTTAAAGGATTGGGCTTTAATGGCGGCTTTGACACGTAGCACTCTAAAACTGACAAGTGACCTGAATTATTTTAAGTTCGCCAGGATGTTGTGACCTATTCTCTGTGCTTGTCGTGCAAAGTACATGTGTCTCATTTCTTTCAAAACTACCAACAAACGCACCTTAAAACCGAGAGATGTGTGTTGACTCCGAAATTGGATGACAATTGTCGATCGAAATCTGGAATTCGCGAATTGAGCGCGTCTGGTTTCGGCAAAATTAGAATCAAGTTACTGTCCATTTGAGGCTTTAAACATAAATGGCAAGAAGGGCTGGAATGTAAGTTTGAATATTTACAGGTCATTTCCTATTTTATTAGCAACGACCTAGCTGAGGAAAATCGAGACATTTTACAGTTTACTTTTGTTCTTGGGTTGATGAATGTAAACGGAAGGCATTTCCTCTCTAAGAAATGGGCGAGGGTCAGGCTGAAACCTCACCCGAACCTTTCATTAAAATGTGGGCGAAACGGTAACTCAATCCATTCCCCAGGTGCGACCGAGATTACACTGAGCCTGGTGCTAGCCGTCCGGGCCGGGTCGGAGCTCCTTCTCGCCTTCCATACACCCCGTCTGATCGGCTGCTCCGGCCACGTCGAGCTGCTTTTCGCCGGCCTGCTGGTCTACTGTCTCCGTTTCCTCTGCTACGCCTTGGTGACCAACCCGTGGATGGTGCTGCCCGTGGAGGTGTTGCACGGTAGGCTGTCTCTCCTCTAGATTACGATGGATGAACCTCGAGCTTTTGAGCAATGATGAAAGAATGTTAATTGATTAATTCAAGCGGTGAGAAAATGGTTCAGAGACATGAATGTGTGGACGACACCTATCGGATCAAGTGCATGGAATTCGCAAGCCAGTATGCGTGGGACTCTAACCCTGCTCACAGTAATAAAATAGGTACAGATAAATAGGTACCATCCCGGTGTTGGTTGATGTGTCTCTTCTTTTGAGAAGTTTCTTAGCGACGCAGATCATGTGACATCTCTCTGTTTTTCCACTCTATGTTTGCAGGGATGTCAATAGCACTGACGTGGAACATCCTGGTGTCTTTACTTTGCCGCGCCGTGCCCTTCGAATGCATGGCCACGCTGCAGGGCTTCCTGAGCGGAATCTACTTCGGTCTCGGTCACGGCATCGGGGCCATCGCCGGCGGGTTCATGGTCACATCCTACGGGGTCCTGTGGACATTCTACGGCTTCTCGTTCGGCGTGTTTTGCTACGCCATCGGTTTCTTCCTTGCTGTCAAGGTAAAAACAAAACTATGTGATTCTGCATCGCAGGTCTGACTGATGCAGCGTGTTCTTAGACATAGTACTTATTGTTTTAAAACGTGTTGCAAAGTCCTGTCTGATTAACAAAATCAAGGGCCAATTTTCGTTTTTTTCCTTCCTTTTCCCCCTTTCCTTTAGTATTTTTGTTTTTATTTTAGGAGGTTTTCCCTTTTCACACTGCTCTCAGCCCACGTGAACACATTTCTGAACCGTTCCATTCACTCTTTCACTTTCACGTGGACTTGACGACTTGGAAAAAATTGAGCTCAACTCAGTCTGTTTCCACCATTTTTAAACAGTCCTGAATTTGGTGTTTATTGCTATTCCCCCCCCCGTGTTTCACAGGCCTTCAGACCACCCAGGAAAGCTGTGACCAGCTACCAGATGCTGTCGTCCAAGGACCCTCTCTGGTGATCGTACGGTTGCTGCTCGGACACGACCCGGTCTCCACCTTATTATTCTCTTACTCCTTCTTCGCGCCCATGAAGCCCAACCGCCTATTCTCATTCGCAGGCCCTATTCAAATGAAATTCTTATTTGAAAATGTCGCTGCCATCGGCACTTGCACATAGAAATAAATTTATTTTGAAACTCATTTAGTCTCCTTTTTGGACGCGTTCATTGGACTTTAAATTGCTGAGTACTTAATATTTTAACTATCTTGCGCCGACACTTTAGTTTTCAGATTTGTGTTATTTTTTAGTTGCCATTTGCCAATGTGGGCGATTCACAAGAGTGCGCCTCCAAGAGTTTGCAACGCATTAACCAATCACAATGCGCGTTTGGAAAGGGTCGATAGATTTCGCGCATTGTGATTGATCAACGCGTAGTAAACTCTTGGAGGCGCACTATTGTGAAACGCCTGTATTATTCCAAGTTGTCTTTGTTATTCTTCGTTCCAAAACAGAATTGCTGTGTTGTCAACTCCAAAGAGAGTTTATTCAAATAGCATTTGTTACTTCTACGCATTTTTGTATACACGCATATTTGTTGGTACACAACTATTTCAAAACGTAGCTTAAATCCCACTGCTGTATTTTATCATAACCTTTTAACTCTGAAATAAAACTGGTTGGTTGTATCGCTTTATCTGTTTGATGAACGCAAAATGGTAAAGAATTTATCTGACAAATTATGCATATATTTTAAAAGATCAATATAAAAAGATCAAAGCTACAAGTACTGTTTTAAAGTCGGCACCTTGCATAGTTTTATAAAATAGATTTTTAAAAGTTGCAATATGGCGTTAAAAAGTTGCGTAATAAAGCCAAGCAAAATTTTAAATTTTATGATTGATTCCACAACCATTTATTCAACGTCTGATGAATCAAATTTGTATAAGGACCTTCGACAATTGTTCAGTTTCGTGTGAATTTTCCATCGAGACATATTTTGTGCAAGTATTTCCCAGAACGGCAATATTAACAACATCAAAACGCCCGCTTACTTAAATTTTCGAAGTGTACATGTTTAAGCATACATTTAAAATGCATGTTTTGTCCCTTGTAACTTTGAAAGCACTTGGGACGTACTCCAAAGTGTAACTTTTTTTGGTACTAAATCTAAACCGCAAAATTGAGTTCTATGAAAAATGGCTGGGTGTTTATTTCGCTCACTGCTTGACATGTAGTGGGTGAACATCGAGACACAAAAAGTTCATATCATATCCACACACCCAGTCTGGTAACTCCTGAGGCGTCGAAATCTTTGAATACCGTGTACCTTCTTAAAGCATCAGGTTTTCCACCTCATGCACAGTACAGGACAGTGCTCATTTGTGTTGAAACCCACGAGGCTGGCGAAAACCCCCTTAAATTGCAGTTCGAGGATTGGAAATTGAAGGTGAAATGAATGTGCTGCCTTCCCAGGAATGCGTCTTGAAAACTTCGACTGCAGTACATGGTCCTTCAAGGCCACTACATAAAAAATAAACATTATTTGGTACACATCAGCAAGCACTCTGATCTGGTTGCCAATGCATTTCATACCGATACTGTTGTGCAAGATGTCGGTCGTCATTATATTGCATGCCTGAGCCGTCGGGTTAGTCATTTGCATTTAAATTCCGTAAGGTAACCCTTTTGGTAACTTAATCCCTATTCAAATTCCCTGTCCTCTGCCCTTTCAAATTACGACTGCGAAGAAAGTGCAGTGCCAAAAACCTCCTACGCAAAAGTGGAGATTTATGGGGGGCGTGTAGACCTTTTCAGAGAGCGAAGTGAACCGTGGCGTTTGGGAAATCACACAGTGGGGCTGCGGATCCATCATGGCGGACCTGGAACCGAGCTCTGAGAAGAGAGAGCGGATACTTCAGGCTCTGGACCAGGCAAGCCAGCAGGGGGCTTCCAGTCAGGAAGAGCAAGATGGGAAAGCTACGAAGCCTGCGGCGAGGACCGAGGGGAGGAAAAAGGATTCGAACTGGGGCTCCGGGACGGGAGAGAGCACACCCTTCTGGGAGCTGGTCTGGGACTGCTTTCACGTGAACGCGATGGTCCTGGAAAACAAGCTGATATACTTCATGCTGAGCGCTGGCACCGCCGGGGTCTTGCCGTTCCTGTCCATGCACGGGCTAACGTGGGGACTGCCGCCTTGGCACTTTGGGTTGGCGGTCGGCGCCGGGCTACTAGTGGCGTTCGTCTTCGTCCCCGTCTGGGGCTTCGCTGCCGACAAGCTCCGCTGGCATCGGGGCATGCTCTGGGCAGTCGTGCTGCTGTGGATGGCCTTCACCATCCTTGCCGTGTACCTCCCTTACCAGCCGAAGCCGGCACCTTGCGAGGTAGCCCAGGGTTTGCTCCTGGAGACCCTGGATGTCTCGTGCGAGGGGGATGACTTCAATTCTCCTGAGAGCAGTGAGCGTAGACATTCCTCCTTCGGCTACCTAGGCCACTATCCCGTCGTCTTGGAGACGTGGCCTGAACCTTGCACTGTAGACATTGGGCAGGTCTGTTCCTCCTTTAATGACAGTGAAGTTATGCCTCGCCTTACCTCACTCACCAATTCATCCGTCCCAGATTGGGAAGTGGGAACGAAGGACTCCTCGCCTCCACCGAATTTTACGAAGGTTGAGGCACCCTCGTTGTCAGAGAGGACCCCAGTCACACCCGAGGTCCAGGAGGCGCCCGGCGGCGTGCTGCGACAGACGCACCTCGGCTGGCTGTACGACCAGGCGATGCTCCACCGAGCCTCCCTCGTCGTGTTCATCCTTGCGGCCGCAGGATGTGCGGCCCAGATCTCTAGCTTCTCTCTGGCGGATGCGGCGGCTCTAATGTCTCTCGGTGAGGCGCAGAGAGATCGCTACGGCTGGCAGAGATGCTTTGGAACACTGGGATTTGCTCTGTCGTAAGTGAGGCAACAACTCCTCTTCTGCAAATACCGTACTCGATAAAAGCGAATGCAGTGCACGACTCTCATTTAGGGCATCGATGCCTAAAGTCTCTGTACTTCTCATGTGCACTGTTATCTATAGTTTTAACAATACCACTCCCTGAAAGGTATCAGTTGATGAAAACTTTCAATCTTTAGACTCCTGTGCGTAAATTTTGTAAACTGAAAACACTAGGTAAAATCGGATTTTAAAACATCCCCTATACACATACATTCTCTTCATATTTTCTCTCAAAAACGAAAGCACACAAATACTGGCTATCAAAACAACAAACACTCAAAAGGGCATGCGTGGTGAGCACAATTTCATGTGTGTGATGTCCCGGATGCCGGATATCTTTCCTAGCCAGTCTGGAGAACGTGAGCAGGTCATAGTTGAGATAAAATTCGGATTAATAAACAAAATGGAAAGAGTTCCATAATATGCAGACGCCCACTTGACACCCCGTGCATAAATCCTTTCAGACTAGTCTGAAAAATTCCAAGTGTTTTCTAAGTAAACTACTCGGTATTTTCCCTCCTGAATTGAACTTTTCTGGACATGTTTTTGCTTTCTGACAGATAATAGGTCACTGTAGAGAGTAATTACTGACGTCCGTATGTGGAACACTTTCCAATAAAACTAAAGATAGTTGAGGCCTTAAGAGGTCCATGGCAGTCCACCACAGAGCCAATTTACAAGCTATTCAAATGAGTTGTAACAAAATCATTCCTTTTACTGCAATTGCTCACTCTGTTCCTTATGGCTAGTCTTCGTGAAAGGACTCGTGATGGACTCACCCACGGTTTCGAAAAGTACTGGTAAAAGAAATGATCTGTACGAGACAACTCTTAACTCGACTTAGAACTGCCCAGCTGAGCTGGTTTTGCTTGTTGATTTCTCGTTTATTTCATCCATCCCTTTCAGGTTTGTTGTGGTTTCTGTCTTCTTAAACGAGTCCCGACAGACTAAACTCAGTTGCGGAGTCACGTGGGAGCAGACTGACTATTTCTTGGGCGTGGTGGTGTTCGCGGGCTTCATGACCATCGGCACTCTGCTGGCCAGTTGCTTGCGTTTCAAGGTATTGGCTGTCCAAGTGTTCCATCTGCTCCGAGCGGGAACAAGAGAGGGCGAGTCTCTGCATAGCAAAACACTCCCTCTCTTGTTCGTGGACGGAGCCTATTTTCGGGCGGTTTGATTCCCAAGATTCTGTAATGGACGCACAGACATGTAAAGCACCCCGGGGTGGCATTCTCGTAATCGCGTTCAGCCTGTGCGCGTGCCGGGCGCACCCAAAAGTCTCGACTAGCGTTTTTATTGTTCAAACGATTTCTCTCCCAAAAAGAAATTATGTCTGTGATTATACCCGATCCGCCCTGAACTGAAGTGCACCCTCACCGGCGAAAGAAAGACAGATGGTACTAAGTTTTCCAACTGGGTTCTAACACGCGTTAGCGTGCACGCGAAGACCACTCATTCTAGACTAAAATCGTTGCGCGTACTTAACGTGCTCGTGTCAAACGCGCATAAATCGCCGCACCTGAACGGTGCGCGAGTACCAAAGGACTGTCAATTTCATTTTAAAATACGCCCTCTGTTGTTCCTGCTCGGAGCGGATACCGTAAGCTTACTGTGGACATTAGGCTATTCCAAGGTCCCGTGCATGAGGACCAGAGGAACCGCGAAATTACAATTGAGCGCGGGTGCTTGAAAAGCGAAGTAATGACACCAACAGACGAAGCAGAGGAACCAGAGTATGCAGCATTCATCGTAAAAAGAGTCAAACTATTTTGGACCATTTCACGGAGGGGGAGGGGCAGACTCCGCCCCCTGAGAACTCGGCTGTCCAACGCCTGATCATTTTAGGACTTTGCATTCGTATAAAAGCACTCCTTATCATAACAAATTTGGAGTTTGAACCCAATCATACATGCAGTTTTGCTGTTAAGATCATTTGAAGTTGAAAGCCACACGTGTGCCAATCCTTGTGCATTGATCATGACAGTGAAAATCATACAATTTTTACTGATCTGTCTCGTAAAAATGGGGATTGCGCGATAATGGTATGCTCAATTTTAGCAAACTTGATGTCAACATGGCTGCAAAAAGTAACGGAAAAAACTCCCCAATGCGGAGCTTGTAAAAAAGAACCGCACTGCTGCGATATCGGAAATAAGTTGTTGAGGACGCAATCCGCCCCTGCTCCATGTAAGATTAATGAGCACCTCTGAGGAAAACATGCTTTCTCTGATTCTATCTGCTTAAATAAATATGGAAGCATCCAAATTCGAACGCAGTGTCATTTGTCTTCAGAACTCAGCAATAACAAGCCAAAAAGGATTCTGAATGTAGATTCGGAGAAAACGAGGGGAACCCTCGCCCTGTGTTCGTAGTGGATAAACCTTGTGCATGCCAAACAATGGCTCTGAATGACGCAATCTACATTCACAATTCGATTCTTGGCATGAACAGAAAACAGTCCTTTTTAGCTTGTTATAGTTGAGCTATGAAGACAAAAAGTGGCACTCCGTTCGATTTGAATAAAATCAGAGAAAGCATGTTTTCCTAATAGAGGTTCTTTTTTAACACAGAAGCATCTGCATAAGTGACGTGGAAGAGAATGAAAGTTCATGACATCTCATCTAAATTATATATACCAATAATCTTAACCGGTAGGCCCTAACTGTAACAATAAACTCGTTAAGTCTGTGTCTTTTTGCTTTTCTCCACCAGCACAATGACATGTCTTCCCAGCATACTTTGGGGCACGTGACTGGGGTCATCTTCTCACGAAAGTTCTCCACCGTGTTCGTCACCGCGTTTTTCCTGTCTTTCTGCAGCAGCGCAGTGCGCACCTTCCTCTCGTGGCATTTGCACGAACTAGGTGAGGCCACAATGTTTAAGGTAGAGGAGATTGTGAGAATACAGAAAAGGCTGAGAATTAAATTCGTTACAAGCAGCGTCAAAACGGTCCTGAGCCACCAAGATGAGATCCCAATCTCAGTCTTCACGAGTCAGCGAGGTCGCCAGAAAACGCCCTCCACTAATCTCTGGTCTGTTATAATGGCGATCCTTGTGACAACATAAACATGTATACCTAACGGACTATCCCTTTTTGTAAAACAGGCGGAACTTCCATCCTCTTGGGCGCCGCCATCTTGGTGTTCACCCTGGCCGACATCCTGACGTCGTTCTGCACTGTCTGGATCGTCAAGAAGGCCGGGTACCATATCCCGCTGGTTGTCGGCATCGTCGGTTACTGCCTGGTCTACCTGAGCTATGCCCTTCTGTCTCGGCCTGGCTGGGTAGTGGTCATCGAAATTATTCACGGTAACTCTTGCATTTCATTCTACCCCTTCTGCTTTCATCTTCTTCCGAATGAATAAGGATACTTACAAAGATGCAAACACGTTTAGCAACGTGATGTTGAAGTTGAAGATTACGAAAGTGTAGTAATCCATCCGTCGTGTTCGAACTTGCTTTTTTTCCTTCTTCGTTCCCAACCCAAATGTACAATTGTTCAATTTTCGATTATCTTGAAACAATAATTTACCAAAATGGCAGAAGATAATCAACAACATTTTACACCATTTGCTCAACTTATTTGGTCATGTCTTTGACCCTTTAATACTTCGTTTCAGGTGCATCTTATGCCGTTACTCTGAACACGATGACATCGTTTTTAGCTTCGTCCGTGGCGCTTGTCAGTCAAGCCTCCGTCCAAGGTCTGCTAAATGGTATCTACTGGGGTCTGGGCCCAGCCGCGGGGACGGCCCTGTTTGGCTTTCTCGTTGACGTCATTGGTCCAACACTGTCGTTCTACATCCTGACGCTGGTTTGCGTAGTATACGGACTGGTTTTTCTCGTCTGGAATCGGGTAAGCTGAGCGAGGGATACCAGCCAATTTTTGTCAGAAAGTGGTGTTCGCTACCGAGGCCTGTTCAATAAATCTACGGTAGTCCACCAAGCGTGCTGTCAGGCGTCTAGAGCAGCAGACGTGTGTGAGGACAAGTTGGCAACACTTTTATTTGCACCTTCCTTTGGGGTCTTTTACGAATTGAAAAAAAAAGACAGGTGCATCATCACTGAAAAAAATGTCATTTTTGCAACTGAGACTTGAAACCTCGATACGCCTGCGACCGAAATGCATGTATACAGCACTGAAGGGTCAAAATTAAACCCAAGAAACTAGTTTGTTTTTTATGGGTAGCAGTTGTCAATGTCAGATGTCCTTAGTTTGGTCGAAGACACAGGGACTTGAGTCTGAGTGCATGTCTGAGTAGCTCATTTTATTTAAAAAAAAAAAGAGCATTTTCAATCTAATTATAGATGCCATAACTGCGGTCGTACTGCACTCACGCACATTCTTCAGCCCGACGCACATCACGACACCCTATTGGTCGAAGAGGCGTGTAAGGCGCGCACATCACCTATCCGCGGGAAGGGTCGTATTCGATTCCATCTCAAGTCCCTGTAAGTCCATCACAAGTCCGCCAGTCATTCTGTCTTAAGCCAATTCACAAGCTATTCAAACGAACGCTGACAAAAGCATTCTTTTGTCCGATTATGCACTCTTTTACGTATGACTGGCCTAGGAAGTGACTTATGACTGGACTTGTGATGCACTCGAATACAGCCGCTGTCCACGAGCTTGGTGCAACCTCAGTAATGGCTTCTAATTCCGCTTGTCGAATTACACTTGCAGCAAAGCTTGCATTGCACAGATACTGAGATCAAAATCCCTTTTTTTAAACAACCCATTTCAGAATGAATTGCCGCTGATCGACAGATATCTTCCTGGTGAGTACCAGCCTGTGAATCAGGACGCTGACTGAACGGACGCACAGAGGCGAGCAAGTCTATTGAATTTACATTGCCAGACACCATCCAGGCTCGTTACAAATTTCTGTGTGTGTCTTTAAATTCATGCAATTGACACTTTTTTTCCCACCAATTTACTTTCTGTATGTTAAAGTGAATTCTAAAAAAATTGCTCAAAAATGTGACACTGCAACCAAAGTGCCCAGTTTTACTCTTAGTATAATTTTGTTTATTAGGTTTAACTTCAAAACCCAATTATTTGGACAGTCGAACTGAACATTCTTTACTTTTCTAAAGGAAGAAAAAAACAAAGTGACCCCCTCCAGCGAAAGGAGTCGAGCTTCTTCATGACTTTTTTGTTAAGAAGTGAATTTTAACCAATTTTTTTACTAGAGAAATAAAATGTGAAGCTTTAGGGCTTGAAATTATACCAACCCAGGCACAATCCTGGTAAACTACGAAAAACTCAATGATTTATGTATATCAAACGCAGGAACTAGGATATGGTCCATGTAATGTAAGCCCTATATAGGGAAGACTGAAAGTGTGAAAAGTCCATAAGATTCACAAATACTACAGAGCAAGAAAGATAAAAAGAATTATTCCTCGCAAGGTTATTTTCTTGTCACAGATCTGGCTGCCCCAAAATTATTTCTTCCGATTCTCCAACCAATGATTGATTGAAAAATGCGAAAGGGGTTTCTATAATACCTATAGGTAGCCTTGATGTTCGGCTCCAACATGTTTGTGACTTAGTTGACTTCACTTTTTTATTTGCATTAAGAAGCAACTGTTGAAGTTGCATTATAAAATTTATCCAACCAGCAAAGTCTATAGCCATTGGTGGAAAATGCACTGAAATTTAAATATTTTATTTGCAAACTTATTTCCTGCGAATGGAATACCTTAACGGTTAAGCAATTCAGTTTATTTTCTTTAAACTTTAACGTTAATATTGCTATCATTGTAAAAAAAAATTAATGTGTACTTTAGCAAGCAAAACAATACAGTATAAAAGCTATTTTGCTTGCTCATTCATGCTTAAAAAGGTATTCCTTCGATGTTATTTGATAAACCATGTCAATTTTTGGTATAAAACAGAGGACTAACAGTTCACAGAACCAATTTCACCTTTAACTCGTGCGTGAACTAATGAGCACGACACGAGCAAATTTTAAAGAACTTTCTCCGCGTGCCTTTAAATATTCACATTGTCATACAAGTGCACTGTGTGCAAGAATTACTAATATAATCAACTAACTGTTTATCGGTGATTGTCCATTTTTTTTAATCAAAATCAACAAATTTTGGCAGTTGATTTATGTCATTCTAGAGACAGGCTAGTGAATGAAACTCAAAAAGGCAAGGCCTTCAAAATTTATTTTCTTGATCTAACATCCTTTTCCATACGGAAATTAAGGAGAGTTAATTGATTATGCTGTTTGACCTGTACTGTATAAACAAATAATATCCATGTTTGCAAAAGTATTTTATACCATTTTGTATTGTGTTTGTGTCATCTTTATGTTGAACAAATATGTGCAGTATGGACCGTGTCCGAATGACCATAAAATATACATTGATATACCATCAGAAACTCTCATTCCAAATCTGAAAAGAGTGCCAGAACTAACTCAGACCTGTCCTTTGTTTAAAACATCAGCAGTCATTCAGTAACAGAATAAAAGTATTATTGTTTTGGTAGTGACACCCACATAGGTCACCAGCCACTCCTAAGCTAAAAACAAAAGCAACAAACAAAAGATAAAAGAGGGAGGAAAGAATCATTCATTTTGGCTGCTTCTATGACTAATTAGGAAGCGAAGCCCGCGTGATAATGTTACAGCTTTAACCGAAAGGCGGTTACGTCAATAGAGGGCGCTGTGAGAGGCCATAAAATGCAATGTTAGGTTTCTCTTGTGAAGCGCGGTTTGGTGTTGTAATAGAGCTTCATTTTTAGTGTCAGCCATATTTCAAGTTCACTCATTTTCATATGGTTTATAACTGAAAAAAAAGGAGAGCAGATCCCGTTTGTTCACTACCTACGGTTTTGTTATTCCTGAAATTGCTGACCACGTTAAACTTTTTTTTGGTGGGCCTATCAATCAAATTCAGTCACAAAACTCAGGAAGGGAACTTGAAATTTTAACACGTTCCAACTTCCAATAAGAAAATTGGTTCAAAACGTAATAGATGATCTGTTTTATTCCTGCCAAAATCTCGTCCCCAACTTAGCCAACTGGAAGAATATTTTATTCTCAGAGACCCCACATTCATGTGCAACGCCCTGTGCTAAGTGTTCACGTTTTATTGTCACACAACAGCTCAACGCGGCTGTTATGATAATACGCGTTGGAGCCATTATGTACAATGTCATGAATAGAGGATGCAGGGACATCGCGTTGCTGTTATGTGTTACGTAACGCGCTTCGATCGTCGCATTTCAATTCAAGGTGGCGGTCGTTTGGCCGGTCCACTCCGTTCCTGAGGGGCTCGCACGGCACAAAAATGTTTCATTCCTGTCAAAACGGGTGGTCTGGGGGATCGGGGGACGATTCAGGGGTGCTGTGACCGATCTGGGAGAGGTAGTGTGGGTCGTAACGGTGGAGATCTCAACCAAAAAGGCGCAAAAAGGGAACGAATTCCAGCTGATTATTGCCAGCAAGTGGGCCCCTCATGGGCGTCAAACCACCCCGCCTTGACCATTGGACGATGGCCGGGCTCCGCAATAACCTTGGAGTCGGACATGCAGTCAGAAATGCCGGGCAAGGGGCATTCAAAGCGGCCCGAGAGGGGATGTAAATCCATCTAAAGAGCTGAACTGGCCGTTGTGAACGTTGTGGCGATAGTAACGACAACAGCCGGTCCAAGAATTATTATGCAGGATTACGCAACTCGTCTGCCTCGGCTGTCTGCTTCCAAACTAATTAACCATAGATTCGGACCTAAGTCCAAGTCCAGCTAACTGCACTGTATACAGTTGCGTGTTGGGAAAGCGAATGCGTAGGATCACGGCTGCCGCAACCTTGTCGTTGAACAACCCAGTTCCATCGCGCTCTCTCTCTGTTCGCTTGGTATAATCCACCGGCAACCATGTTATCGTCGTACCGGTGGGGACCCTACTCCATCCCTGGGCCTCCCCCGACCCAAGCATCGGCAGATCATCCCTCAGCCGAGCAAGGTAAGTCCTTGTCCTCTCACATCCAAGCAGAGATCCGTGTTCCTCGTTCCTCTACGGTCCATCTGGTACCACCTTTGGTGTACGCGTGAAGAAAATGAATTGAAAGATTTACGGTATTGGTGCACGCCTGTTGGCGCTAGCGGGGAAGGGGCACCCGTTACCATTATCATTAGGGGCCCTACACCGTTGCTTGGTATAATCTTCGGGAAAATATGCTGCCGTTCATTGTTGTTCGTAGGGGGGTAAGGGTCCTGTGTTTTTGTTTTCGTGAGTGCATACCGTAACATGCAAATGAGTTTATGCACGGCTGATCAGTCAACTTGGAGGAGAGGTCTGTGATCATGTTAATGTTTGGCTATCCATGGCCATAGTTAGGCCAGCCTGTGGGTTAATAATGGCACGATTTTTTTAACACAAAGCAAGACGTGAACCTTATGTCTTACCGCCTCGCACATGGCTGTGCTATGGGCGAAATTAAGACACCCGTCATGCCCATTGACCATTCAAACGACAAACACAGACAATGATAAGACCAAGCTAGACAAAGGTGAAAATATGAGGAAGTTTATTTATTCGCACGACAGAAAAAAAATCGATTTCCTCTGACTTCAAAGTAGTATGCTTATCGCATATTCATGAGCGGGTTACTCTATGGGGGGGGTGAAAGATTCTCTGCATAGTAAATGAACTTGAATGGGGAAGCAATTTGGCTTGTGGTTGCTTGCACTTCTCTGTTCCCGATTACGTCGGAGTGTTTGCTATGCAGATAAGCTTAAGATAACGGTCCACCGTTTCACAGACCTGGCTCCGGTGAGCTTGGGCAGGGAGTCGACTTAATCCGGTTCGAACCATCTTTCCTTTGTTACGGTCATGAGGGACAATGGCGGCGAAGCCGCGAAAATCACCAACGTAAGCCATGGACTGTGAAAGGAAGAAGAGAGGGCGAGATTCCAGTGAGTCCTCCTTAACAGAAAATTATAGTCTGGTATTATACAGCTAAGCCGGTATGCATGATGATCGAAGGGTAGGCTCTTGCATAATCTGAAGTGTTCTGAATGGCCTATATTTAACCCTAACCCCCTAGGGTGTATGTAAAATCATATTGAAATTGGAGGATTTGGGACTGTGAGGGTTAACCATGGAGGAAGGAATTTAACGTAGCCCTTTTCAAACTTCACACTACATAAACTGTGGTCTTAAAATCAACACTTTTTGATGTTATCAGATGATCACACCATAGGGTATTACTTTAACACCGCTGGTGTTACTTTGAACACCTGTGTTACAATACACTGGAGGGTGTGAAAGGTAACACCAGGTAACACAATTCTTAGCTTTCAGATTCATCTCAAAGCCTACCATTCTTTCAAGGAAGTGGCCAGCTCAGGACACAAGTCCAGAACAAAAACCTCTGATATTCTGTGCGGGCTTTGTCTTTCATATGAATGTCCTTAAAAATACTGGTCCAAAATTAATTACGAAAACGTTATTTTTCGGAACCGGAAATCTGAGTTGCACTTGCAAACCTGGTGTATCAACATCTTTTAGTATTACTACCTATCGATTCTGAAGTATCGTTTTACAAATACGTCCTCACTTTTTTGTCTAAACAAGAAATGTCATATAGAGCAGAACTTCAAATCAGAAATGGATATGTAATATTCTTTGCACAGATTACCTTCCTTTGAAATGAACTTGTTGTCTTTGGCACGGATGACTATAAGTTGCATAATGCGAATCCTTCCTCATGTTACAATCATATCATTATTGCTCTTTGCATGTAAGGTGTTTTCAACGAGAAATGCCACAGGGGTCCCAATCGTTCAGGTTCGGGGCTCTCAGATAACTAAAATGTTGCGCCTAGCGAAGTTGCACATATCCCAACTCGAATAAAAGCAAAACAATTTTTGAAGTTTACAGTCCTATTTTTATTATGGAATCAAAGTACTTTTCGCATTTTGCAAAGAAAAAAGACGAAATGAATTGAAGACGGGTTAAAAAGAATGCTGCTGATTGCAGGCGAGAGCTTGCCAGTAGAAGGAAATATCAATGAAATAAACGTGATCTTAATTCATGTGACGCAACATGCCAGTTTTTAAATTTGGCAACGCCGAGTATAAGCCAACCAGGAAACGAACGAGTGCTATGCTAGATTTGTGAGAAAACAATGGACTTCGAAATCCTACACTGCTGAGTTGTGTCAATGGAGGCACGCCTACGCTGTGTGCATTGGCCTAATTCACTGGGATGTTTTCGTGGGAAATGAATCTGTTTCATAAATTGTAAGCTTTGGGGCAGACTATTTCGTGATAGGCGTGCGTTTCAAGTCTTCCTTTCAATTTGTTTTCGACATTTGGCATGAAACACATAGACGTTTTAATCGTAAATGTGAAATTATACAAAATTTCATGTTACTTCCTTCATTTCTTTATACACTCTTGTTCGCAACTTGGAAAGTTAACCTCGTTTCCAATTCAATATGGCCGCCTTAAAGAAATAAAGTCGAGTTGCCCTTGTCACGGTCATTGTGCTTCATGATTCACGGGCCAGGTATTCAAAATTTGGGGCCCACTTATCCCTCTCAGCACGCTGGCCGACCGCATCAACTGTATCGCTCATTCAAGTGCACGCTGAGAGGGCCCCATCCACACCGGATTAGTCACCCCAGTTTTTACGAGGAATCCTTGGTCGAATTTTTGCGGGGTGGTATTGTACTGGGTTACGTAACAACGTGCGGTTTGATCGCAAAAATGATGTTGTTGAATGCTTATTTTGCGCGAAACGACCGGCGCCACGGCTCGACGGCCGCCATTGTATACATGAGGGCCGTCGCTCCAATTTGGTTACAGGGAATCGAAGATATTGGTTCTGCCTTGTGTTTCTTTCCGGATTTCGCAGCAAAATGTTCAAGTTGTCGTTTGAGTAAAAGGACGGATTTGTTTGAAGAAATTGCTGCCCCTATTTTATAACTTTTGAGACGAACCAAACTAGGCGCCATCACTTTTGATCAATTATTCTATTAATTTCAGTGCTTGTCAAAAGCACCCTTGACTTCTACCATTGAGTTGTGAAAAGGAAGTTCAGAGACATGCCTAAACTCTTTTTACCAATGAAACGCTTAACGACAAAAGAATAACTTAGTAAACTTTGTAGATGAGATTTCTCCTCTTTCGTTCAGAAATGAAGCCATTACAATAATAAATAAAATGTTTTGAAGGTGGTCGTTTTTTGGGAAATATCCAAAGTTGTCCTCTGGGGAATCATTGTTTAAAATGAGCACAACTTCTGCAATAAATTATGCTGAACTGACCAACCTTTTTCTCCGCTTTTTTATCTTTAAAAAAAGCACAGACATTACACAGCTTGCAATCAGATTCAAATTATAAATCTGTGTGCTGGTACATTGCTTGGCAACATGTTGGTGAGGATGGACGCTGGTTATGGGGAAAATCAGGCTTTTGTCTTGAGTCGTCCCATGGCGAGTTGACGTCAGCGGTGAAAACAACTTCGTGCCGACCAGAAAATAAGCTGCCGCCAGATTGGCTTAAATTATCTCCGTGCTCTCTCGCGGTAAAACAAGTCTCTGATGAGAAAGACCGAGAACTGCGTGGCAAGGTTGACAAACCCTTGAAGTCGCGTCACAAGGGTGCAGTATGCTCGAATGTCTTTCCAGTGCTCATGTTGGTATGGCAACTGATCCCTCGATACTCATAATCAAAATACAAAGAAATGAGAGGGAGTGAGAGCTGATATTGTTTGGCACCTCCACAGATTTTGTCTCAGATGTACTCTTGTTCTTGTTAAATCTTGATTTGTATCCCTTTCCTTTATATATAGTCTAATTGACGTCTGTTGTTGCGCTCTTGCCGATTTTCCTCTATACTTCATGCATTATGTGCCAGGCAGTTGACGCCAGTGTAGGAAGTTTGACGATCAAAGGGACTCTTTCTCTTCAAGTTAACAGACTGACCAGCCTGCGGTTTTACTCAAAGTTATCAACGCAGCATGTAATTAATATTTAATAGTGTTCCTCCTGGAAATTAAAAGTCAGCGGCAAGGGATAAGTTGGGTTAGTTGTTTCATTACTGAATGATACTTGGTTCTCAAATGAGTTGAGCTCCGAAACATGAATGATTCACCCAACAGCATGGACCCGAGCAATGCAACTGTAAGACCGCGTGGGTTCCTTGAACTGCCCCGTCGCATGCCACAAGCCAAGCCCTTGTTAGTGGGTTCATTGTTACCCAGCAAGTTTGCCCCAACAGAGCGCCGGGGTGCAGGATCGAAGTAAACAACTCGTGGAAGAAAGAGGAAGATCGCATCCTTTGTGTGCCTACTCTTTATATAGATTGAGCTGTCTCCGGCGCTCTTTCACGGGCTCAAGGAAGTCACAAAGAACCTCTCGCGGGAGACAAAAAGAACTCCATCACACACTCGATCTCGAACCCCAGCGGTTTTAATCCCCCCAGTATGATTTACCGAAGTACTACTGCAGTTTAGCCTTGAGGTTGGAAATAGCCATCTAACTACATCACGGTAAAATATGCAGTGTCAAATGTACGTTGTACGCTTGCTTGAACCAATGACCCGGTTGTAGATTGCTTTTCTATTGTTGAAAATTTATACGGAAAAAAACATCTCTGGGATGTATATCCAAGACGGCCTGTACTTTCTGATCGAATCGTCGACTTGGATGTTTCAGTTTGATCATGTAGTACTAACCACACAACGAACCATATGGTCAGAAATTGCCAATTCCCAGCAAAGCTACAATAACAAAGATATGAGGGTTGGATAATCAGATAAATGCGCGTCGAAAAACGCAATTTGGGCGTCGCTTTTGACATCCTATCGGAGGAACTTTTCGGTTAGGATTTAACCATCGAATGCCAGGATCTGCATCCTTTTTCGCCAGTTTTTTTTTTTTTTAACGAAGCCGCTGACATCTTGCCTTCTAGACCACTGAGGCTAGACACAGGAAATCGGCTTCCACGCCGTCGCCGGTGCTCCTTAAATGCATCCGAATCAAGCCCCCCCCGGCCGCTTTGTCTTATTGGGCGCGATCAGCCGTTGAGCTGGGAAGGTGTGTTTCTCATCAAGGGCAGCATCTCCCTAAGACCTGGCCCAAGCGTTGCGCTTGATGCGCCATCCAGACAGATGTTACGCAATTGTGCCAAGTCATCCCCACCCACCGCCCACCTCAAAATCGTCTGCGGTTTCATCAAGTCTGGATGAGTTGTTTTTGTGTCTCGCCCGAAGGTGATTCTTAGAATATACGAAGGACTCTAAACAGCTAAACAAAATATCAACTGAATACAAAAGACTGCTTCATCACTCTAGGGCAATTCCAAGAAAATGATGTAAAATATTAGAGTTTGGCGGACTTTCCGCGCATTCTTCGTTTGGCAACCGCCTATATCTGTTCTCCAGCGCACCTTTGACGTGTCGGTTGTGTTGTGTTGCAACGTTTGCATACCAATATTTCACAAAAACGGTATGCATCGGTGCGACGAAACGTCACATTTTTATCACATGTCGAAGTCACATTTTTCGGGCTCGGTATTATGACACAAGTGCTATTAAACATCTTATCAAACAAATGATCGATCCAAATATCACGGAACAGAAGCAGAAGAAAAGATAAGGAATCGAACCAGAATTTAGAGATTGTTGCGAGTGGGATTTGTCTTAGACTAAGTCCAATTTGTCCAAGAACATCTCAGGCGTCTCGAGTCTAAGAAACTGTTGTGTGGAAGTCAATGAAGTGCATTTTGTACATTGATATTGTCGCCTGTGCTGATCGGAAGACATGCTCCTCGTTTTGCACCTTCCTTAAAACATTAATGGATTGGAAGTGTTATGGATGTTCGATCGACGGGCCTGTGCATGAATATGTCCAAATCATTGACGAGTGTGAAAATGTCATTGTTATAGAGGAGATGCGCTTAGTTACTCGACTGCCGAGTTCCATTAATTGTCAAAATAGAATCGTTTTACATGTATTTTAAAAAATCAGTTCAGAACAGAACTTCGTGTTGCATTTTAGCTTGCAACCTTTTCTTTTTCTTACCAAGTATCCGATATCGTTCGTTCGGGTGCTGCGGGCAACCTCGTGAAATGAAGTGACAAATGATACCTGATGAAAGTGCCTTTCAACCTGGAAATTCTCTCTTTTTATTGACAAAGCGGTCACTTCTGCTTTAAGATGGAGCAAGACCCGAAGTCTAATGTCGATATCGTGTATCTGCCAATATCGCGGAACGTGTTAACGGTTATTGTCCTCGGTTTTTGTTGCGCATAGTCAGTCTTCTCCCAATATCATGCCCGATAAAGGGGCGAACAACTGTGGTCCGACCAAGGCGGATGTGCTACCAATTTCTAGCCATTTTGAAAACAGCCAAACAATATTTCGTGACAAAAAATAAATCATCAGATGAGCTGTGGAGACATGCGTCTCGTTTTGTGAGACAACGCACGAAGCAAGAGATGGCTCCGTCATTCTGTTGGGGGGGAAATCTATAAGAAAATGGGTCATGTTTCAAACATGTTTGACTGAGTGAAAGCTTGTAAAATGCTATTATACCGTCCTTGAACGCCATCTGGGCAATAGCGTTGGATCTTCACGCGTTCGAAAAGTGAGTCCGCCATATGCCGCCATGGAGCCGAGTGATCGTGGCCGTCTCACGCTTTGTTCGCGACTCGGAAAACTGGCAAGATTTTACCCCCCAAAACCCTCCAATACTGATAAGAAAAGGGCAGAATTATGTACTATGTTTCCATTTCTTCAATTTAAATGGGGCCTAGTGGACCCATAATTTAGAGCCGCCAAACTAAAGGATCCTGGAATTTTTTGTCGAGTCTGGTTTTGGAGCAGGAAGGGAGAAGTTCTTATTGTTGTTGCCGTGCATTCTTGAGAGATTCAGCGTCGGCGTGAATGTAGGTGGCCTTGGCGAGGACTTAGCCAATTTGGGCGGTGAAACGACCGCAGGATTTTTGTTGTCTGAATGGCCGGCACCGTGTAGACAGTCACTGCACCGTTTATTTGAGATACGATTGGACCCAGATTGTCACTGCTGAATTCCTGACGTCTTCCTTGTCATCTTGTCATTGTCATTTCGTCATTAAGACAGGTTTATGGTTTGGACTACGATCGAGAGAGATAATATAATTAGAAATTTTCATGGGATGTTTTTTAATGGGATATGAGATGATAAATCTGACGAGTTTCCATAACAGCTTTTGTCTGCCGTGTTTTGCTCCCTCACTGGCACTGAGACATTTATGAAAGGGTGCGCCCCGTTAGACTGTCATAAATGAGTTGGAAGTTGTTTTGAGGTACATTCCATTATTGTGAGTCCCTGTCTGAAGTGGAAGTGGTCCTGGATATGTCATTTGTACTTTGCAGCAACGCACTGCGTGGATTGTTCTCTCAGCAAAAAGCAAAATGCGTGCACGTTCCGGAAACCAAGGGGCGTTATAAAATAACAAACCATTTTACGTTTTCCCCTCCGTTTATCACGAGCATTGAGCACGCTAACCCCCAAAAATGTAGGCCCCACGTTTGTCTGGTACACTCTTCAATTTGAAGTTCAATTTTCATCTACCTTCTGGTTCTATGGAAACATATTACCACCACAAACATAATTTTGTTTCACGTTGGCCTATGGTTTAACGTAAGGGTTGTGCGTGTTAGTTTTTACTCGATAGTACTGTACGTGTGCAGTACATGAACCAAAGTAGAACTATCACATACGTGTTATCCGGACGCACGTGAAACTTTTCGCGAAGAATATTTTGTATTTTTTTATTACTGGCCTGACAAAAGGGATCAGAGCCGCTGACAAAGCCGTCGTTTGGGAGAACCGTGTCTGTCATGTTGTTTGTCTTTCTGTTGAATGCGAGCTGTGCGTCTTGCCCTCCTGCTATTTGCTCGATTGCTCGACATTGGGTCCAGACAATTCGCGAAACCCCAAGAAACGAAATCTTCTGCTCCAATCTTGAAAAAGTAACCTTTGACCCTCTTGGACAGAGAATAATGTCTTGGGATCTATTGTGGACGAGGGAGATCTCATCCGACCTGTGACCAACCTGATGAGTCGAAGACGCGGGGGGAGAGATAGACGGGGCGAGCCATTGACCATAGCTTCGTCGGTTGACTCTGAATTGAAGCTAGCCATTGTCCAGAAAGAAGAACCAATTGAATGCGGAGATAGCGGGAGGTTGGGGGAGACTGTAATTTATCAAAAGCGAAGGTCACTGTGGCTAATATCATTCAAATGAGCGTAGCTGGGGGTAAGCCGGAGGCCCAAGAAAAATTCTGGGGGGTGAAGAGTTGAATCCGCGGCCCTTGCCCAAAACCTAAACCCCAAAACAGGCCTACGAGGACTGAAACACGCTACGGCCCGGGTGCTTTGTAGAGGACCAGACTATAGAGTGAAAACTCACTGCTTACAAAGTCATGTGATCATCATGGTAGTCCAAATGCATCTAAATCCAGGAGTGCGCACGCACATGGGGTACAGGCACGCGCACACTGATTTCTTGCAGAACAATAATGGTTGACATGGAGCCTCCCATTTTATGTACATGTACATGTACTGTACATGTACGAAGTTGTCGTGATGGAGAAGTACGGACCCAAAGTAGTGAAAACGCAACAGGTTCAACTTTAAGAGTCTTTTTTCAAGAGGTCATTATGTTTATACTCGGTAGATGTACTTCGAAAGGGAACTAACCATTGTGCGTGATTGAGTTGTGTGGAAGACCTTGTGGCGTGTAATTTGGCACAAACTCTTCCGGTTTTGATGGCCACCAATTTATAAGCTACACGCAGTGCTGTGACAATCAGACTGTCCATTTGTAATAATGGCCGAAATGAATTGGCAGGTCGGTAGATGGATAAGTTCATCCAGAAATGTACCGGCTTGTAGGAAGGAAAGACGGAATATAGGAAAGCCCGAGCTATCATGTGTTTTGCAGTCGTTTATGGACCAAAAACATACCAAAAACATACCAAAAACATACCGAAATGCACGAAGTGAAATTTTGAATTCAGCCAAACATACCACACCTGTTCAGACAAAACTTCATCTGCAAAGGGATTAAGGATGACCATTCATTTACAGTTCATTCACCGTTCTTTAATTAATGAAGTGAAACCCTCTTATTTTGGCCGGTATGTGAATGCTGACAGGTTTTATAACATGTTTGCGGTTGTTGTTTTTTTGGATGGTACCGGCAATGTTTGTAAATGAGTTCTTACACATAATCCATTAAAACAGCTGTTGTCAGAGTGCTGTGATCAGTATGACGGTTTTTGAAGTCTGGATTTAAAACTCGACTGGTAAAATCTAGCGGTGGATTTCTCTTCAGGCAGACCTAAGTACTATCCTTCTCTTTTAAACATTCATTAGTTAATGAGGCATTCCCCACAGCTCTCGACTTCGCGTGATCTCACCTTTTACTCATTGAGCTGTTGCGATGTGTTGCTCCCTCATCGTTCTCTCAAACACTTTGAAATGCTCTAGCTTTGCCATGAATTAGTTCTTAATATTGTTGGCCCCATCCTCAAAATGAAACACAAGCCAAATGAAATTATACAAGTTTTTTTCTCCCGCCATGCACACATGCAGTGTGTCCTCGATTTATTACAAACAGTACTTCCAATCTGAAAACTGTCTGGGTTGTTTGTCACAATTTGTAAAACCTAGTTTGGACCTGTCCTCTGTCATTTATGTGTTGCCATGGCATCAGGACAAGTTATGTAATATCCCAATCTGAGGAGAATAGACAAATCACGTTCTGTCATCGTATCGCGTTTTGGCTCAGATGACAGACCTGTCATACCTTACTGGGCTCGATAATCACTAGTGTAGTGTGGACAACCAACATGAAGACAAAAGAGATCAACTGAAAGTTTCCACTTTCTGTTTGTAGGGTTCAGGTTTTTTAGTAGTCGCGACATTCGTTCTTTTAAAACAAACTTCGACTGGGCGTATAATTTTGCCCTGGTACTAGCCAGCAACCACATAGCGGACAGTCAGGTTTTTATTTGATACGGTGCCCCCTTGCAGCATCAGAGTTTGGAACGCTGAACTACTTCGCGAGGGTGCGCTGTTTGTAAATGAGATCGGGTTTGGAACTTGAAGGCAGAGTTGGGAGTTTGCTCGTCACCAGCGCCCCAACAGGGCGCTGGGAAGAGCTGATGGCCTTTCACAGATTTTAGCGGAGGAAATACGTCACACGGGTTCACAGCCATTGGTCACAGCTAATGACGCGCAGAGCAATGTGGGTAGATCTCTGTCTGTCGCGTGAGCTCGCTCAATGTGTTATACAGGAGGCGGTTATCAATTCGATATTTTTCTTTTTCTTCCTCATTGCTTAAAATATTCTCACTACTCTATATTCGTTGTATAAACTATATTTGTTCATCCAAAATTGACCAATATAACTAATGATTTGAAATATGTTGCCAAAAGACACGTGATCAGTGATACTGTGATCGTATCAAGGCCATGTTTTAATTGATTATACTTTGCCCCCGTATTGAGAGCATTACCATTGGGGAACCAAGAAATTTAAATAACGCTTCGCCAACAGGAAGTGATAACCTTGCGGTCGCAAGTTGTGCACCCAATGTAGCCAATCACACTGCCAAAGCCATTCGTCCTTCCCAGCGCCCAGTTTGGGCGCTGGCGACGAGCGAAAGTTGGCAGCCCTGTTTCTTAATTGCTAAGCTTTTGGTGGAATGCTCGGAACGTACATGTATATGTTTGAAACGTCAGAGCCAATTATGTGGCTATTTCAGATTTCAGTTACTTTGATATGCAGTTTGAAACAACTATTGTATGAACTTCACTGTATACCAAAAAGACCATCCCCTGTATGTTTTATAGTTGCAAATGATTGGGGCATTTAAGCAAGGTATATGAACTGTGATTTTTTTTTTTACCACAACACGCTAGGGCTAACCAGACATTTGATTTATAGGCTTTAATGATGATGGCTCTGGAGAATCTTTCCAAGGGAAGTGAAGTCCGACAATTCAACAGGGGAAGCTTCAACAGCACACAAAGTTTAGTCTCCTCTCAAGACTGGCAATAAATCAGTGTCCCCATAGAGAGTCTATGGCGTGTCCCCAGACTGCTGTGTAATGAAACAATTGCGTATTGATATAGGGATTTAGAATGGTTGGCACCAGTTGCTACTGAAGTGTGATCAAATGGCACAACTCACACGTCACCCTCGGGCCTCCTCGGTCACAGCTGGCTCCTTGTCTTCAGTCATTTCCTTGGAGGAAAGGGGTTGTATTCTAAAACTGATCCCAAACATCTTATGGCGTACCCAGGTGGGGGGGGGGGCTGGGAGACATGTTACCAATTTTTGTTTGTTTTGTTTGTTGATAATGAGGCGAGAATACTACCACAGGACTACCTATCGATGGCATTATACTCAGTCGTTTTAGAAGAATTTCCATTTCATCTCCCCATCGACCCAAGACGTAGGCACACCACTGAAGCATTCTATTTGGATGAGAAAACTACATATACTTATTCGGTCTGAAACGTGCTAAATGGAGTCTCATTTTTTTTGCCTGCAGGACCTAATAGTTATGATTACTCGGCCCGCAGCCCGTTCGTCTCGCCGACCGAGGAGATGAAGACATGCCTGATCTGCGGCGACCGTGCCACGGGCCTTCACTACGGCATCGTGTCGTGCGAGGGCTGCAAAGGCTTCTTCAAGCGCAGCGTGTGCAACCGCCGAGTCTACCGCTGCCTCCGGGAGAAGAACTGCATGATGTCGCGGCAGAAGCGCAACCGCTGCCAGTACTGTCGGCTACTCAAGTGCCTACAAGTCGGTATGAACCGGAAAGGTGAGTCTCTGAGCAGGATGGAACCCCAGCCCCTGGCTGGATTCGAACGTTCTTGCACACACCTACTGCCCTGAACTAGCATCATCTCCAATGGCATTCAGGGTGTCAGTCGCCAAATGGCGACTAGTCATTGAAAATGTGCCAGCTTGGTCCCCAATATTCTTGGTTGGTCTCATTGTTACACAAACCTTTGTTACTGTGCGTGAATTTCCTCAGCATATGCAGCAAGGTATGAGACGGAGAGAACCCCCCTGCTTTGTGTTGGTCATTGTCTCGCAGTAATCTGGGGAATTCCTTCAGACATCTTGGGGGGGGGATGTGTTAAGTAACAATAGTCTGGAATGTGTATAGGGATTGGACATGTTGGGGGGGTACCCCTCGGTCTCATTTCTTGCTGGGTATATTCCTCAGACAGTGAACGCTTTTATAAAAAAGGTTATTTTACACTCTCTGCATTTAAAGAGAAAATGTCTTCGCCATTGCATCAGAAGTTTCTTTTGCCCAATCTTTTCGCAATCTTTTATAAGGGGTTGACGAGGGATTTTTTTGTCTTGACTGCCGCCAGTAGTTTAGCAACCCGTCATCAGCACGAGGCGGCTATTACCTTGCACGTTAAAAGCTGATGACACCAAAAATGACACTCTGGTGCTTTTTTAAGCTGAACGATTGATTTCAAAGGAGGCAAGATACTAGACTTCACAAGGAGACCAACTATAGTTAGACTGGATGGGATACACCATAATGACGCAGCTCGCAGACTTTAAACCTCTGTCTATATTGGAAAGGGCACCTTTCTTTCAAGGTCTTTTTATATTTTACAGCCATCCGAGAAGACGGCATGCCAGGTGGAAGGAACAAAAGCATCGGCCCAGTTAAGGTAAGTTCCGTACAGCAAACTTTAACCGATAAAATTTACCATTAAAGTTTACCCCTCCTTTGGTCTGAAGGAATAGATGGCGCCATAACAGAGGTCGCTCTCCGCGATTGGTAACTCGTTCAATGAACAAGAATTTTCACCAGAGAAGTTCTCGCGTTGTATCCCTCGTAATTGTTTAAACTTATCAACTTATGTTGATTTCTGATTGATTACACTGTTTACCAGTGTGCCGAATTCTTCTGAATTTGTGTCTTTGTTTGTCTATTCCACATCATTATCTTGAAGATACCCACGTGGTGATGATGGGACGATTCTCCTTTTATAAAAACGTCGGTTGTAAGTGTATCAAAACACTTGTCTTTGCGACATGCATGGGGATGTCTGTAAAGAATTTCGCTTAAGGGGCGTCAGGAACATTCTTCGAATCTGAAATACTGTATTTTATCACTTTCAGCCTTGTATGTCGCCTTACAATTATCCCATGTTCTTCCGTTTTGCACGAAACGGTTAACTTACGAAATGTTTCTGAAACAGATGGGGTTCGTAAATCAGTTTAGCGCCCTCATTCGTCTGAGGCTTCTTTTTTAATCCGCATACAATACAAAATGTGCGTGATAATGCTCAGTCGTGTCCGACTTTCTCGAACGTATGTTCACTCCATCCCATGCAGTCGTGCACCACTTAGTTGAGAGTTAGCGCATGCGCACTCGACAACTTTACTGTGGATTTTGAGGCAGGCGACGTCGAACATCGTTCCGACACTTCTTTCCGCAGATGGAGACCATCATTTATTTTTAACAAAATACAAACAAATGAAGTTCATGGAGATAACCTAACTAAACATTGATCTAATTGATCTAACAACATTAAACCACCCTATTAAAGTGAACCCAGTTGCCCAAAATTTGAAACGAATTCTGAAAAGTGGTTTTTACAAAATAAACACGATCAGATTTGAAAGAAAATACGTCCAGTGTCTTTCCCATTTTAAAACAACTTCTCCAGTTTATCCAAACAAACAAAATAAAGTGCCGTGTGTATTAAGGCCCGATAAAAACATCGGTAGTATTTTCAAGTTCTTGCGAATTGAATATTTTGCACGAGAATCATTTGTCCGTAGTAGTGCATGTACACGTATACGTGCGCTGATGGCAGTACATGTACATGAACGTTGCACATGTGAACACATAAATCATGGCCGATCGGTCGACAGAGAGCCAAAATTGAAATTGATCAAACTAACAAAGGACAATTTGCAAAAGCTTAAACGTAACATGGTAACCTTTTACAAACACTTTTTCACAATTATTAAGATATGCAGCATGTGTGGAAAAACTAGAGAACAATTCAAATTTTCGAGTTTGAAATACCTTTTTTTTACGTTCGGAAATAGTAACATACAAACCATGTTCCATCCCATTTCCTCCCAAATGTCACTTTTGATTAACAAGACATACATCACAAATTGAAATCTGAAGCCTGATTTTATTTCTCTGGTATAAATTCGGCAAACTTTTAGACAATGCGGAAGATCTCCGCAGATGGATTGTGGTGAAACAAGCAACAGAAAGAAACCACGACTTTGCCGAATTTCAGGGCATGCACACAAACTTAGTTGAAGGGTAGGCTGAACACCTCCTAAAAAACATACATGTCTAAGGAAGCCGCTTGCGAGAGGCTTTGTGTATTTCCCAACGGCACTGATTTGTTATCAAGTTGTTGCTACTAAAGAGCGCCACCGTTTCGGTTTTTTTTTTCAACTTTTACGTGAGCGAGGGCGCCCTGTATGGTAACCGTTGATTCCAACTTTGCGGGAATTCAGCTCTTAACGGCGAACGTACGTTGAAGCATGGAGGTAAGAAAAGTTCTCCATGGTTGAAGACGAAACAGGAAAATGGCGAATTTGAAAATTTGGTTGAAAAATTTGATACACGAATTCTTTATATATGAAATACAGTTGTAGGAAAATCATGCACAAACAAATGTGGACATGTATTACCTGAAAAACCGACCAAGAGCCTACATGTACATGCGGTATCCTCCCCTTGTGGCAACAAAGACTTTGATACGAACAAAGGGTAGTTGCGGCAGAGGGCGCTATTTCGCGTTGCTGCGGTGAGCAATTTGGAATAGGACAGGTACCGAAGGACGTACACGCACTGCGAAATCTATAAGGGACCAGTTCTATCAAGCGTCACGTTCGTGTTGCGGATTTTTCCTTCAGCATAATGTCACCGATTAAGTTTTTATTTGTCGAAAGCCTCAACCGAAGGTGTTATTTGTTTACCATTTCAACTACCAAATAAATGCTGACGCTCATTCAACTGTGTTTAAGTCTTGCTAAAGTTGTTGAACTTGTTAGTAAAAGTAACTTCCATCTTACACACGATATTTACGAATGCTTTAGAAGGGACAAAATTGATATAGATTCATCGTCAAATTCGTCTTCATTCATGGATGTTTTCTGTCTTACTCGCCAGATTGTTTCATTATCAGGTGTCTGTGGCGCGAAGTTTTTCTTATTAAAAGAAAGTGTCAAATGTAATTATTTCTGGTTAGTATAACACTTTTTAATGTCGGCATTTTCGTTCGAGTGGGTATTTAGTCATAATAACTGATAATCCCGAGTCCTCGACCCGAGTCTCCCCGGGGGAAGATTAACCATATGATGGGTTCACTGGCCAAATGAAGGATTTTTAGACAGACACAAAAAATGGAAACGGACACGTGAGAGCCAGTCACTCTTTTGTCATCACAATCAACGCTGGCGGCGCTTTCACTGGAGGTGTTTAATGCTCGTTCCGAGGACTAATGGGACGGGTAGAATCGCTCTTTAATCTGACGGGTTCTATGCCGTCTCCTGTCGCGTCTGTCCAGTCGTGTGGAACGCTAACCGTCGGTGGCATTGCGACGGATCACTTCGGCAAACGTGATCTGCGCTCTATAGCCATTCTTATAAGCGCTCTTCCAGCCGTTTGGTGGTGGTGGGCTTTGAAGCGAGACGGGAGCTGCTGCCCCGGTTTGGACACGCCTCACTTGATTCGTCCTTCCTTCCGAGCTTTCACTGGCTTTCATCCACGCCCTTCCCCCCCCCGGGGGGGGGGTTAGTGGTGGTCGTGGCTGGTACAAAAAAAGGTTTAGAAGAGATTTAATGATAAACACCTCAAACAACATATGTGATAAGCAAAGGGATCGGGTAGCCCTCTTTGGCTTCGCGTACATATCTGTACACTTTGTTCGGTTGTTTTTTTTAATTTTGGAAGTAGGGCCTAGTCGCCTCGTCGGACAGCTCAGCAGCCATCAAGTGCATCATTAAAAAGTTACAAGAAACTGCCACTTTCGGGCAAAGAAAATCAGTTTTGAAACTACTTGAAATAGGTCCTTTTCGAGCTTTTTGCAATACATTGGTCGAGAATTGCGGCCCAGCGGCTGTTCGTTTTATTTTTTATGGGCAAAAATGCAACTAATATCTTGAGGTCAGGTCTTCATTCCGGATTCAGTGGGATAAAATGTGAGGAAGTGTTCATCAAAACAAGCGAACGAAACAAAAAACAAAATTGGTTGTCAGTAGTAAGACAAAGTTGCAGACGACGTTGTAGAATTAGCGTGTGGAGCGAGTGAAAACACCAGGAAATTGTCAAATTTCAGGTCTGCTTCGTAGGCGTTTACCTGATTTTTTTCCCTTGGAGGTCGATGCGTCCTTCAGGCGAAGACGCAATTTGATTTCATGACGTCAACAAACATTTGTAGTTCGGAACAAGGGCGGGTCTGAACCAAATTTTTGGGGGAAGGGGGGGCAAAATTCCGAATTTTTTCATATAACTTTGTGTTGCCTTTCTGAGGAATGAGGCTAGATTTAGGGGGATTTTTACCCACTTTTGGAAAAAAGGCATGAAAGAAAAAAAAACGTCTTTTTCCCATTATTTGACAAAAAACTCCTTTTTTTGGGGGGGTTGGCCTCATTGTCCCTCATCAGCCGTTGCTTCGGAGTTCGGAGAACATAAAGATCAACTGACTCTCCTGTTCACTTCGAGTGCAGCTTTAACAAGGCTCAATGCTTCCGGCATGTCTCCCTGGCGTGTAGAAGGTTGAAAGCTGAAGCAAGGGAAAACTTATTGTAAGTCCTTGTAAATTTGAGAGAAGTCTTTAAAGACAGAAAATGGATGATGGTGAGACTATGAGTTCAAGCCATTTCCCTCTCTAATTGGAACCCGTTCACTCCTTCTCCTACCGATAAATCAGTCCTGTAAATCTCTTTTCCTTTTGCTCTGTAAACTCCAAAGTCCTAAGAAAAAGGTGTTGCTAAACGGTGTGGAAATACTTACTTGGTTGTCTTAATCTATTTGAGACTGGGAGAAAAAAGAAACCCTTAATGTTCGAGTCCCCAAGCCTGATTACCTGGGAAACTCGGCCGGGCTATAATAGACTCCAAATTCGGCCTCCACGCCGACCGTTTCGACCTTGTGCTCATCTCAGCTTGTTTTTTTCACTCTGTTCCCAATAACGAATCAAAAAAATCGGATTATCTTCTCTTCTAAATCAGGAAATCGCTGTGTACGTGAACCTGTTTCAACTTGGCCATCGTCTGATACGCCGAATCTGATGCAGCCTCCCCTATGCAACCCCTCCATCTCGTCCCCTCGTCAACCATTTTCCTATCATGGGCCTATGCCCCCCCCCTTTGGAAATGAAAAAAAAATGCCAAGTGTGGCGACCACTTAGAGTAACAAACTGTGATTGAATTAAAAGAGGGAAAGGAGACCGCAAAGGCTTTTTAAGATAGTGTTGTATTTATTAAGAAGATTCGACCGTCGTCCCGGCCTTTTAAGGTTGTGTTCTATTCGGCGAAGCGCGTTTGCGTGCCCACCCCCCTTCCAGATTTGTGGCGTCATCAATTCCTTCAATAAAACGGATTTATTGGTATTGAGATCTGTAGGTTTGAGGTCAGCCACATTTCCCTGTCAATTACTTTGGACACACGTCTTTGCCAAATTGTCACAGAATACCCTTGGTTCATTTTGTGTCTTTTTTTATCTGTTGGTGTGTTTGTTTGTTTGTTTGTTTGTTTGTCTGTTTCTTTGTTTGTTCGTGATTTGAAGGGGATACCATCCCGAATTGGTTACCTGCAAAGCGGGCTGTCAGAACTGCACGCACAGTTAACTGCATGGTTCGGCGGTACAGATCTGAACGTAGAAAGTAAATGGTCAACATCGT
Organism: Acanthaster planci; assembly: GCF_054643075.1. NCBI lineage: Eukaryota > Metazoa > Echinodermata > Asteroidea > Valvatida > Acanthasteridae > Acanthaster > Acanthaster planci. The sequence continues at coordinate 14,999,884 of NC_141787.1, read as the reverse complement.
GGCTGAGTGTCCATATTGATATAGAATCTGTGCATGACACTTTCATCTTGCGCTCAGGCGGGGAATATTCCTTGATATTTCCAAGACATTCCACTGCTTGTCTTTTTTTGCTCCCCCAACAGAAAACCGTCTCAAAATTTGCCCGTTAAAGCATGGAGGCGGACCGCGGACACGTTCTGCTGCGTCGTCGGGTCAAACATTCAAGGCGGTGTCCCTGAGCCGCGAGCCAGCAAAACAATCTCTCCGCGCGGGTTACGTAACAGCTCGCTTAGCCTGACCGCTGCCGTGATTATGATCTCTATGCTGGGCTTGACGCTTTGCCATGCCCGCTTGCCATGCCTCGTAATTCACCAAGGACGGAGAACGGTGGGGTAGAATTATGAAACAAAACAGCCATTTCAAAGCAAGGCCCCCAACTTTTGCCGTTTTCTCACGTGAAAAAGACCGCCTTACTATTTTGTCTATGGATTTCACAGTCAACGATGAGCAGACGTGAAAAAGTTAACAAGCAAATGAAGAGTTGGTCTGATGCGAAGACCCAAAAATGAGACAACCGGTTTTTGGAGATAAATATTTGAGACTCGGCTTTTGTTTAAGCGGAAAACGAATGTTTAAAACGGGAAAAGATTAAAACAAGATCTAATGGTGTAGCTGTAAAGACGAAGAGATACATAGATCCCCCCCCAAGTTCTTTTACGATTAGTTAGTTTTGACCTTCCTGTGCACAAGTCTAGAAAACAACGTAGTTGAAACGAATGTCTTCGTAGGCTGGTCGGATTTGTGTGCGTGATCCAAAGTATCCGTCACTGCGCACGTAAAGACAACTGTGACGTGGCATCAAATCAAAACTATCTCATAGAAATTATCTTTACCTTTATCAAGGAACACCCGAAGGCTGAGCTGGACATCGCTCACATTGGGGCGTGTACTCACGAAACTGATCGTGCGGATCGTTACCGAGATATCGTGATGAGGGTTTCAGCGATTGTGACGAGATTGATTGCGATCGAGGCTGATGATGCGACTTGACTCAGATCGGGAGGCGGTCAGCGCAACCCCCCCCCCACACTTTCCTTTCTCCAAACTGAGATAAGACTGTCATCATCGACGGAGCGAAGTTTGCTCCTCTAGCTCTCCGTCTGGGCTCTGTCTTTTCTCTCTATTTTCTCCACACGGTGAATTAATCTCCCAAGTCCTCCATGAATAAAACATGGTTTTTTTTTTGAGACGCAGCACCGGGATTGAATATGGCAGCCTTGGCCGCTGCCAGAACCAAAAAAAAAAAAAAAAAAAAAGAGGAGGCGGGGGACTCGTCAGAGTGATGATTTCATCTGGCTATCATTCTATCCCATCATCTCACCTTGATGAGGATTGATGTCAGGAACAACACCGTCTCAGCGCCCGCCACGGGCGTTGCATGCATGCATCGGGGACCGTTCACCGGCCTGCCAAGACGAAATGGCGGAAAAGAAGCGGCTAAGAATTGGCCTCGACTGGGACTCAACTGTGAATTGGATGTAGAGTAATCTCCCGCTTCCCGCGTCAGGAAAGCTCATCAGTCGGCGGGGATTCCCTCCCCCCTCCTTTCTCGGTGTACCCTTGAAAAACAAGGAGTTAATATCTATCTTTTCTCTTCTTCGCTTTCCTATCCATACGTCGTGCCCGCTGCTGGGTTTTTGACAAATAAAGGTTCGTTTTCTTTCCCTCTTTGTTAGCTCGGCGTCGCAGGCAGAAAGAATCACCGCGAGATGGCATAACTCCGGAAATTCAGGCTTAGGCTCATTATTTTGGTCTTTGTGGCGGAATTTGGAGAATATTTGGGTTTTTTTCTACAGAGAAGGACCGTGAAAACCTTGCCAATTTTGTTGGCTACGCTGCTTGTTTCGAGAACATAATCTGGTGAGGGGTTTAGGGGTCGCATGCAAAACAAAATTCCTTAATGAGATTAAGTAACTTTTACAAAATCTTTGAGATAAAAATACCCGAGGTAGCCGTGGCTTGTCAGTTTCCTATTTGTCATCAAGTTTTCAAACTTTTGTTTGAAACATATTTGGAGTTGCGTTGTTTTCGTCTTATAGACGTCATGCTGTTTCGATAAACCGGACGAATATTTCACTTTCAGAAGGTATTACTATACAGAAAGTTGTACAACTGACTATGTTGCTTGTTTTCATCTCACTTGTCAATAACTGGAGGGTCCGCGCATTAAGTAATTAACAATCTGTTTTTGAGGGGGACAAACTGTTCCCACATGCACGATACCTCACCTCCTCGATCTCATGACTCTACTGTGTGACTTTTGACTGCGTACCCCATCCTATTTCCGATGTCGGCGTAGTTAATGCTTCTCCAGTGCTCGTCTTCACTATGTTCGAGCCATAACTGCGGGTCCGGAGCCAAAAATTCTAAAGGACTTTTTCCTGGGTGGTGGAATTTTGGAAATCTTTTCCTGTAACCTTTTGGTCTTTCTCAGGACTGAGGTTACATTTGGGGGGCTTTTTATACGCTTATGGAAGGAAGGAAAATGAAACATACAAAAAATCGCTTTCTTATTATTTGCCAAAAATTGGCTCTTTTTTGGGGGGGGCGTGACTCCTGTTGCTCCCCCCCCGCGGATCCGCCCTTGGAGATCCATAGCCATAGACCTCCGTCATTTGTCTCTTCTGACACGATCCCTTAGCCGCATCTGATGGGGGATCCAACCTTGCCAGCCGCCCAAAACACCCTCCCCCGGGGGAGTGGCTGTTTCTATTCTCCACCCTTCGTCTTCCTGGCGTCTTCCGCTTCCAGATCTTGCAGTCTGCCCAACCACAACCGGATTAACCTTTGCTGAGACGTTACTCTTTTGTCTCTGTGAAAGCATTTCTTCTAAGCAGACGCCGTTACGGCGATTTTCAGTCACGGCGCCCTTGGCCTTAGTTTTTCTATAACAAATTTAATTCCACTCAGTTATTCCCTGTCGATATTTTTCGTCGAGTTTTAATGGCGATAACGTATGGAGGAACGACAGCATCTATTTTACAAAATGACAACCTACAACTTGAGACCTTGTGCTCTCCTTTATTTTTGCAAAAGGTTTATGCGAGATTGTCTTTCAAACGAAAGATATTTACTAGCAGTTAACGTAGAATTGAGATTTTTTTCATTTACCCTGTTCACGTTTTGCGGCATCGTTTTTATCTCCTAATATTTTATGGAAAACTGCATGGATTTCGAATCTTGAATTTTGTTTGGGATCTTTTGGGGGAAGGAAGGCCCTCTATCTCCACAATTTTTTTAATATTGCGATGGGAAAATCGTTCACAGTTTTGCTTGACTTTTAAGTTGAGTGAAATTAAGCCTAATCAAGCCAAATGTATGTTGTTGACCAGCAACTCGTCCTTTTACGATTCAGAACCTATCAGAATTCCAGTAAAAATTTCTTATTCGACAATTTTTTCCCCCGCAGATCTAGTTCATGATCAAAATTCCTGAACCTTAGTACACGTGTTGCCGGTTTGTTGCTGATGATAGTTTTGCCACTCATCCAAAGGAAAATCTGCCCCTGAAGAAATATCCTGGCAACTCTCAGTCAGGGTCATGAAACCACAACTTCGTCAAAGTTGTTCCCAAGTTTAGAACAGAGTTACAGACGGACTTCAGACCATGAGCCAAGTCGTGCCTCTCCGATCTGCTGGCCAATCAGCCGGCGACGCGAGCGCCGTGACTCGGCAGAACCGCGTGGAGGGCATTACTCCTTTCTCCGTCAATCATTATCCAATATGCCCGGCGATCGTGATTGCATCTCCTGAGTCGAGTGACACGGTTCAAGGATCAGCCAGCCCGCATAGCGAGGTTCGGCTGCGGGCACGCGCGCTCTCTCCGCCTGGCCAGTACAATCACGTTCCCCGGCGACTTCTGTAAGTTGGATTACGACCGCTGTAACTTCATGGAATGGACTCGGTAGAAGTTGTCACCCTAATTGGCACAAGCAGTGGAAGAGTTTTAACTCGGTCCTTGGATATGCGTCCCATTTTACTACATTTCTTTTCGTTTCTGTTTTCCATTTCTCCAACTTAGGCCTAAAGGACGGTTTTTTGGTGCTTTCTGTGTTTTATTCTGTTGTCAGTTTGCATATTTATGAGCAAAAGTGGTATGTCATACAAAGAAAAAAACGAACGTTTCTATCCCTTCGGCTCCAAACTTTGCCAGAATTTAGGGTATTTGGCCATCAAAAAGAACGTTTATGACGCTGATTCATCGTTTTCGTTCATGTCAGTAAGCCAATGGGCAAAGTTTTCTCAAAGACATCATATACGAGCAAAATTGGGTTCTTGGTTGGAACAGAAAACTCTCATAATGAATGGTATCTTCCCCATGACGTAGGAAACCGCGCCCACATTTTTTAGAAAATGCACGGAAAATAGTTCTTGTGCATTTAAGAGGCATGGGCCTAATAGAGAGTTCCCCACAAGAATTTCATGTTGTGGGCCCCTAAATTCAAGGACAATTTTTGTTAATGGAAATAACATACACTTGAGAAATACTACTATAATTTTTGAATAATCGAGAAGGAATTAGGCAGGCCACGATAGGTGATAAACAGAAGAAATTCAACAGAAAATTTCGTGAAACAAGAAAAAATGCAGGGGCAGCCGACCTGTGCTTGTGAAGGCGCCCGATTCTTCCGCAACTTGTATGATGTCTCGCCTAATATTTCTCATTTTTGAAAAAGCTGCCATTGGCTATAAATAATGACACGAAATGCCAGAGGCACATCCTGACCTCCTTCGACTCGTGAGCTTGCCCGATTGAGGTCATAATTACCGGGTAGTCCATGGTGGTTTAAATTTAGAATTCTGCAGTTATGGGCCGAAGAAGACGCGAGTTGTCGAAATATTTCGTAGGCCTGAAAGCTATTTTTTCCTTTCAGGTTGTCAGCATGGACTGATTAATAGAGTAGGGAATGTGGGCGTGACTTGAGAAGGTTTACTGATCAGTTGTTGGGGATTGAGGTCTTCTCTTGTGAATAGCGCCATCATTGTCGATTGTGATCAACACTGCACTGCCCTCTGTTTGTGTAAGGTTATGTCTCATGGACAGGACTTGGGCAATTGTGAAGTTCGTCTGACAAATACCTTTGGTCTGGAATCTGGATCACCGGTTTCCGGTGAGTTTAAAATAACTGTGCCGGTACGACGATTGGGCGAAGTTTGTGCGACAAGATGGCGCCTGTGAAATGCCCAGTAGGCCCCAGGGGCAGACGATGAGCAGCGCTTGATTGGATGTTACGTAACACGCATCCGCGGCGGTGATTGGTCAGCGGAAACCAACATGGCGCACAAATTAGCGTCTGGGGCAAACGGCGCTGGCTGATTGGTCCAAGCCACTGGGCACCTCTCTCCAGAGATTCCCGGCAGTCGCTGTCCTCTTTCTCGTCGAACCTTGAGGTGATTAAGTCCGGAGATGCCTCCCCGGAAGAAGGACTAATCCCGGTTGATTTCCCTTCCCAGCTGACTGGACTATGAGCCGTTCTCCTCCTAGTCACTTCGGCCCTACTCCCCTTGGTCAACCGTTGCCGTCTGTATTTACACGCACGTTGCGAAATTGGATTATTGAATCAGGATTTCGCGGGCTTTCTTTTGAGTTTCCCTGTCACCGTGCTTGGCTCTCCCTGCCTTCTCGTCTTATTGAATTTTCTCTGCCCGCGTTCCCGCACCCACCTGTTCAAATTATCAGCCACCTGGAACTTCAAAAAAGCGATTGGATAATTATGTGCGCAAGCGCGAAACGATTTCTGGATCGAAACGGAAAAATGCCTCGGGCATGGATAGCGTTTAACATTTTCGTACAATCAGTCACGCAGTGTGTATACTATAAGCAGTGTCTCATATAATTTTGGGGGACTTTCTCTGTCAGGTGGCAAACTTTGTCCATTTAAGGTACCCACGTGGCATTAAAGAACGTATGATCAATTCAATCATCGTCATCATTTGGCAGCCGGCCAAATTCACAGTTGCAGCCATATCCTTTGAATCAGTCCATGGAATTTCCAATATTTAGACTAACATCTAAACCACTGCTCTTCGACATGCTCAATAGGGTTCATATTTGACCATGCCAGACCAATCTCCATTATCAGGAAAGGGACATAATTGCGTTGGCAGCGAATGAGATGCACCGAGGCCCTTTGTACTCGGTCTTATTGAAGACGATTAAAACCACCCACTGTGAATTCAAAGCTCTGAATATTGAGGCAACCTTTACTCTCTTATTGTCTCCCCCTTTTTTTCCTACTCAGAAGGAAAGAAACAGTCATCATGATAACACGACATTCTTGTCGTCCGTTTTAGTATATTTTATTGTGCAGTTCTGTTATAAAAGTAACTAGAGTGATCCCATTATGTATAGATCTTCTTGGATGTTAATCTAATCTTCCTTCTTTGTTGTTCATTACTCCTTCCGTTTTCTGCCAGCTTCTGTCTGAAAATCTTCCGTATTCATCTTTATTTAGTTGTAGGGCAACCTTAGGACGTCCCACAGCGCATCTTAACGCGCTTCTTTTGCCTCTTCTTTCTAGTTGACAGATGAGGACATTGAGCGCATCATGACTGGGGAAGAGTACGAGAGGGAGGACATGATGTCTGGCCGGACCACAGGCGAGCAGACGGGGAGCCCCACCCGTAGCGACGGCATCTCCGACCAGTTCTCTCCCACCTCCATGGGGAGCAACACCAACTTCTCCCCGGAAGCAGCTGAGCGGTTCACCTTCCCTGGGCCGTCCCCGGGGGCCGACCCGGGCGGTGGCGCGCCGCGAGAGCCGTTCAACGGCCGTCCCCGGAAGAGCCGTCGCTCCAGCTCTCAGAGCTCGCTGCACCAGCTGGCTCCGATGACCATGCTACCGGAGATCGAGGTGCTCATCATCGCCGAGCCCGAGGAGCCCCTCACACTTCCTTTTCACCTGCCCTCCGACAAGCCGGCCGGCTATGACGAGGTCTTCGAGCTGCTGTGCCTCCTCCTGGACCGCATGATCCACCACCAGGTCCAGTGGGTGAAGCGGCTGCCTTTCGCCTGCAAGCTCACCGTCCAGGACATCACGGCCCTGCTCACCAGCACCTGGTGCGAGACCATCCTGCTGGCTGCTCTACACAGCCAGCCTCCCGCTATCTTCTCCGACTTGGCAGCCCTCCTCAACAACTACATCCCGAGTGAAGACGAGCTTCGACGTTTCGGTCAGACCGGATTGGAAATCATCGATAAAGCCAGTGCTGTGGTCAACAAGTACCAGTTACTCCGAGTTAGCGTCCAAGAATACCTCTGCTTAAAGGTCATTAACTTTCTCAACCCAGGTAAGAACATCGCTCCATTTCACAAACACTTTCACCATTGCCATTTAATTAATGTTAAAAATGCTCGTGCTTTGTACTTGTTCAGGTAAGGTTATTCGCTTTTCACGTTAACTATCTGTACCTCGAATCACCATTTATGTCCAGCAAAAATAAAGATGTAATTTTGAAGAGTGCTTGAAAGAAGTGACGTGTGAAACTGCGAATGAAAAATTACCACAACCAACAAAATTCCCGGTTAAATATTTCTCCGGTTATTTTCACCCCCGACCCGCAGATGCTGGAGATCTGGTTGAGCCCTCGGTGGTCGAGGAGCTCAGCCAGCAGCATTACTACGTCCTCCACGACCACGTGCAGCTCAACAACAACCTGGCCAACGACCGCTTTCGCGCCCTGCTGCTGATGCTGCCAGACGTCAGGCTTTTGGCTCGAAAGATCCGCGACGTGTCCTTCGACAACGCGCCGCTCCTCTTCAAGGCCATCATGCACTCGTGCTGCCCACAGAAGCCGGCCCAGCCGCTCTCCGTGTCGCCCAAGCTACCGGCCACCAAAACCTGAATGCTCTGCTGTAGCTCGGCTGCTTCCCTCCGATCTTTCACGAGCATACGCGTGTTGTACAAAGGCTATTAATTAACCACAGAGCGAAACTGAGCAAAGAGTCTGCAGCTTGATTTTTTCCCTTCTCAATTTACGTATTAAACCATTTTTAAACTGTATACATCTGACATAATGACATCTATTTTTATGACGCTCTAATGATTTTTAAAAAACTGTTCCAAGGTATGTTAAGTAACAAATAACCCTAACATGATATACAAATTACGAATTTGAAGTACTTCATTTAAATATGTTAGTCTCCAATGCCGCTCTAGTGTATTGTCAAAATTAACATGACTTGTACAAACTTTGATTTCACAATTACGTTCTTTATGTATTCATGGGTTTGAGACGTTATTGGCGGTGTTGTTGTGAACTGTAGCAAAAAAGATTGTCCAAAATATTCCTTCACTGGGTCATCTACAGGTTTGTTTTTTTATGTAAAGTATACCCACATTTTTTTGATATGGATGTGAAGTCTTCAAAGCTGTGAGCGTTTGAACGCAAAGATCCATGAAATTCAGTTACAGCTTTTATTAATCCCCCTACCTTATGTTCGCTGTGAGCGGAAATGTGTCGTTAAAACGAACGTTGGTCTTTTATATGTTTGTTCTTCTTAATAGGTAAAAATTAAAATAATTAAAAAAAAAGTCTGTTAAAAAAGTAATTATGATAATTGCGATCACAGTGTGAAAGCTGACGACTAGTTCCCTGGCAGGTCTCTATAGGATGGGGGGGGGAGTAGGTTTCTTGTAGTGGCCATAAAGGCTAAATCCCGTGTCGTCGACAAGGGGTGCCGTGTCACAGAAGTAGAAGACCATGCGCTACATTTCAATGTAAAGTTCTCACCACGCAGCCGCTCAGTTGCATATTGAAATCGATGAAATGTTATTGGAGTATTGTTCGCAGCTCTCTTTCTGAATGTTAGTTCTAAAAATTGCTGCATTTCTGTTTAAGTTGTTAATGTCTTTTTTTTTCTTGTATATGAGGTTGTGTATCATAAACGTTCTGTATACCCACCGGTTACGTTTGAAGCGCGTGTTGAGCGCGTAGTTTGTTGTGAGATTTTGCGTATTGAAAGGGGATTTCTCCAATTTATAACATACATTGTAGTCAAGGGTCGCGGTTGTTTTATCAGACATCAGTAACATTGGATAATGCGACCGTCAAATAATGAAGATTCTGAAGGTTATACGAAATGCTGTCGAAAAATGTAAATGGAAACAACACGAGATATCGAAGATCATGTTGCCCTCAACAACGGTGTACACGCCATACTGAACAGTGTGAGATGATAAAAATGAGCAGCATGTTGAAAATGTCGAATAACGTGGAAACAAAACAGGCTGTTCCCTCATTACGACGTTGCATAGAAACATTGAGAGCGAGAGCAGTGTGGTTTCTATTTCGATTGCCTGTTTAGGCCTATGTTTGCTATGCGTGGACTACCCACGTATCTCACTCAAATAATAATGCGGTGGGGAAGAAAAAAAAACACGATTCTGCCAACACAAGGAAGAAAATAATGAAGAGTTGGAAAGGCTATTTGACAATAATTAAAGCTCAGTTTTATGAATACAGAACCAACATGATCAATTTCCTCGCTGTTAGAATAGTTGCTGGTATCTGGCTAGATACCCTTTCGGGGGTTCATTATGATAGTGTTTATCCGACAACTGTTGAAGTATCATCGTTGAAATAGCTCGTACTTGTTGCAGCTTGATTACACCGGTTGAATTCTGATCTCGCAGGTGATCCATTTTGCTGTGAAATTCGTTGCACCTGAGCATTGTTTGATTGTTTATTTATCATTTTGTCTTGGTTGTTGTCGAATGCCTAGACTTGTATTTCATTGGTTTTGGGGTATCGTTTCCACTGTTCAATATCCTCCGCACAGTATGTACATGTACATAATTATGACAGACATAAGTGTATTTTTTTTCTATGCTTGAACATAACTACCAAAGCCCACAGTACAAGATGTGCGTATTTTTGCAGCTGATGACGGAAATGCAATTGGCGGGTACAGTCTTTTTAATGTTTGATATTAAGTTTTATTCATCTGGGAATAATTATGATTTCAGGTTGCAGCCGACGTCTGTAGGAAAGTTGGCTTTATTGTTTTAGACGCAGTGTCGTTGTAAGTCGAACCAACTTAGGCCGGTACACGAGACTCGTTTGGCTGTGTATACCGTTTAGTCTTGGCCGTGCCGTCAGGATTCCTGTCCTATGTGGCTGCCTTTAACTGAACGTTAGTGACAGATTTGCCAGAAAACTGAGTTGATAAAACTCATAGTCCCAGATTAGTCGCTACAAAACGTTGTACGTGGCTGTTACATCGTTCGGTCTTGTCACATGATTTTCTTTTTAAAATATCACCTTTAAAAAGAGAAGGTCGATCAAAATTGGGAGGGGTTTCTAATTGGCTTGGGCTGTTGACATTTATGAAAGTAGTTGTTATACTGGGCGAGCTGTGCGGCTTACCACTCAAAATCTGTATTGTTTCCTCGATTCCACACTGTAAGTGAAAGTTCGGGCTTTTTCATGTTCACAATCAACGGAGATGTTTCACAATATAGGTTTGTGTCCACGACACGTGTTTTCTCTCTAAACTCGTCGGTTTTGTGGGCAAAATGTGAACAAAGTTTGATTTTGCATTGTTAATGCATTTCACTTAAATTACAGTTCATTCCATGGCAGCCCCAAGCACGCCAATCCATTTTCTGCGATCGAGAAGTCAAGTCAAATTTTAACTTTACTGAATCCTGTGTCATTGTGAAAATGGACTGAAAACTGGCGACTATTTCCTTTCTCACCGCCATGCCTTGTTAAGCTGACAATGAGTCTGGGAATGAAAGGCATGCGCAAGGCGGTCATTGGTTCCACATTTCACAGAAGTCCACATTTCATGCTACACCGAATCTTCTCACGGAGCCTCCTACCCTACACGTTTTTTTGTCTTTCTATGAAACTGAAGACATGCTCAATATGGACAGAATACTTTTTCGTGGAGTCAAAGCCCGCCTCCAAATCACTTGGCTGCGAATTGAAATTACACAAGCTTTATGGGAACTGGTTGCTGCCACCACAACCGTAGGCTCGTGCGTACTTTCTAGCCGCAGTCAAGTCATTCGGACACGGCCAAAGTCTCATCATACATCGGATTGCCTGCAGAGCTCCGGGACAGAATTTCCAAGGCAGCTGCTTCTAGCATTGAGAATACCAAAGATGGAGCAAAACTGCGTGCATGCTGCTTACACATGCTCGTCAAATGACGACTTTCACACCCAGAAAGCCCCTTATTAGTATTTTTGTAACTGGGCAATAACTTGGCAGCTGATAATAATTATACTTCGCTCCAAAGTTGCATGCAAAAGTTGGAAGTAAAAGAGGAAATTGAAGTTTTATGTTTAAAAGATTAAAAGTGTAGTTTTTATTAGGTCGATGCATGGTAGTGCGGTAGTTAGCTTGGTTAAAGATCTGTACTTTATACATATAGTCATGGAAAAGTCAGCTTCGAGATGGACAATTTGTATTGAAAACAATCTACCTCTGTCGGTTTTGATTTTGTGGAAGTGGCGCTGGTAAATATTCATGTTTTTGTATCTTGCTTGTCTGCGCATGCCCCTTCCTCTTTATATTTTGCTCATTTTTGTACGGCAGGGCTTAAAATTTTACGTTTGGTAACACTTTCTCGCTTGCTTTCTTTTGTTGGTGTTGTTGGGCAAGTGGCTGTCTTGCGTTAGAGTGACGTCTATGTTTCAAGTGTGTCACGATCGTGACTGTCACTCGTGTTGATAAACCATGTGTAACGCGTTCGATCGTGAGTTGTAACGTCTATTATAGTATCTAAAGGGCGGCATGAAGAAGGCGTGTATTTAGGACACTCTCACCAAAACTTGTGGGGGGGGGGTTCGGAAACGCAGAACCCGTATTCGGATGGCAACCTTAATTTCTAATTTGGCCACCGATTTACGGATTATGTGTCATTTCAATTGTTTCCTGTATATTCATGAAGAATTGGAGTCCGAATCCTTTTTTCCTTCAGATTTATGCAGCGAGATCTTTTTGTGTCGTTTCCATATTTATGTACATTTTGTAAAAATCCAAGTGATAAGTTCCACTCTGTGTGCGAAGGGATTCAGGTGACTAACTAAGAAAACGTTAAACGTTGAATGGGTTATTTTGATTTCAAAACAAATGAACTCTTATTGTTCTTTGAATCATAGAGGCTTAATTGTGAAACTGTTTTTCTAAGAACCTCATAACCACAGTAACACATGATTTTAAGTAAACGTCCTATTCTATGTGGTGTGACAGTATGCATGTTAAATTTAACTATTAAAAACGCACTTCCTGGGAAGTGAAAATTGCCCCTTCATACATTTCTTGTTTGATTCTGTAGAGATTCATATGCGATCTCTTGAGTGATGATGCCCGTCCCTGGTTTTGGGAATGCGACACGAAATTCGAAGGGTAACTCCTCTGGCCTTGAGACCAGATCGCCTATTTTGCACGTCGATTTTTATGGATGGCAGCTCGATCCTAGCGCGTCGGTGTACCACTTCGCCGTTTAGGAATTTAAAGTGCCGGGCTCATCTAATATGCATGATTTTCTTCATTTCTGAAATGTATCTCCTGTTTGCTTACCAAGGTCGGGATTATAGGGGAAAGGACAGTGCCATTAATGGGGTTCTAATTACCCCCTGACAGTCGTATATTGTGGAGACCATTCTTTTACACTTGGAGGCGATTGATTCGTCATTTCTTTACTTGGAGGCCATCATATTTCTCTGTAGAGCACAGTTGGGGCTACGCATCAACCAGTCTTGGCAAAAGTTGCATACATTGCTGATCAAGTGATCTGAATTAGTGGGACCAACATTATGGCGCTCAAGTGCAGGGAGAGCCTCTAACCAGACCCGCACGTGCTTGCCCTGTAGATGGCGCACGCTGTAATGCAGCTATTCACATTGGTTCACTCTCGCATGGGTTTACCCTTTTAACCGAATGAGAAATGTCTGAACTCATACGTGAGGCTTAAGCCCCAGTATAAAGGAGTGTGTTAAATATTTGCTATGCTGCCCAATAATAAGAGCAAGTTGAAAGACACTTAGGAGCGTGTTTTGACGCATCTACTAAGTTGGAATTAGAACACATGCATCGTCCCGAATTTATACCGGACTTTGAAAGGGGGGGGGAGATGTCCAGAACATGACCAGTCCGGGGTTGTCCAATATTGATTTCAAGAGTTAAATCAAACACGTTTTGCACTGTATATACTGACCACAGATCTGAAAAAAGAGCATTATGCAGCAGAATCTTTTCCAAGGGCAAAATTTACATATTATGCTAAATTGTAAATTGGTGTCTGGTTTGTAGGACGAAACACACTGAAACTGGAAAGGTAATGAAAATAGCACTCCAGAGTGATTGCTGAAACATTTGAGTGCGTAATACTCCTAGTCGTATACTGTATACGTCTACATTATCCTAGCTGGAAAGTAAGCCTTCTCGTGAACATGTAGAGATCCCTCACAACCTAACAATATAATCAAGATGATCGAGTTTTGTTCATTTTGTGATCGGTTTTAATTTGGTGTGGCTCGTAAGTTACAGTGAAATTGTCAATAGATGTTGGTCTCCCCCGCCACAGATGTTCCTTTCAACTTGATTAGCTAAGAGAACCGAAATATTTTTCCACGCCACGATGGGCACACAAGAAGGAATTCCAACTCTGCGAGCCCCAGGAAAAGCTTTTCGTATCTATGAGATTCTTTTTTTTCCGGGCTCTGTATAATCTGATATCTAGACCCACCTTCCTTGTCTTTTCCGTAATGACGTCGCGGTGTTCTCTACCACGGGCTTGCTAATTTCATTGTGAAAACGTTACCCTTCCGGGTCAGCGTACACATGGACTCTAGTTCCTACGATCAGCAATTTGGAACGTCGAGGGAATTTACAATATTAAATAAAACTGAAAAAAAAATGGCTTGAAACAAGTTCAAAGTCTAAAACCAGTTTTTGAACATGTGGTTCAATTTTCTCGTGCAAATCCTTCCGAAGGTCTTTTGAAAAGACAGTAACCCACCAAGTCTGAAATCTGGAATCAGTCTTGAATGTTTGAGGTTCCCTCTCTTGCAGTTGCAGTCCTCGTCATCCTGACGTCATTTTGTTTTAGATGACTATTTAATTGTTTGTAAACCCGTTTACTTGCTTTTCTTTTTTTTTCACATTTTTGGTGCGTCCTGTTCTGCTTTGTTCTCGTCCTCCTTCTCAATCGTCCGTGAAGCAACACCTTTTTATTTACAAAGGACTGCAGCGTGATTACCTTCTTCCTTCGGGTGATAACGAAGGGATGCGAGTCTAGTCCCCTCGGGCATGCGCCATCCTTGGGTCAACACTGCACGCAGGAGCAGCCGTTGCAAACGATTCATGGGATTCATGGCTTTAAAAATTATCTCTGAAAAGGGCTCATAACGTCATCTGCGTCTCTAAAGTAAAGTACAATCAGATCAAATGAAATTTCTAATGAAAATTAACAGCATGGAAGGTGATTTGTCAAACGTCGAAGTTACCTACTTCAGCATGGTTTTGGAATAGGGCATCACATTTATAGAAACCGCCACAAAAAGAACCTTTGGTCGCTTACTTAAATTAACCAAAACGTACCCTAAATGCATGATTTATCAGGTTGAAAATGGTCCAACAAGCATTCTGTGGTGAGTTAAAAGCTAGGCTTCTCAAAACACTTTGCTATTGTTCTTAAACATTTGTTTACTTTGGCTTTTTTGTTTGCTTTAATTGTGATGATAGAGCTGGCAAATATCCCCTTGGTGAAGGCAATCACCACCTGTATGATTAGTTGGCGGTACCACGTGCACGTACACATCACGTCACACTGTGGCAACTGTACTTTTGTCTGTAGACATCTTATTAATCATAATGCCGGCTCATGTTATTTCGTTATTTTTAAACTCATGTTGCATTGTCACTGCGACGGCTGTTCATGCAGGGTGCGGCAAAAGGAAATGCATTTTCCTTCTAAAGAAAAACTGGCCTTGCTATATCTGGGGACCCCTGAGTATCGAAGTCACTGCATTTTATAAGCTATGCAATGACGAACGCCATGGCGAAAATCAACTGAGATGCGTGCCCAAGCCATTCAGTGCCGCAGTAGGTTTTGCGCGTACACAGTGGGCAAACATACATGTAACAGCCGTCGCAGTTGTTTCGCATAACAAAATTAAACAATAGGCAAAATGAATAGTACCGGTAAGCGTTTAGCGTAACCTTGACTCTGCCGCACATGTCGAAACAGTACTTCTCAAGGTCGAATCGTTCCAGGAACAGAAAGAGTGCGTCAACAAGTACTACTGTGTGGTTTGCGTATACCAAGGCATGGTAAACATACACGGTTTGGTTTCACTTTATCTTATTATAAGTACATCTGTCGATTTAAAGCTCAAACCTGATTATGCCCAACTCACTGGTAATCGACCCATGCATCGTCGCTTGTGAGTTAGCCACGCCCCCTCAGACAACCGTCTGGAATTCTGTACGTTGGGTTTTTTTTTTCTGCACGTCCCGCGTCCGTCTTGTCATGTAACCAGACAATAATTTCACAAGATGTGTCGACACGATTCACCCACGATGGGTCGACGTTACACGGACGCTGCCAAGTGAGTAACGATAGACAAAATAAAACGGCAACACTTCGTTTGTTTCTAGCAGCGTAGGAGGGCGCCCTTGGACCCCTTCCAAGAAAAGATGCCCCTCTTGGTTACTTGTGATGTCTCACGTGTGTCTAAAAGTGCAACCATTTATAGCTTCCTATTTATTTTCTTTTTCGTTCGTCTTCATCGTTTATTTCATCGGAGCAAAGGCACAACCGGGGTGAAGTTCTGGGGATGGGGTGCACCTATCTTTTTTTGGGGGGGGGCACAAAGCAGCTTAAAACAATGGTATATAAATAGGTTTATACATTCAAAATTTCACATAGGGGGCATGACCCGAAGGGCGCCCCCCCACGCACCCCTGTAATAATCAACTTTAAATGGAGGTGCGCTTTGACAAGTCGTGATATTTAAGGGAGGTAACACTCGAAGAGGTTTTTGAGTATTTTTTTCGAGCACGTGCTTTGATTCCAGAAGACTTCCTTTTAAATAGCAAACTGATTTAAACCTGTGATTTTTAAATCTAGAGGAAACTTTAGGTGGAGCACGATGACCTTCGAAAGAGAAATGAATTGTTTCATGGAACTCACGACTACATGGCTGTAGTGGCAACCGCGGGATTCGCCCCCAAGGCCTCCCACGGTGAACCTTTGTAGACATAAAACCTGGACTGAGTTACGGGACTGCACGACAAGCGGTGGAAAGAACGTGTCCGTCTTAACCATTCATTTTCAGCCGTTTTGCCATATCGCGGCCACCTGTGTGTGACCACCACTTGTCCTGTGCAGCCCCGTTTCTAAACCGGTCATTGCAGCTATCAATGCAGTCATTTTATCATGTCGACTGCCCCTCCCAAGACCTCCGACAAGAATGATAACAAATTGGCAATATGTCATCAAGTTATCAATTTAACCCCCCCCCACAACGTTTCTCCATCATTTGGTTGACCAATTAGACTGTAAAGTACGTACACATAATTTTACTTGAAGTATCAAAGTGCAATGAGTTTGTAGTCATAATATGATTTCGTGTGAACGCATTTTTCCAAGCGGTCACGATTGCTTACGGGGCTGGAGCAAAAATAGACGCAGAGTGCCGACGCACGCAACCGCATTCATGGTTACAAAACCACCGTCATAAAAAAATGGTGGTTGCGTGAAACGCGAGGGAGGAAAAGTGCAGATGATCCCAAGCCGTGTACTCCCACATGCTAGGAGAATCATACCAATTTCCGTAGTTGGTGTGCGGACTTTCTGTCGTGGATATGTGTAATCGCTGTTGCGTGGTAATTTGCGAGCTCCACAATGTATTAGTCATGCAGCTGGTTAATTATTATGCATGAGATGGCCCTGCCGGGCACAACCAAAGTTTTAATTGTATAGACCACTCTCATCTTGCCTACAACTTGTATGGGGGGCCAAAGTTGGCAGAAATATCACCTTTCGGTTGGTTTTCAATTTTACTTCAAATTCGTTTAAAAACGGACAAATATCCCATTAGATTTAAGTGGACATGTTTTCATGAACGTGTATTATTACCTTGTGTTCTGATAGCTGCGTGGGATTTCTACTCTTTGTGAATTATTGTTTTACTTCTTGTATTGACGGCCAGCCATAGTTTTACAGCCACTTGTGACGTCAAAAGAAAGACGCTATTTCACCGGGCCAGTCTGGCTATATTCGCCAGTCAAACCGGTCTTTATGCGGCTTTCTTTTTCGGAGAGGGTATTGCTGAAATAATACTCCGACAAACAAACAGACGGGTCATTTCTTGAACATTAATATAGCAATTTCCGAAAGATTTAACTGAAACTGATTTATGAGAAACTAAAGCTGTGGCATTTCGGGGGCGGAAGGATACGCCCATCTGTTATCTGAAGCGGTTTCTGCAGGACAAAAAATCAATCCAACATCATAGATCATCCCCGTTCTGTCTTCCATCTGAGAAACCAAATCACGTTCTCAGATCAGAGAGGGGGAAGCTGAGTAGTGAACATCAATTAGGGACGATTTTCCGCTGAGAACAGTGCTCGATTCCCCGCGTGATGAACCGTCTCAGAAAGTGACGGTAAACGGAAAGCGAGCTTATGGACCCGGAACTGGGGAGAATATAAGTTGAAGTTGTCCCATTTGAACCCTTCTCTTCCCGCTCATTTTGAAAGCACGCGGTGCCGAACTAAAATTACACTGCCTCGTGAACTGTGACGCAGTAATAAGCCCACCTATGATATATCCCCACAGGAAACAAAAATGTTAATACCGGATACACCAGAGACACCAACGAGATTTGAACCTGCGCCCTCGGTTACGGTGTTTGACAGGTCCCGAGTTCGGCTCATGCATGTCCCCAAGTCAGTCTTAAGTTTAAACGTTTACGGGTTTGATCGGCGTGAACACAGAGCTAATTGTCAGTTCGGCACTTCAAAGAGACAAGGCCATTCGAGAGCAAAGCACCTGATGTCACACCAGTTCCTCCGCGTGTATAATGTGCGTGAGTCGGTGCCCGCAATTGTCCGTAAAAGCACGGGCAATTTTAAATATTTTAAAAAGTGTACTTTTTTAGAGCCACTTCGCCCCAGGCCTCAGACGGGTCCCAAATAGTTTTTCATACACTGAAGAAGAGTAGAAAGTTGCACGAAAATTGTGTTCAAGAAAACGTCCTTGGCTGGACCCTTTAAAGAAGGCGCGCGTGGGTCTAGTGCCACTGCTTCCCCTCGGGTTGGTTTTATCAAATGCCTGCATTCGGACGCAGTTTCACACCACGGCAGTGTGTTGCCATGGCTAAGCTGTGCAATGTGGAACAAAATGAACCATCGGTTATTTTGAAGACACTGACGCTAAAAAAATAGGTCGTATATTTTTTTCAATGCTGTATCGGCAACTGGTGTGACAATTTGAGGTTTGCGTTTAATTACCCAGCTGAAAGCTTATTGCTTTGGGTAATAACACGGAACCGAGTACCCGCCATTTTATGTAGGAAATCCGGGTACTCTCCACTTTCCTATTAGCCAGTTTCTTCGTACAAAACGATAAAAAGTAAACTCAGTCAATTTACCATTGTGGCTTATTTCCTGATCGTTTCCCCAGAAGAGCCCGCGTTTTCATTTACACTGCCAGCATTCAGGCCTGTTCATTATCACATGAGGTCCGACCAAAATAATTGTTCGTGTTGAGAGCTCGAAAACACTGAACACATTTCAGCTGAAGCAAACTTCGTAATTAAATGTTTGGTGACGTCATACTCGTGTTCGCCTGAGGGTGAAGTGGAATTTAGGGTGTTAAATTGACACTGCGGTGAGCGCTAGTCCAGTACAAATTTCACACAAGCCAATACAAAATCTAAATCTTTCAGGAAAATTAGAATTTACCTGACTTGGGTGCAATTATAAACTAGATTGGGTGGGTAAATTGAAAGAGTTTTTGCGGCACATTCGGAGGGTTGCAGGTTCAACTCCCTCTCCAGTCGTCTTTAAAATAATCAGATTGAACAATGGGAAAATCTTGTCACTCTTATCCAAGTAATGCCACTCTGGAAACGCAAAGCGAAACGAACCTCGTTCCCTGTGTGAAAGCCACTTGATCAAAAACTCCATGTGGCTACCCCATAATGTTTCGTCCAGAATCTTTTTTGTACAATGGGGTGAGGCGACGGGGTGACCGGCGAGTGCTGAACACAAGTCCTCTGTGGTTCACGTCAAATTAGAGCCTTGGTGAGCATCCCCCGGCACTATGAGCCTGCTTCCACGCGATAAGAGCCGATGTGCTTCCGCAGTTGGAGCTCTCATCAGGAAACACAACAAAGTTAACTCATATCCATGCCCAAATTGCCCCTCATCTCCTTCCAAATAGGTCAAGAAATGTAGATTAACTAATGGTGCTGGGGAAGCTGTTATTATATAGAAGCAGCGGACTATGGATCCACGTGACATTGAAGAGATTGAGAAAGTATGAACGCATTACTTCACACGATTGAAACGACCCAGACGGAGAGAAAGAGTAACATTGTGCGTCCTAGATTTTTTTCAGAAACAGCAACGTTTAGTAACAACTTTGTTAGTAGCTAAGCTGCACATTGTGGCAGTGCTAGATCCTTGATGCCCGCCGGTTGATTTACTTTTGTATGGTGGCCCTGGAGAGACATAGATATTCGCTATAAGTCGAGAATTTTTATGTCCCTCCAGGGCTCTAATACTTTTGCCTAGGGTGGGATTTTTCACTAGTGTTATCGGAGACAGAGGTTGAAGGTCATTCTTGGTGGGAAACATACGATGAAACATCCTGAAACATCGACTTTGGAAATTTTTAGAAAATGAGAATAACACCTGTGAGCTCAAAGGACCCGAACTTGCATGACAACCTCTAAAATTTTATGTAAAATACCGGCGATTCACAATAGTGCGCCTCCAAGAGTTTGCAACTCGTTGGCCAATCACAACATTTGGAAAGGGTCGACAGATTTCACGCGCTGTGATTGGCCAACGCGTTGCAAACTCTTGGAGGCGCACTATTGTGAATCGCCCGTATTGTACACTCTTTTAAAAGGCCTTAAACCCCCAGCACATATTGCATACGTAACATAAATGACATTCATAGGTGGAAAGAACTTTCTTTGCGTTTGTGACTAATTCCCAGACGTTTGCAAAATCACTTTCACGAAATGATCCATCCAACTCTTTGGCGCCTTATGTAATTGTATTAAATTCATCTGCTCCCAACAAAGTCGAAACTACTTTCGACATTGTTCGCGGGCTTCGGCGCGGCGAGATGGCATGAAGCCAGGGTAGGGATTTGCGATCGCGCAGTCGTTTCCCTTCCTCTACAAGTTAGAGCTACACCGCGCCGACTTCTTGCAGAAACATAGCTCTGTTGATTTTAAATCTCTCCCTTTGTACAACTTGACGAAGGGCTAAAAATCTAACCGTATTTCATGTGGACGGAATTCATCAATAACAACTTTTTTGCGGCAAAACGAGGAGGACCCAATAACCTGGAGAGTGACAAATTTACCGGGTGCGGGAGGGATACTTTTACCTAGGTTAATCTGTCCCCCGACAGTTTTACCAGGGGACAGATTTACCGTCTACAACAGCTCCGTCACGAGACCTGACAATGTAAACAATCTCTTTCAGAGACGGATGTCATATTTACACGGAACCTTTGACTTTAACTTGGCTTAGTTATCATCACTGAGGGGTTAATCACGGATTTTTAAAATTTATTTTTGAAAAATGACCTGTTCTGGGGAAAGATTCAAAACAACAATTTGCCTCGAGTTTACTTCCTTGTTGACAAAGCATGGAAGCGAGGGGTGTGAATTAAGCGAAGCCTTCCCTATCCTGGCTTTCAGGTCACTTTAAACCTCAACCGAAGCTCAAAGCATTCACCTTTGCTCCAGGTCAGTGCGTCCCGGATGGGCATGGGTCACTTTGGACGTGCCTGGACCCTCGCAAAGCGTCAAAACGCTTGTTTAATATAAAGGAGGCTTTTTTTAGATACCAGCTACAGTGTTTGATGCTTTTAGTTCTTGGTACCGAGTTCATTGCCGAGTAGACAGAAAATACTCAGCCAATCTATCTGAAGCTCGGCGTATGCATTTTCGTCACTGAATCATGGTGCCTCCAATTGCCTTTGACCAGTCCCCGTCACTGAAGTTCACGTTATGAGGGACTTCGAGCAAAGATCGAGAGGTGTGTGAAAGAGCTGGTTATTTGGGCACGAAAACAAGAGAGGTCGTGTACACAAAGTGCACATCATTAATTTTAACTGAAATTCTACAAGGAACCAAGGATCTTGACTGTTTTTTTCTGTCAGATAAAGATAAAACAGGCACCTTGGTTGTTGAATTCCATGCCTTAAAGGTAGAACAAATCACGTGAAACATGCTTCTTTGGTGCTAAGGCAACCACGTCTCATTGTACTGATAATCAATGTTCAATATGTTCACTCGTAGCAAGATTTCAACTGAATGATTTTCCGGTATAAACTTGTTATCACACGCATTAAAAACCAACTCGTTGGAAAGAGACGCGAGTTTTCATTGTTTTTGCCCGGCGTAATTGAATCTAAACTCCTGGATCTCCGGTGCTGGATGAGTTGGAGGTTGGAAAGAGATTCGAACTTTAAGCCAAGGATGAAATTCCCAGGTACAACGGGAACGTGATCGGAAACTTGATACAGCGTGTACGAGTGCGTTAATGAGGAGTACAGGACATCAGAAGAGGAAATTGTATTCTGTTTCCCGCGCACTAGAAACCATCCGCTGCACTTTTTTGGCGCCAGAATGGGCCTACCTGATGTCGTCTGCGCACACTGGTGTTCCTGTGTTGCGCCAAACAGACAACTGTTATTCTCATCAACTTTTAGCTTGGCAGAAAAAGAAATCTGTACGACTGACACAATGCTTCACTCCCTAGGGTGCTGAGTCCTCTATCTGGTTTCTTGCCTCCTTACGGAGCAGGGAGGGCATCATCATCTCTCGAGATGTTCTTGGGTTCAATTCCCATGTGGTAAAGCTGGTCCTGAGCGGGGTCATTGAGGGTCGCATTGTGCGACAAGTCTTGCCGAAGTGTCTTCACCTTCTGTGGATTGGGCTTAATTGACACTCCACAAAACGCACGGAGGAGCATTCTCATCTACTTCAGAGACTGATATGTGAGACTTCATCTTGGCCACAGGAAGTTCACGAAGCCAGCTTGCATTGGAAAAGTTTCGCCGAAAGAGCAGAGAGTGAACCCTGGAAAAAAAATAGCTTGAAACGAGAAATGTACTTTTTCTTCTTTTCAGGAGATGTGATATCAGATGGCCTCCAGATTCGTGTGTAAAAACGTTTGTCCCGCGAAAAAATAGTCCCAAACAACAAAGTGAATAAAGCCCGGTTGTATTTTTCCTCCCTGTTATTGTAGTGGGTCAGATATATGGGCATTGATTGTTATCGTGGACAACGGTTTTGGGAAAGTTTCCAAGCAATCACCGAGGCACGCCGATCGAGTTTTTATGGCAGTGTTTCCAGATTTCATTTTGCAGGAGTTAGCCCCTCTGTCAGTCGATCGGGCAATCATTGCTTCGTCAATATCATCGACAAGAATCGTTATAGCTTGATTGCGTTCAGGGTGGCTTTCATTTGGGGAAATAGGGGGTGACTGTGTGTTAATTGGGTGGTTAATGGTTTTGCTCGGTCATGAGGTTTCCTGGGGGGTTGGGGAAGGGGAGGGGGAAGAAATATGGGTCACATCACTACTAGACGAATTATTATACAGCCTGAGAGGATATCGCTTAGGGGGTTCATCCGTTTTTTCATTTATTTGTAACAACCTATACAAACCTTTAGCCAGGGGGCTGGGTTGTGACATGTTTGGAAACATTGAAAATGATGACACTTACAGGCACAAATCATAGATTTTTTCCCCCACTTCACACGTTCTAGGAATGGGTCAGGAGGAAAGAATACCGTGTGCGGTGTACACTCGGGCGGTGGCCTCCGAAAACCAATTGCTTGTTTAGCTGTTCTTTTACTTTCTGGGTTTGAGTTTTCTTTGGCACGGTACACAATGAAAGTGAGTATGATAGCATCTACTGCATAAGATCACTCACAGTATTAGCCTCCAAAGCCCTTTCAAAAAATCCGGCCAAGTTCTGCCCTGAGGACGTCACCACCCGTCACTGACGACGAAGCCTAGAGAAACAAGGCAATTTACTCCTCATCAACGGCCTACTGCAAATGTCGATACGTTGACTGTGGCCTCGGAAGATCAGCAATTAGAAGGGGAGCAGCGTGTCCGCCTCCCCGGAGAATCGAACCTTGTACCCCGTCAAGTTTTGGTTCACGCCCGCCCCGCTCGTTTCCACCGTCTCGCTTTACCCGAGTGCCGAGTCTACTAATGTACGCTGCTTCCTGCCTGTAAGTGATATTTTATTAGAACTATTGACGTCTCCAATATCGGGCGAATGAGACCTCTCTGGGTGAATAATTCACTTCTGCTCGATGAGTACCCGCTCAGGTAGTGCGTTCAGGCTCAAGTAGGTCTCTTTTACAGCAGAGGGAACCTGTTGAGATTTTAACTCGAAATTCTCAACTAACGCGAAGAACTCCAACTGTGTGTCAGACCGGGATGTCACTTAACTCCGCCGGAAGATTCGTAAATTAGTTAAAAGCTGACAAAGAGAAATTCGATCGATGTAATTTCTGCTGGCATGCAGATATTTTTAAGAATGACAGATGTCTTTTTTCTTCAGTCCAGTTTTTTTAAAAAAATACTTCTTGAAATGGCTGTTCCTTGTGAATGGTGTGTTTTTCTTTCTCTCATTCTGTTTAATTTAAGACAAATACTAAGTCTTATTTCATGCAAAGTGAAAAGGACGACACTTCAGTTTCTCCTAAAACCTACTGTTCAGTTTGCTGCCATTTCACCGAGTTACTAGCACAACGGGGTGAAATATTTCTCGCCCGTTTGGGACTGTAAAATCACTTCTCCTTCTCAGACAACAGATTACTGGAGCAGTACTTCAGCAAAGTGCATTGAGACGCCCGCGGCAAAAATGAAATCGCTCCCAGTTTCCGCAGCACTGTTCTCTTCTCTGAGAAGCGCACTTAATTATCCACTCTGATTTTCATCCGCCTTTCAAAAAATCTGCGCAGAGGGTAGGGGATGAACTTAAGGGATGTCAGGACAACATCGACAGTTCAAAAGGAGCTGGAATAAAACACCCAGAATTGGAGGGAAAAAAGAGTGACGCCTCAATTCCTCGGTTTGAAAGATTCTTAAATCAGTCCCCGCAGTACGATCTTGTACTTTTGAGCGCCAAAAGCAATTCATTATGGACAAGAATCGGCTCGTGGAAAAAGCTGGGAAAGTCAGGTGATGGAGAGTGTGAAAACAGGCATTGTTCGATTCCTTTGGTTGTGTCTAGGGGCAGGAACATCAAAAGATTCGTCTGACGACTTCGCCTATAATCTCTTGCTGAGTGACTTCGGTTTGGATTCATAGAGGATTGCAGTGAACTCTTCCATGAGTGAATGAACTTTGTGTCTCGATTCCTCCGTGGACTTGCTCCCGTGTGTTCTCGATTTGTCTCGTCTTATCCCGTCTTGCCCCGTCTATAAGCATCGCATCTCGCGCAATCTCGTCCTCACCGCTCTATCCAATGAGCCGGTCTTAATTCTTAACACGCGTCGGAGGTCATTCGGACGCACAGGCGAATTCTGCCCTATCAGCGCGGCCCTTCCCGGACTCGCGCGCGTGCTTTGTTCCCGAATGACCTTGCGTTTTTTCTTGAAATACCGAACTCTCTCACTGCGCTGCGTGGTGGGGATGACTTTCTCTGAGCATCCGTCAAATAAACTTTTTAGAAGCCGTGCGAGTTGGGTCGACTGTTCAACAGGACTTACAAAATGTTCATACAAAAACCATGAGTTATAAAAAACACTGCCCGTTTCCCATGCATAGCATAATTTAGATAAATCCGTCACTAGCACAACATGCAAAATAATGCTATAGGTAAGATCAAACTGGCTGTCTCATGGAATTCGAAAATTCATGTGCTTTTCAACCACCTGGACCGGCTGTTTGAGTATAGACATAATTTTGTAAAGTATCGACATAATTTTGAATTACGTAACCACAAAAAGCAATGAGTTTAATTCCACATTTAAACTTAATGAAATTTTGGAAGTTTTAATCGAATAATGTATGACAAAAGTTTTAAATTAATGGGGAGAATAGGGCAATTCACTATAGTGCGCCTCCAAGAGTTTGAAACGCGTTGACGAATCACAATGCACGAAATCTGTGATTGGCCAACGCGTTTCAAACTCTTGGAGTCACACTATTGTGAATCGCCTGTATTAATTGATTTCAAACTATTACTAGAGGTGTAGGCCTCAAATGTTCAGTTTCTTTTGAAGCACGGTTCCTCGTTTTATCAAAATTTATCATGATTTGTGTCCCCAAAGTAGCATTCGCGCTAAATTTGGCGCCAATTCGGTCAACGGTTGGTTTGGTTTCGTTCTCCGCGGGCACGCCACGATCTGCACGGTCTATGCGTATGTCTATCTTCCCGCGGGGACGTTGGTTGCCTCGTCCCCAACTTGCCGATGATTGGCCATTCTATTAGGTAAGTTGAAACTCGGCCACTTACGTCATATATTGCATCCACGCGGCTGAATTTCGACTGACGTTCGCTTACAGAACACCTTCTGTAACGACTATATCCAGCAAGAAATGGGACGGAGGGGTAACCCCCCCCCAACATGTCCAATCACTATACACACTCTAGACTATTCTTACCAAACACATCCCTTTAGATGTCTGAAAGAATTCCTCGGATTCCAGTGAAACATTAATGACGAACACAAAGCAAGGGGGTGTCTCTCCGTCTCATATCTTGCTTCCTATGGCAACGACTTTCATCAAGTCTACATTTGTGCAGACATTCACAACAAACGAATGGACTTTGAAATACGCTTACGCCTATTTACATGAACGGAAAAAAACATAGCCCGGATAACAGTAGGATAGATTAACTCCAATGCTCGAGGAAAATCTCGTTCAAATTTAAGGACAAGAAAAGGTTTTGCTTGATTTTGTGGTATATCTTTTATTTACAGAATATACGTAAATAGATGGAAACTTTCATGGGGTAACTTTTCACCTTTGGGCGATTTCTACGAGGGCCCCATTATGGACACGCAATACGTACGCTGATCACTGTACATATAAATTCTCAATCGTGGCTTGTTGCCACGCGCTGTGAGCACTGGGACGGCCGGGCTTGCCGCCAAGATGGCTGCGTAACGGTCACTGTCAAGGCCGACACTATCGCTCGTAGAATTCTATTTGAATACAGGGAGGGGAGGGGAAACCAAATAAACGGCGCTGTATTATGCTACAAACGAAGCCCGCGGTAATAACGCAGATCGTATGTTTGGTATAGCTTCTGGGGAGCGCTGTTTGCAGCGACGCTGATGAATGTAGGTCGGTGGGAAGCGGGGGTTGATAAGATTAGTTCACGGTGCGACGGAGCCGCCGGCCCCGGTGGGTCTGTGCTTGAGGCCCGGTGGCGGCATTAGTCCTGCCTCGTCGATGGATGACAGTCTTTGGAGACAAAACACACACACAGTGAGATGTTTGCTAATTTGTTTGTGTGACGTTTGGGGATCCTAAAACATTTCTGCCTGAACAATACTGGCCATTTTCTTTTAAGAGAGTAAGATTTTCAATGCGAGCACCAAATGTCCAGTCCTTTTTAGTTTATTCATTTCTACTAATTTCAAGCTTGAAAACCCAGGTATCTCACCTTTTATTGATCATGAAAATGCTTAGACCATCCTACCCATCGTGTTTTACTGTAAACTGTAAACTGCAAATTTTACAAAAGACAAAAAATCTCACTTGTCGAAACGCTGAGTCAAAAAAGCCAAAAAACGGAGGTCTGGTTTTTATAACTGGATGTCCTCGAATCTTTTGTTTCTGTTATGATGAAAATTCACCAAGGTCATCATTTTTTTTCAATATGTCAATATACACAGAAATTTAGACGGTGGAATTAGATAGCCAGAGATATAATTAATTCCTTAATCTGCATATTAAATGTCGCAAATAGTATTTAATTCATTTTGATTATGACAACACAATATGTAGTCGGAGGTTTAATAGATTATGGCAGGCCCGATCCTTTTGGCGGCATGCTTGCGTATTATTACGCACTTTTTATGAAAAATTGCCCCAAATGTCTCAGAACCGTCCTATCTGGCCGTATTATTGTTGGCTCCCAAGTGGATCATACGGCAATTGTGATTGGTCACGAGGCATCTCTTGCCAGTGAATGCGCCAATGAAGATTCGTGAGCGAATGGGCCAACCAACATGAAGGTGGCGCCTTCAATTTAAACGACTTCCAATCCGATCCCTTCCCCTCGAAGGTTGGGGACCCGTCACTCTTTCCGTAATTATTACGGGGGCTCGATCCAGGTACCGCCTGTAAGACCTTGTTCGTGGACCGTGAGCCGATTGAGACCCACCGGCCCGGGATCGAGAGGGGAGGGAAAAGGTGTGTACTGGGACCGGTCGATTGACCTCCGCGGATACGTGAGAAACCTCCCGCAGCTAAGGTCAGCCGAACACGGCAGAAAATGAGACCCATCTAAGCAATACTGTAAATAAAACAACAAAAACAACGGTAAACTGTGACGTGTGTGAAGGTGATCTTTAGAGACACTCCCGTCAAAGACAACCTGCAGCTTGGCTCAAAGCTTTATTAAGTGCATTTGGTTTCCAGTCCATAGTCGCTCTCGCAGGTTTTCTCCGGGTACTCCGGTTTCCTCCTGCCTCTAAAACTGGACTTTCTTCCTAACTCCGTAATGTGATGCAGATTAATAAAGTGTATGAATAAACGTCCAGTTATTGGAGCAAATAGCCTGAGTAGCTGGAAGCGCCATTAACACAAAACAACAACACAAACTGTAACAAAGTGCCTCCAACGATAAATAATTAGCATGTTCTTATTTAAGGGTCTCGCGAATTTTGGTAAAATAATTGAAAGTTAATAATAAAAATTTGGACAATGCCCGGGAAAAAAATGAAACGAATAACTTCCATAGACCTAACCAGTGGGCAAAATGCGTTTCTGCGTGTAGGCCTATATTTAAAAAGTACCAAGTTGACGCTTCTCAATTCCAATTATGCCCATATTCAGCGCATGTGCTTCTGATAACAAACTGATAGCTCACGTAATGTAACGCAATCCGTGTTACGTAATTCTGACCTCTGGCGCATGCTTCTATATATTAAAAATATTAATTGAAAAATTCAAGGATGGCTCTGCAACTATACTCACCTTTGCTCGACTCCATAATTAATATCCTATAGGACTGGTCCAAACCTTTGAAAAAATGACGTGCCTTGGCTTCTTTACTCCAAACTAAAAACGTTATTTATATCACCATCTCTCCTGGATGAGTTAAAGCGCATGTACAGGGAATGACGTCAGAAGATTTCATAATATAATTAAGCCATAGTTCGCTGAAAATGAACATTCTTTGGTATTGTGCAGTAAAGAAAATGCGACGAATGCATGAGGCAAATTTTGAAAATGAACTGGAATTTAAAAAAAAAAATCAACTAAAGGGGAAATACTTCCGATAGTCATGCTGGGGAAGAAGCATTGAAGGACCAGTTTGACTTCCGGTTCAATCACAAGGCTAGATTTTTCGACATATTTATGTACGGATTGTACGCACAGCGACTGGTCATTATTAGGGAAGGTTCTTTGTTCTGTTAGAAAAAAAGCATGATAGACCGTTTCAAGTTTTTAGTTTTTGTTTAGACTTCCCAAAATAAAAAAGTCAAAGCTTCAATGTTGCCTCTTTGTAAAAGTTCGGAATTTCCAGACGAGGTTTTTAAAGTTCACCGTTACACCCTTTCGCACACTTCTCTCATAAAATGGCCATTTGTGTGAATGTTTCCTAAAATTTAGCGAAACGAAAACCGTCCAATCAGCAAAGAAAAACGAATGTGGCTTACAACAACTTTTTTACGCAATCTGAGATACTAGCCAAACATTCATCTGTGAAATTGGGTACAGCTACACTCGTAGAATATGTTTAGCATGCACAAACTCATCACTTATTTTAAGTCACCGTGTATTGTCAAGAACACTGTGGCATATTATGCCCATATCCAAAGCCGTTTACAGACACCAGCAAGATCAGTAACAATGCATTCCACAGCATTTCATTTTCATTTGGGGATTTTTTTCGGGGGGGAATCCAACTGTCGTACCATTCACACACATTCAAATGGCGTTAATCCCCAAAACAAAAAATGGAACGTGACCCAGTAGCGCATTCCTTCGTCGACCGAGCCAGGCTCTGGAGTTCAAGGCTACTGCACGGCGCTCGCAGCTGGCGACGACACGGTGGCGGTTACGCAGTGCGCCGTAAAACCACGCCGATCGATCCATTTCCCTCGGACTTGCAGAGACCCGTTTCTCCGTGCCGATTGCACCGTGTTGACGAGACGACCCTGGCTGTTAGTCTAGCTTCTCTGACACCGTCGAGCACCTCCGTAGAGTTTCGCTAAGCTAGCTTTTAGGCAGGTGCTGTTTGCTGTGGTAGGACAATTTCAGATCCCTAATTTTGTCAGTATATTTCGAAGGAGTTTAAAAATGTCTTTGTGGAATTTTTGGGATGATTTCAACAATTCCTTTTTTTTAAAGAAAGCTTTTGCAAATTATAAGCAACTCCAATGAAAAGTAAAAGAAGAGCTACGAAAACCGCAAAGGCTGCTAATGTTATGCATATTAAACCAGCCAAAACGTTGACCATTTCCAGACTGGAACTTATTTTTGTTAAATGTTCATACTCGACCATAATTCCATTTTGGGTCATGCAGTAAGCGCCAGGCGGTAATTAGGAGACGACAAAATTAATGCCCTTCTTTCACGAGAAAATCTTGACAACGCAGGACAATAACAAAAAATGCTGTTCACTGAGGAGAAACTGCACAAATAGACGAAAATTAATGACACGGAGAGAACAAAAAGGAATTGCCCGGGAAATGAGATTAATCAGACCCGCAGCTTAGCGAAAACCTAATTCCAGTGTATTTATGGTACTGTAATTAGGTCGACTCGCGTCGAAAACAGAGTATGTCAGGTAGCCTGACGGAAATGTTACATGTAATTTATTCGTATTTGAATAAGGGCACGCTGTATAATTATAGACCATTCCTTTGTCAAAATGAGAGCGGGAGGGAGCACCGCTGCATTTGTGATGAGCCTGTTTTACAGAAAACAGACTGAAAAACGATCAAATAAAATTTGAAAAACGAAAACAAAAAGCCTGCATGTACCGTACCGCAGCATTAAAATAAAACATGTCTTGTCTTTTTGATATCAGGGGCGCATAGGCCAAGTTCAGCTGAGCTGTGCTCAATTAATTATGATCGCTCGTTGGAGATCGCTGAGCGTTGTGGAAAATCATAAATGTCTATGCAATTTCCACTTCTCATTTCAAGTGATGACTTAGGTTCCATCCCCCCTATCCTGCTTCGGAGGCTCCAAATAGACCTCTCCTATAATATTTTCAACCATTTACCATTCATGTCGCCGTGGGTGCTCCATTTTGGTGAGAAGAGGGTTGCACTTTCATCTAGTACTTTGTAATTACAAAGGAATTGGACGTGATTTTAACACTAGCAAGGGTGGATCGGAGGGGGGGTACGAGGGCCGTGGCCTGCCCCCAAAGGAGAAATTTTTTATTTAAAAAATAGTGAGAGAAAGGCGATTCCTGGGGGGACAGTCTATTTCATTTCCTTCCCTTCTAAAAACGTGTAAATATGTCCCCAAGAATGCAACCCACTCCCCAGAAAGGCAGTAATAGATTACATGATTAAAAAAATCCATCCAAGAGCCTTTTATTTTTACCACGGTTGTCAGTCGAGAGTCTCCAAAATTTTGGACACACCAACCACTGGAGTTGGACACCGCCACTGAGGCCAACGCATTACACAAGCGTCTAGGTCCATTTTTCCCATGATGCACCCTTACTTATCTTATCTTCAGAGTGGCAGGGGAACAGTTTGTAGAGATTATTAGCCAGACAACAAACACAATTATTGAGAAAGATTGTAAAGATATTTAGGCTATTCAGTTTTGTACCGTACACCTCATTTGGCACTCGCTGGTTTGGGTAACAGCCTTTCTGTTGCAGCCTTATAAGTGCTTAAAACCTGCAAACCATGTGTTCGTGAAAATTGGTAAAAGTAACACGAGGAAAAAATGTCTGAGCCCCCCGCCCCACCCCCAAAGGAGGAGGTACAGTACTATTGCAGACCCACGTGCAGACTCTTGGCATCTGCCCATTTCTGGGCATTTCGGGTGGCGCTCTGTATCTCACAATCGTGTAGAGCTAGTTCTCCATCCACTGACATCCACTGATATCCTCGTCACACCTCCCAAAGTCAATACTAATAAGGAACTCTACCAGTTCTTCTAAGTCTTCGCTCTGTTTTTCGGATATGCCTGCAACAGATCCCAGTTCATAAGCACCTCTCACGCCTAACATAGCGAGCCTTCCATGTTCTCTTATCCACCTATTCTTTCTATTTCTCTTTCCTGTAGCCCTCACCTAGAATGGCCACTGGTGGCCTTCTATGGGCTGAATTGTGTATATTTATAAAAGAAACCTTGATTACACAAAACCGAACCATTTATTTTGCTAACAAGAGAGTAGGATAAGGGAGGGACGCTAAGGTTTGGGGAATTTGGAGCACAGGCTTCAGGGCTTTCCCCCGGTGGGGTCACAGTGTTAGTGTTAGAAATATCACCCATAATGCCACTGAATCACAACCACCCAACTGAAAAGCGAAAGCAGGCACCGAGACTGGAGAAAATCATGGTTTAAATTTGTAATTTCTTCACCTTGATGCCTTAGAACCTTTTAGAGGGTTGAAAACTTTTCAGTTTTCTCCCTCTGCGGCAGATCTAAACTAACGTCGAGGAGTTCCTCCTCAATATACGCATCATTTCGTGGCGTCTATGATCTATGCATCACAGGATTCAAGCTCGTCGTCTCCCTATTGTACCGTTATAGTCCGCCCAATGGAGATAAACAACATGGCGAAGCGCGCATAAGTACCCGCCAGACGGTGCACAAAACCTGCATGTAGGCCTAACGAACTGTGAGCCACAATACGCCGTCGTAAAAAAAGGCGGCTTGACTGCTGTTACGTAACAGCGTCTGGGTTTACTAGCCAGGCACATTGAGAGCGGTTCATCGTGCCTTGCACACCCGTTGTGTAATTAGAATACGAATGGCCGCTACGTGTTGTCCAAGCGGAGTCGTCTGGCTCTGTATCTGTCCCTGTGTTTGCCACTGTTAGACGATTTCTCCCCTCTCTACTTGAGCCACCGATGTAAACTATTGACAGTGTTTTGTCAGAAACTGTGTACAACTACCAAGGTGTTGCCAGCATCGTTCGTGGCAGTTCCTAGGTCTAGAACTATACGTGCACTAGAGAGACGTTTCCGTCAAGGCTGTTTCGCCTGGGAGCTAGTTTGCAGTTTCGCTCCGAGACTCCGTTCATCCGTTGAAACTGGCCGTGTGCTGGCTGGCTTACACGCTGTCTGGTTGTCGCATTGCAGGCCTTCGCGCGGTCCACACCCGGCTCTTCGAGGCAAGATTAAATCGACTCGCGCTTCGCTTCTCGGATCACCGGTCCAAATCCGTCGTCAGATCTGCATCCGGCGCAGCACTTCTCATCTGTACCAGACAAGGTTCGACCTTTTTTCTGTGACTGACACTTTCGGCAGGTGAGCCCACATAAGTCAACTTTTATTCTACTTATACTATTGTGAAAATAAATATTTAAAAATATTGTGTCCTTTACACACCAGACCAGACAGTTCTGTAATTTGCATTGAGAATTTTCTTTGGAAAAAATGTTGCAAGCTGACTCCACTTTCTCATCATATATCATCTCAATAAAAGTCAGTCATTACAGAAATGCTGAAAAGACACAAATCTGGACTGAGAAATATTTACAGATTTTTTTGGGAGATGCTTCGAAAATTCTCTTCACCCCCATAGACTTTGTACACAATTGCTGAAGTGGAGTCAGGATGCAACTTTTTTTTTTCCTTTTCTTGGGCTGGAATAAGTATTTTTGAGCTCATGTTCCGTGAGTGTTAGCAAAGAAGGAAGAGTTCTCCAGGGCGTGGGGACGATTCCCAATTTTAATCGTGGGAAACTTGGCCGCGTGTGTCTCTGCTCAGGGTGTGAGAGAGACATCAGCCATGTCATTGTCAGTCGTCACGATTTATTTGCTCAGTGGAGGGGTTACATTACCACAGTTTGGCCGTCCTCGATTCCTCTGTGAAGTCCCGAAGTCCTGACAAAACCTTTGCGGCTTCCCAGCCCGCCACGCCCACTTCATCTCGCCCCTCCTCGTGAATTTCTCATTATTCGAATCCAAGTTTGCCTGTCATTGTGTTTTTACATCATGTCGTCGTTTCGAATTCATTAAAGCGAAATTATGCTGTGTTGAGAACTCCAGAACCATCGTGTTGGATTAAACATGTTATGACATTTTGAGACCCGTGCATGAGCGTTTTTTTTCGGCTCACTAAAAAGTTTTTTAATTCTTAATATAAAAAAGACTACCATGTCGCTGAGTTAAGAACGTTGGCCTACATTGCAGGTTGAAGTCGGGGTAAGTGGTCGCCTAGTTGTCTATTGTCCAAGTACATCTTGAGCCGTTCCCTGCAAGTCAGTCATTTTTTTTTTTTTTGGTTAAACCTGGTGGGTAGTCGTAGAATGAGAGAGCAGGGTGCCTCAACGAAATGGCAAAAAGAAATCGTCACAACAGGGATGAGTAAAGTTGCCCGACAAGGTTGCTCGTTTGTTGCGAATGGTCACGTGTGCCATAGAAACGGGCCCGTGTACCAGTGATGCGTGGGCCACCTTACTTGAGTACAATTTCGCTGTTTAAATAATTTACATGAAAGCCCGTGCATGTTGAATGTAAAGCCTCCGTTATCCATCTGTTATGCTTTTGGCAATGTTTCTTAGCTTTGAACGGTAACATTACGGTTATGGCGTACATCCTTTTTTCATGAAGTTAATCGTTGTTGTGCATCATAAATAATGCGACATCGGTAGCTAATGGGACGTGACTTCATAGAACGTATAGTTGGTGTTATGGAGTTTAGCTATATACAGTGCTGTATCTTACGCTGTAATTAAGAAGACAACAATCCCCTCATGCAGAAGTAGATAACAGAGTGATAACAGGGACCGGCAGTTAGGGAAGAAAATTGGATGGGGTCACGTGTCTGTACAATAGGACTGTGGAAGTGCACTGGCCTCATTACTTTGCAGACAAAGAGAAAAATCCATGTTGCGAGCGGCTAAAAGTCAGTTCGTGTCATTGTGAGTGTTTTTGTACGCTTCCGTGAATTTTAGTGTTCACCCGACATTTAACCGTAAGCACTTGGGGTGGGGAAGTTTGGTGGACTGGGATGGGACAGTGTCCAACTGTCGATAATATAAGTCTTCTAGGACTATAATATTATGTGTATGCTTCTTAGTTCATTTGGTCGAATTCTTGTAATTTTACGTGGAGGTTTAAAATGTGGTTTCTTTTTCTCTTTTGTCTTACTGTTGACGATTTTATTTGGAGGGGGAGTAGAAACGCGTCAAACGGTGGGGAAAGTACCTAAACCTTCAACCCTCAAGCAGTGTGTTCGGTTACTTCTCAGAGCTTACTAAGTTGGTATAAAGCACGACCGCTTTCGATTTGACACTCACGTGACATTTGGCGCTTGCTCAGGCCCGACCCAAGTAACCGACCCGCCGAGTCGGTTACTTACCCCACAATGCAATGAAAAACGTGGAGGCTTAATAATTGAACGATGCCAAGGAAACGATGCTGTTGTAACTATTTCAGGAAAATCATTGCACAAAATCATTACTGAAAATTTAAATCTGCCTGGCCATTGGACCCAGTTTGGGCACCTTGTTGGTACCGGGTAATCAGAAATCGTTTGGTTCCTCTCACGTGTTGCGCATGTGCAACATTCCCTGATTGGACAGGCCCAACTAAGCGTGGGTGACTAATCGAATATGCTCAACGCTTCACGTCTCGGTACCAATCTCAAAAGTGGAATTTAAAAATAATTGCTTGATCTTCAGCGGGCCTCAATCGACTAACAACTAAAGACCCCGTGGTCAACGCCAACGTCATTTTGTTTCCCAAATGAGAAAAGAAATCACATAAGAAGTTATTTTTTTCCGAGATAATTGAGCAGATGTCCTCATCAACTGCAATCGAAGAAAATGGATTCAGTGAGACGGCCTCGTGAAGTGGAGACCGTCACTAATTTCTAGGATAGTCACGTTTTGATTTCCTCCCAGAAGTTGTTTGTCTTATTTCTAAGTGTGTGTATTTTGTTTGTTATTTGATTGTTGTTTGCTTGCCCGTTCGGAGACTATTCATCCGTGGTGATATTATTCCTAATTTCATATAAGTACATTTGTTAAATATTATATAATAAAAATTGTAACTCTGTAAAGTTGAAAACATACTTTTGGATTTTGTTTATACTCTCCTCTGATTGAAATTTTTACCTCTGTCTTCGTATATTTCTTGTCATTTATAATAACTTACACTTCACTTCGTTCTAATTTGCTTCGATTAAAAGGCCGAGCATGTGACATTTCTTCTAAAGTAAGGCTCACAACATTGTTTCTGACGTCTGTGATTCACAAAATGCGACAGGTTCGAAGACGATGTTTATACGGAAAACTGGTTCCCATCTCTACGGCAGGGCAATAGGGGCACCACAAAGCACAAGTGTTACACGAGTTAACGCATACCAGTTGTCTATCCGCACTGGGTCGCCACGACAAAGATGCGGGCAAAAAACTTCAAGTGTTTTATTGAAAAGTGAAGATTTTGGAGAAACCTTAGGTTAGCGGGCATAAATTCGTGCGACCTTGTTGGAAAAATGGTATTAATGTGTATTGATTTGATCTTGGATGCCGACGATCCTCGACGACAATGAAACGAAGGCTGTTTGACCAAGGAAAAGCGGGCTGCTCATCAGTCGGTGATTAAGTTTGCTGGTATCCAACCACTCCTCATCGATTTTCTCTTCTCGTCCAAAATCAAGACATTAATCTGAAAACAAGAAAAAGGTTGTAATCAACTCGACGTCGAGTGCTTCTTGAGCGCTTAGCCGAGAGAGCAGGCCGTCCCAACTTGTTTTCCCAATGTTCCACCCGTCTTGTTTGGGTAATTAATTTTCTGCTTTTTTTGCATAAAAAGGGAAAGGAAAATAGAGACAGGTGAACTAATTGGTGTTTTATGAGTGGGAAGCTGGGTGGTCGATTCACTCTCGGATTTGGCAGGAAGTTTTGCCGTGGTGGCTCTTTGGCGAGAGCGGGCTTTTCTGACCGTGATGCGCGCTCGCCTTAATCAGTACATCAACTGTAGGAGCCTAACGTATATTGATGCTCTTTCGACCGTGTATTTGAAGAAGGGCCGACCGCTGTGTATGTTATTGATGGTTATATTTAGTGCAAACAAGCAATTAATGATCCTGTAATGACACACCATCGATCGAGCAGGGTTGGATACCCTTGTGCTGAAGACCAGCGTGGGGTTGAATCTCGCTCGGTCGCCCGTCGGACGTGTACAAACTTAACTCACGAAGCCTGGGATTTGGAAGTTGCTCTGCTAAAGAGGTCGCAATATATCACTTGCCTTGATATCCAAATCTACTAAGATTATAAAACGGGTTAGAAACGTCAGTAGGAGCAACCACCTATTAGATGGGGTTGCATGTCATCATTCGCATTTCTTGCCTAAAAAAGAGCTTTTTCGATTGTCCCGGTTGCGAAGGAGTTCTGAATCTGAGGGAAGATTGTGTTCGTTCATCTTTGTACTTAGCATATCAGTTGGTGTCATATTTGAAACAACGGGGGTGCGTAGACCCTATTTTAAGAAAATTATTACTTCTATAAGAAGATCATGTTTCTCCAGGGGTCTGACTTGTTTCAACTTTCCTCGTGCTGTGCAAATAGACAGGAATAGTGAGACGTGGTGGTTGTTAGTCATATTTTTAAGAAAATTATTACTTCTATAAGAAGATCATGTTTCTTCAGGGTTCTGATTTGTTGCAACTTTCCTCGTGCTGTGCAAATTGACAGGAATAGTGAGACGTGGTGGTTGTTAGTCATATTTTCACGTAGTCGCACGAGGGGAATCTGGACCTTTGTAAGAGATTACAATGCAGAAAAACAAAGAAATTGGGGTTTTTCATGCTGAAGAATGCTGGACGTGTCTTAGCAGAAGCAGGATTGATTTTGGTCTGTGTTTTTAGCACCAGTGCACGGAAGGTTTTTTTTTCATTATGTGTTGTTGTTTGGGGCTGTTTGCCTTATAGCAATAGTGATTAGGTTCACCTTTTAGCTCCTGTCATCTTGTTTAGATTTGTGTATTTTATTTGGTCGGATGTGATGATGACGAATAAAATATAATAATGGGTTGGGTTTGTTTTTCAGCACCAACCTGACTCCAGCGAAGTGAAGATGGTTTAAAAACGTGCGTAACGAGGTCACGGATTTGTCGTGTTGTTGTTGTTGTTTGTCAATAGGTGACGTAACTCGAACCGGAGAAAACCGCAAGAGGCGACCTTGCTCTGGAGTTGCCCTCAACTATTATCGTCCCGTCAAAGATCGGAAGATAAAAACTTGGCGCGCTAGCCTTGGACGACGCAGGACGGTTTCTCGCCGATTTTCATAATGATGTATGCGTTCAAGGATGTTGTCTGCTTTGTTCTCTCGCGGTGCAAGTCTTTATTCTAAACAGGATTCGCTCCTTCGTCTTTTCGCCTTGGTAGTACTCTCCCAAGGTCAGCTTAAACGGAGAGGAATTGGTTGGAAAAGTTTGCAGTGTATTTAACATTCATTTCTGTTTCTAAATCAGTTTCTAGGAAACAAAATTGACGAATTCGATATTACTGCTGGGCGAGTGTCTGTATTAATCGACTTTATCACGATAAGTTTCTTCCAATCGTTGCAGTACTCGTGGATTTGAAACTGTTCTATTAATCGTGCCAACATGATTAGTATCCGCAAAGCGAGTATCGATTAAGTTTCATATATAGTACACACATTACCACACTGCACTATTGCGAGTAGTTACAACTTTGATATTCCTCTATGAAAAGGCTTCAAGCAAAAATGGACGCCTCCGTGAGCGTGAAAGGGTTCCTAAGTGCTAATGGTGACCGTAAATAAAAAGCGCGTTATCATTTTTTATGAAATCTGTTCTGACCCATGCCGAAACTGCTGCATATTTTTTTTATGCAACTTGAGCTCGGTCTTTTCATTTGTATTGCCTCTGCACACATTTTCAACTCTGCAGGCCCACGCCTAAGTTGTCGCAGCCTTGTTTGAAATATGTGTGAGTAAAATACAGCCCCCGGCCGGGCATGGCTCAGGCGCTGTCGAGGCGCACCCATTTCACCTCACTGCCCTATACAACTATACCACGCCTGGCTAGCCGCGCCCACCCTGTATCGAACATCAGTTCCGAGGATTCATTAACGTCCGCTGAATAGGATGGGACACATTTAAATTAAAGTCTGGTTCAGCGGGATTCCTAAGGTGCAAAGTGGGCTCGCCTTGGGCCGCTAACACAAGGCCAACGTGTCAGCGTGACGGGGCCATTCCGACTTGCTATGCGGCCTTCGGGTATCATGTTCGCGTAACTCATTTTCACGTCGTGCCTTTGTCATGAGGTAGTGGTTTCTGCCTTCTTGTGCAATAGGTAACGTGATTGGCCAGCAATTTCAAAATGTAATTTCTCAAAGCTCTAGCAGGATACAGTCTCTTTAAAAAACTTATGTTCCTTGCAACTTTATTTCCTTCCAAAAGCAAGTTTTATGTTTTTGTGTCTCTTAGGTTTTTAAACTTTGTGTCTTTTTTTTTTGGTAATGATAACAGTGAATGTTTGTATTTTTAAAATCTTTAACCGAGGCTTAAGGCTGCTGTCCATGATTTTAATTTTAGCCGAGTGCGTCAGTGATGTTTCATGTTATTTGAAGGATTGTGACAAAGTGCAGAACAGAATAATTCCCATCAGATTTTTTTATGGAAATCGAGTCTTAAAAAAGTTTGGTTTGCATTTTATCTGTGACCTGGTGGGACTGCTTCAACTGAACTCAGTTTTGTCGCGCAGACGTCTGATAACCAGACCACCGTACGGTTGCAGGCCTGTAAATAGGTCCCACACTGGATGTGATGGCCAAATCACTATTTGAGTCCCCTCAAATACTGTATATTGGGGTAGTTTATGTAAAAAAAGAGTGAAAGCCACCACCAATTTCCCATCCCTTCCCTCGGACATGTTGACGATTCTTGATCGGAATTCAAAGCGCCAGCATCTTAGCAAAGTTTATGTCATTTGGTAACATGAACCTTCTATTACAGATGAAAAATGGATTGTCGATTTAGAGAAAAGAAAACTCCATTTCGTCACCCCGGGCCCAAGACCTGGATGGCCCACTGGCCAGCGGCAAGACTTCCAGCCTGAATTTTGAGAAATTTCGATAACGCGGAACCTTCCAGGTGGCTATATTTTGCAACAAAGTGCAGGCATCAATGTTCCAAACGGTGACCGTTTCCTGTGGCAGTTTATATGTATCCTGGCCTACAACCCTATGCCATATCACATTTTGGTGCGAACTTTTCAGTTCGCCAAGCTGGCAAGCCCATTAAATTCCGCGATGTGTGTTTTTTTTTCCTCCACGTATAAGAATGAAAATCCCCGGTACATGTAGTATACGCTTTAGATTTCTGATTAAGACTTTATCACAGGAGGAAATGCGTGTGGCGGCAAATCACACTGGAAATGGATCTTTTCCTGAAGTGACCGAGGCCCCTCCGAGTTCCCGCTTCGTGGTGAGCTGTGCTATCGATGAAAAATCGTCCACGGATATCATGCACAAGTATTTTGTTGCGTTGGCAAATCCTTTTCTTAAAAAAAGCTAATTTTTTACCTGCGCACGTCTGTTATGTGGAATATTGCGAGTAACTATTTCTTGATTTTCAGTACACGTGTCCCGTGTATGAGTCCTCTACAATGCTCTTCTTGAAGTTTGGTGTGGCTGCCTATGTTTTGTCCACCTTAATTGGTGCACCGCCAATGCATGCATTTTTTGTACTCGTCCCAAGATCGCCATCTATGCAGAAACCGCGCCCCGACGACGCCCTGACTGAAAATTCGGCTCACGATTCTCTCACGCGACGGCTTGTCGCTGTAAATACCGTCATACCTCGCTCTCCCCGAAAAGTAACCCAGAATTCATGACCCCCGAAAGTCCGTTAAACCAGTTGTGCTTTTCTGTGCAATTTGGGCGCAGTCCTCCCGTTCGTCTGTCTTTCTCGACGACCAGCGGTTTCATACAGACGCGTTTGTTTTCCAACAGGCCCATTCACCTGTGAACACGGCGCCAGAAGTTCGAGGAAGTGTGCCAAATGTTGTAAACTGCTGGGACACGCGGCAAGAGTGCACTGGCAGGCCTACTAACGTCAACAAAACGTCACTGGCGCATTTTCTTGTAAATCTCTGTCCTTTTGCTTGTTCTGGGCTGGGTCGAAAGGGCTAGTTGTAGATCTGAAGCGACTCCAGAAACTAGATCCAGAACTGTCTTTGAGTCACAACGACGTCATCTCTGTATGATTGTCTGTAAGCCACGAGCTTTATTTTTTTTCCTAAACGAACACGTCAAGAAGAAATAACCTTCTTTGCACAACATGGAACAAAATGCCAGAGTTAACAGCAAAATTATGAAGAAAATCCCAGCAGCAAAAGGCAAACTCCAACAATAAACGAGCCTAGAAATACGTCCAAAGCAGAACTGCATGACAGCGCAGTTTACCGGAGTTGCCATTGCTTCATATGGGCGTGTCTCCGCCTCCGCTTTTCAAATTTGGTCGCTGTTTCAGAATGGGTTGAGTCAATAATAAGTTGTGGTTCCGTCGGTCTGGAGGCGCGATTTTTGGGAAGTGGAACTCCCCGATCAAAGGACTCCGCAAGAAAAGGTGGGCACAGGGCTGGATACGTTGCTAGTATTTAATTATGTGCGTTATGATTTGTGCATGGTGGGGAGCATTCAAGAGCGTCGCGAACACCTCGTAGAATCGGATCAAAACCCGGGGCGGATAGCATCAGGACGCGCTGCGGCCGGACAGTATCATACCCGTGGCGTTCGGGAGGCTTTGTTGGACGGTCACGGGGGGGGGGAGGCTGCATTGAACAGCCCAGCCGGCACTATACGAGTAAGTGTACATGTACACAGCAATGGATATGATGACCTAGGCACGGTTCGCGCGTGGGCGGAGCCACAAGTGTCGAGTCGAATACTAGTGGGGGAAAAGTACATTGACGCCGCGGCCCGGGATTCAGTCGTTATAGAGGGCCAGGATGTAGTAGTTTCGTAATGACTCCACACAGCGGAGATGAAGTCAGAATTGTTATTTCATTAGTGTTCTCCAACACTTTTGTATTGTTTGCTTTGGTTTGGTTTGCTTTCCAGAGATCTGCACTGGATAGCAAACCTTCACTTATTCATTGCACGACAGAAAAGCTTGAACACGTACCAAACATTCTGTACACTCAAAAAACCCGACCTCCTATAGTTGAATTATACGCGAAACCTGCCTTTAATCCCTGTAAATTTAATGTGTGTGACACTGCAGTGCTAAGAGTCTAAACGAGAGAACCTCCCGCGATACACGGGCCCGGTCGATGATGCTCTCAGCTTCACCAAATCAGAACTCCGTTCGATGGGGCGCGCCTGTACCTCTGAGTCGAAATCCTCCCCTTCCGCCACAGATGTCCCGCGCCCCTTCCTGCCCACAGTTCCTGTTCTTCACCATCACTTAATCTTTCCCCCCTCCTATTGTCCACCCCACCGTCACCGTATCCAAGTTGTCACCTTTGCTGAGTTTTTACAGATGCTGGACCGTGATAGCGGTCATTCGTGGGACGGCCGAAAAGGATAAGTGGACCATACCTTATCTTTAATTGCGTGCAAGACCGACTGTCCCCATTCGAAGACTGAAACTGATATTGTCACATCAGCTCTTTTTGTTCAGATCTTTGTCCAAGTTGTAGTCTTTCGTATTCGTTTTAGTGTTGTCTTTTGATGTTTGGGTAAGAGAGCATTCACCCTTTCATTTCCACTTTCCCTTCTCGATGTTACTGAATGTAAATCCTGAAGGGAAATTCGTTTTCCTTTTCATGAAAGACCTGGTCACATTTTACGGTCGTCAGCTTCACAGTGCGCGCGGGACGTGCTAGAGTGTTCTGGAGTTGTCGGATTCTTGTTCCGCACTGTGTGGCAT
Organism: Acanthaster planci; assembly: GCF_054643075.1. NCBI lineage: Eukaryota > Metazoa > Echinodermata > Asteroidea > Valvatida > Acanthasteridae > Acanthaster > Acanthaster planci. Next base: position 14,957,377 of record NC_141787.1, on the reverse strand, counting down.
GCTTCAAGAACTCCCCTGTGATCCATGTCAAACGCGTGGCATTTTGCAAACATGTAGTGGTGAAGACACGAGAGGTAAATCCAGGTTAAGCTGTCTGGCCTTTTTTGAGCTAATCGCTTTTTTGGAATCACAACTTCAGCATTTTTTCCATCACTAGTTGAAAAAAAATGGAAGCTGAGAATGGACGTGTAATTGTATCGTAACTGTCATCGCCTTCTCTCACACCAAACATGTCAAGTTTGACAACGCGAAGCAAGCACTGTCTGAAATACTGGGCTTGAATATTGACACGTGTCTCGGAAAACCGACACCACAGGGAGTGTTTGTCCTTCTCTCTGAACCTATGTTGGTGTTGCCAAGAACTTTGTCAAAACAAAGCATTAAGAAGACCGAGAGAAATGGTCTGCACTTTTGACATGTTTCAAGCTTCCAGTAAAACCAGATGATTTTTTTTCTCGCACCTTCCTCATCCGTTTCTTTGGAGGGTAGGAAAACCGCACTTCAGTACTGAAAAACAGCAGTCGAATAAAGTTTAGCATTGCCCTGATGAGAAAATGGTGGATTAATACGGGCGATTTACAATAGTGCACCTTCGTGAGTTTGCTACACGTAGACCAATCACAATGCGCGAAATCCGTCGACCCTTTCCAAAAGCACATTGGGTCGACAGATTTCGCGCATTGTGATTGGTCAAAGCGTTGCAAGCTCTTGGAAGTGCGCTATAATGAATCGCCCGTATTAATTAAGCTTGAACAAATCAAATCGATACACATTTTTGTTTAAGAGAAAGGCTGCCGCGTCGACTAGAAACTACGTGCCCATTAACTCTTCCCTGGATTGAGAAGGCGATGGCGAGACTTTTGTCTCGCACCCAGGGGATTTTTTCTAGCCCAAACCTCCTTCTCCCTCAGTTCAGAACCCCACCCCCCCCAAAAAAAAATGCAAATTACTTAATATTCGACTGAAACTGTGTCTGCGACCAACGGAACTTCGATAGCTTTTCTTGGTCGCCACTTTGTCGCTCGACACAAACAATCGCAAAAATGAATTAGAGTAAAATGACAGACAAAAATTCCACGCTGGAAAATGCAGTGGGCCTACACAGTCCCCTATTGTCAACAACATCGTAAAAGGTTGGTTAAGTCGTGTACACAATAACTCCAGAACACTCGCGTGATTTAATAACAAAAACAGTTTTAAGAACTATACCCTCTTGCTTCTGTCCGATTCTGTCTGTGTACATTTTTTTTTACGGTGGATTGCTGGTCATATTCATGAGCAGGCTATGACGCGTATGACGTAGTGGCTCAGCTCCGGGGCAGCGGTTGTTACGCGCTTGCGCAGTGAGGATGTGTTCTCACGTAGCCTTGGCACAACCCCTCCCCCAGGGTTTCTTGTATTTTCGCTTGCTATCTATAATGGGCAGCTGTGAGAGCGCACTGCCCGACCTTATGGGAATGAGGTTGCTAACTGGCAGACTTTGTGATACAGCATAAGAGTATACTACACGTAATGTACATGTACTGTACGATGCATGTCCATGCGTGTGCAGAATACAGTGTATGAGCAGACCACGCGACTGATACTGTGCCTATATAACTCCATAGCTTCCGAGCTACTCGTAGAATTCCGTAATGATGCTCTCGCCGCTGTTGTGTCAGGTACGCCTCCCGGCCGGTCAGATATAGGAGCGATCACATGTGTTGTCAACAGCCGTGCTGTCAGCGGTGATTTCCACCAGCGACACCCGGCCACACCGCTCATTCGCATCGGGCCAGCGAGCGAACAGTTTAAACCCGGAGCTTACTGAAACTTCCGAACCTGATAATTTGCTGCCAAGGATAGGGGAACTTCCGATTTCGGTGTATTTTTCTTGGTTACCTTTTTTTTCTCCACGCTGTGTCATTGAGACTCGGAGGACTTTTTTTTCGTGGTTTGACAACCTCCAAGCAAACAATGCCAATGTTACCTGAACAGGTCGACTACCTGTTCCCCACCCACCCTGCCCTAGAGGATTATAGTGATGGGCCGATGGATAGCATGACTAAAGGTAAGTTGTAGCACATGCAACGACAGCTTTATAAATGGTTTTAATGAAACAGTACCTTTTTTTGTAGATTTTCGTTTGTTTCTTGGTTTTAATTGACGCATACAGTTCAACTAACCGTCCTCGTTTTATTCCATTTAGAATTTAAAAACAAACAGAAGTGATGGTTCCGCATTTTGGTTCGTTTCCTGTGTGGTGCAATGCCTGCAGGAATGTGTGTTTTGGGTATGTAGTTAAAAAGAACAAATGCGTGTGTAAACATCCGCATTGCAAACCTTTACTAGTAATAGAAATCCAGTCGTTCGCGGAGATTCCAGCTGGTATTTTTCTAGAAAATTCTAGTTTTTGAATGAGCAGGATTGGTAAGCACTGAAAAAAATTCAGGTCTCGCCTCAGTATGGGAACCGTTTCAGAAATGTCCAAATTTTTCACAATAATGTAAAAGTGTATGCCACCCACGCAGAGTGGTCCGACGGGTTTTCTTGAGGACAGTTCTTAGGAGACAAGTAATGCGGAATTTCAACGTTTGTGCAAACAAGTGGACTGGAAAGAATTTATTTTCTCCAAGTTGTATGTTCCCATACTGTTAGCCTAAAGGGTTAAAAAAGAAAAACACATCGTGCACTAGGTAGAGCGAGTTGGTTTGTGAATCCATTTTGTCGTGTTTATGAACTAATGATATCATCTGCTTGTTTCATGATTGCACGTTGTTTTCTGTTTCGAAAGATTGTTCTAGTCAAATGAAATTATCAAAGTACGAGTCTGTATTTCCTTCTCGTGCCGTGATCACCCTCGGGAAGACACCAGGATTCACGTGTTGTGTTTTCCCGGAAAGATGTCCCTTCCTCCTTAAAAAACCCAGGCGCTCTCACTGAAAATAGCAACCCGCTGCGTAAAGCCGACCATGAGAACGGTCGCCCAAGTTTCTCACGCGATCCAGATTGCGCCGCCACCACCCTAGCCAATCAGCGCCGCCGGGCTGTGAACTCGGCTGATCTAATATGCGAACGTGACTACCTCTCATGAATATTTAGACCGGCGTCCGGCACCTGCGCACAAGGGTAGTTCTCATCACGTTCAACTGGGCCCACATTAGCATATCACTTAGCTAACCTGCTAGCTCGTGTCAAACCGCGGACTCGTGTGCGTGTGTGTGTGGTACTGTACCGTATATTTCCCCCCTACTCGGCGATACGACTGTCCACGTTTTTATCCATCTGAGGAGATTCTCGCAGCATCGGTGAGGGGGGCATCGAGCTTTTTTGGCCCCCAATCGATCCTGGGACCCTGCCAGACCCCTATTTTAGCGAGCTACTCGTCCGAAATCGGTGTTGGGGTTTGTTGAGGGGGCGATGAGCTGCGTGGAGTTGGGCGAAGTGCCACCAGAGGTGGGCGGCCTGTGTATGGAAGCCGAGGGGCTCGGAGACCCGGCTACTGCCGCGCAGAATGGTGTGTCCCCGCGAGGTCAAGGTTAGTCACATACTGTTGTGTTAAAGCCTGCTGATTAAGAGTAGGGAAAAGAGAAAATACTTTACTCGTGGCTCCGACGGTGCGCTTCGCCTCTCTCACCGAGCTGCCGAGACAAGCCCGTCCCTCATTATGCGGCTACTCGTTTATACCGACCTGCGAATAAAATAATGCCACATTGCTCTTGTTTATTTTTGTTAACAAGGAAGGGATTCGTGGATCTAATTGTTTATTCGTTTGTTTATCGATTCGTTTGTTTATTTTCTTATCACTGGTCTAATGGCATACCCACGGAGACACTAACTGACCACTTGCTAGATAAATCCAATGAACTTTTTTTATGCTTACACATGGTTTCTTCTATAGACCCAACCCAAACGTGTTTTCCTTTAAGCCGACAGAGAAAATGAATCAATGCAAATATTTATATCTTGAGCATATTGTTATTAGGGATTTCATGTACCCTTATTGCCCCAGGATGTGCCTCTATACGTTCTTAAATGTAACCAGATGTTGTTGGTAGGATTTCTCAGTTCAAAGTACTTTTGGATCGTGCTGGCGTGTATCGTCGTCAAACATGAGTCACAGTCGCCAGAAGTTGAAGACGGCCTCTCGTTTTTTCCCCAAATGGGTAAATTCAGTGAGAGACACCTTTCAACCTTCGTGTTGTAGTCTGCCAAAAAAATCCCCATTCTCTGAAGCAGTCCTTTCTATTCCTTACACAAGATGGGAAACCGGATATTTATGTCTCCTGTGACAGTGTCTCCAAAAGCAGAAAAAAAAGCTCGCATTGACAAGCCGCGACAAACTTGAAATCTCTCCAAGCCTGTGTGTGATACGTGTCTCTTCCATAGCACTCGCACTGTCGTACAGTGACACTCCTCCTACAACGCGGAAGGTAGCGGAGAAAGTACATATACATGGCGATGCTCCTGGCTCCAATATATGTAATCTTGATATACGTGGAGGCCTCGTTACAGAAAAGGCCCACCATTAATACTCAGTTCCATTATCCACGACTAAACCTCTTTTCCCACCAATGCATTCAGACCCTCCGCAAAACTGAACTGAACTCCCTTCGCTGTCTGGCTGCATTGAAAAAAAAATCAGGATTGAAAGAATTCACCTGATTAAGCCTGCGGGAGTGAAGGGTTAAACCACATACAATGGCCGTAGAGCTGCATGTTCTGAAGCAAAGGGTCCGTGCAAATTTACATATACCTGTTTTCTTCTCTCTCAATGGCAACCTTCGTTATGCTGCTATTATGATTGTTTCTGTGTTTTTCGTGCCCTCTCCTTTGACCAAAAGGTGCCAAAAATTTTAGTCCACACGAAATTCGTCACCATCTGCTGAGACTGGTTATGATTACCATCGTGTCCGAGTGTGCCGGGGCAACCCAAGTACCTAACTCTTTCATAATGCATGTAGTTACAAAAAGGTACGATTTTTTGTGTTACACATGTGCATCGTTTATTCGTGTGCTAGCATTGTACTAGGACCTGCTGCGCTGTTGACCGGCCGGCGGCAGCGCTCGTAAACCCCCCCAGGCACGAACGCAGTGCTGTGGGGCGCCCACCTCCCCAGTATCCCCTATTGTTGCCGTTTAGAGCCTCCAGGCCACGAGAGTTTGGGGTATTTGCCAACACGACATACATGCCAGCACACGGGCCCTCGAAGTATTAGAAAACAACTTGAACCCCAGTTTGTTCTGGTGCACTGTTGATATAAATACACGTTGCTCCAGTCTGGATTTTTTTTTCGCTCGGCATGACGTCGTGCACAAAGACACAACTCCGAAGTTTCCTACGCGTAATTTAGCGCTCTCTGGCCAACAAAATCTTCCGTTTTCGGTTCTGCTTTTCTCGTACTTGACTTGCTTACCCATAAGTTATATTTTTTATTATGAAATCAAATGTGGTTAAATTTCTGCGTAACATGCACACCATACCGCTCACTAGTTAAATATCCGGCACTATTTCCGCGTTCTGTCACTATGCACAAACCCTCCTGCCCACTGGTTGTTTAGAAACGTTATGTAACATCGGTCAGATAATTTTATCTGCATGACCGGTCCATCGTCACGTGTTACTCATGGCTTCTCGTACCGCGGAGTTATTGTTTTCCTTCTGCGTGCTCGCACGGCTTTGGAATATGCATAATCCTACCGTCATAAATTGGGAAAAGCTTGCATATTAAGGTGCTGGAGCCAGTAATATAGTGGTAGCGCTTTTGTCGTAAAAACAGTGGAATATTTATGGACCTGCAGCAGTGCTGATGGACCAGTTTTCCTAAAGAAATATCTGGGATGGATTTCCTTTTAAGTAGCGTTTTCATGTTCATGACAGGAGAAACTGGTTACATTATAACAGTCTGTAGTCCTCTAATTGCAACATGATTTTACATGCACCATACAGGGCTTCGGGTTAACGTCCTTTCTGTCATATCACCCACAAAATGGTACCTCACGAAAAGTGAAAGATTTTTAAATCCGCAATCCCATTTTTGTACGCAAACACTGATTGTGGGCATTTCTGTGACACTGGGTTCATTTGTTTGTCAGTGAGAACCTGGCGTTATCGTAATGGAAATCTCAATTCCTGTAAGCTTTCCGAGTTCTTCTGCATGAGGCAGTTGTAGGTCATTTTAGTAAACGGAATTTTATGAGGTTTCGTTCAGAGAAACTGTCGTCATTGCAACGAATGTGCCCAATCAAAAAGCTAATCCGGTGACCTTTTTGGTTTGGCCATTTTTCATTGCCAAAATGTCGGTCCGTAGCTCCTTGAAAATGGCCCAAGAATATAACAGAGTAATCACGTGGTACATTTCACTCTAATAAGTGAAGAAATCAATGGACAGAGGGGAATGATTACAATCTCCATACATGCAGTCTAGAAACCAATGGCTTCGATGTGGACATTCAAGTCGTGTACATAGGAGTTCGTGTTGGCATGCAGGCTAGCCGGTAGGCCCTACCTAACGAAGGGGGAGAAATCGATCTGGTGGATTTTCAAGATACAATTGTGGGTGACGCCTTAAATTTGGAACATTTTCAACATTGTAGTTGCCATGGAAAGTGGCTTGTAAAGCACAGTAAAATACCATTCCCGACACCTTTGCGTGCTAAACGTTTGATATTGTTTCGTTTACGTTTGTCGTAAAATTTCGTTCGTGACATTAACACTGACGTAGATACGTGCGGTAAAACTTCATGAATTCAGTGGCTTGGGTAAGAGCGATTGGACCCGGAGAAGTTGAACTTCGAAATGCTCCGTTTATTTTAAAACGAAATCTGCTGGCGATAAGAGGGACTTAGTCATCGCCCGTCGAATACCTGTCAGAATGTTGTGCAACACCGTCGTGATCAATATTATTTCAACTCCGTATCGACATATCCTTGGGACATTGGACAGTTCATATCGTGGTTTGTATAGTGGATTCTGTGCTTCGGTTCCACACAGCGAGAAAGTTTCTCGTATGCCTGGATTCGGAAATGGTACATTCCGGTGACCTCTGAACCCGTACAGCTAGCTCAGCGGGGCGTGAAGAGCAAAAGTCGTCAGAATGCGACGCACCATGGCGCCGTACATGTACTGTACATGTACATGTACTGTACTGTACTTCTCAGGGCTATCCGGGACTGGGTTGCCGTAGCGTAGTCGTGCACTTTTGTTGAAAACCCCGGTGCACCGATCGTCACAATTTACATGCACGTGCGGATTCTATAGAGTTACACAACAAAAAGTCCACTGCGCCTTGTGTGTTGTGCAAATAAGTAGTTCCGTAAACCCTCCACACGTATGATCCGGTGATTTTGAAGAGACTATTTGCTGTCTGGGATCGATAGGTATATTTACACAAGGGGTAAATAAAAGACTAGATCTGTGTGCAATAGTCTGTGCTTTCTGTATTGCCCGTATGACGCAGCTTCCATTGGCTGGTGCGAGTAGCTTCTTTACGATAGTAATGTGTATGACTTCGCTTTATCTCCAGCCACGATTTAGCAAGATTTAAGAGATGAACAATACTTCTTGCCCCGTTGAAAATTTTTATTCCTTTTAAATTGTTTATGAATAATTTACCTTTTGAATCGTAAGATTTGTGACGCTTTTTAATCTGTTTGAATCAAGCCTCCATAGTGAATTTTCTATTTAAAATAAAAAAGATATTCCCTTTTTCTTTCATGAATTTTGCATTTGGATATTCAAATTAAGAAAATAATATTCGATAATCAATCGAATTCTCGGTTATTCAGATATTCCCCACAGCCCTATAGTCCCAGGTCCTGATTTGTCATTATTTGAAGCTTCCTTCCTTTGCCTGGATGTTGGGTGAGGCTTTGGATCCGAGTGTTGGGAAACCAGGCATCATGTAGCCTAGGCCGATCGCAGGTGGCTCAGACACAAGCCCCAACGATCGCTTCGGCGAGAGAGAGAGATTCACGAAGTATAAAGCGGGATTTAACTTTGAGTGGTTTGAATTTGACATGGCCAAATTACATCAACAGCCTCCTGCTGGTTCGGTCTCCTACCCAGGCATGTCCGCTCGCATTTTCTTGTGAAAAAAAAACCGGCTGTTTGTCTGTCAGATTGTGTAGCAGCATTGCAGGGCTCAATCATGATCGTGCATGCACCTGTGAGGGACAAAACGGCGTGTTCCATGCTCGGAATCCTACAGGGTCCGCTCATGAAGCACAAAATAAATCATATATATTGCGCTTGTGAAGGATCCATCCAAGTAACACCCCCCTGAGCCGGCCTGTTCATCCTGAAACCAACGCTGTTGACGGTGGAACTTAATGTGGGTTTCTGTTAAACAATTACTGTTCCATAGATATCGTCATGGCTCCCAAATCTTCCTCAGGATGGTGTTTCATCCCCAAACAAATTATCTTAATTTGATGGTAAACTTTTCCTGATCTCCTTAAACTTTTGGCTGCTGCACCCGACAGTGCGATGTTAAAAACAGCGAGCTACGGAGCTGAGAAGTTGCGCCGGCATTGCACGTATTTATCTTTCCACTGTTTCTGATCTGAAAAGGTTTTTAAAACGTTGGTTATGCTGAATTGAATTGAGCGTATTTACACAGAAAGGGCGACTTTTTCAAAAACATGACGGCTGCATTTTACGATCCACCTCTAAGAGAACTGGTGACCGCGAACTGGTCTGCATGTGTGGATCACACATGATTGGGATGATAAGTGTAAAGCCAGTCACAGAACTGAGTTAAAGTATTTTTGTAAATAAAATCTTCGTCCATGTGGTTCGTAGCTGTCAAAGTGAAATGCAAGGCCATCCCGTACGTTGTCCGCCTAGCCTGTTCCCCGCTAAACCTATATCACTTTGACTGATTGATGGTAGAAACCCAGTTATCGTAAGGATCATGGAGTTGATCGTCTATTTTTTGCCCCGGTTATTCTCACTTTAAAATGAATAGTAATGCGCCACAAATGTTTGAAGATCATGCGTTAAAAACAAAATTGAAAACAAAACAAAAAAAACCGTGACCTCGTGTTCAATCTTGGAAAGCTTTTGTCCTTTGTAATGGCACACCATCTGACCTTACCATCTTCACACCGTGCCGGTTCATTATTGTATCCATGATTTTCTTCCACCTCCGAGCTCGTATTGTTTGCAGCGGGACAAGAGGGGAGATGTCGGCCGTGTGATAGGCCCGATTGAACCGTTCCCGTTCCGGCAGTCGCGCTGTGTCTTTCGTGGCACACGGGAGGCAGGCTTGCGCGATGTACGCAGTTTGCACTATAGGTAGTTTGTCCACCCGACGAGTTTCAAATTTCTCTCCATACTGGAGTCTTTTCCAGTTTGTAACATGAATGCAAATACACATTTTAAGTTTGGATTTGTCTCGACTGAAAGTACACATGCCCAACATTTTTTTTCATTTCGATTCGCTTCAGTTGCTTCTTTTGTTTTAAGGTGGACCAAAAAATGTCCAAAACCCCGAAAATAAATAAAATATAATGTATAAAATATTGGAAGCAAACAAATTGCATACTAGGAAAATAGGACAAATCTTTTTCCCCTCGCGGAAAAAAAATCAGTATTGCCGTGGTTAAACAAACCTAAGGAATGTACAAACCACGGTTCCTCTCGCCCACATTCACATCACTGAAAACCCAGGTTACTCCCCTTACTACCCAGCCCCGCCCCTCAGGATGGACTTCAACTTCGAACAGAGCGAGATCAAGCCGGAGTTCGACGAATTCTGCCCGGTGTGCGGCGACAAGGTCTCGGGCTACCACTACGGCCTGCTGACCTGCGAGAGCTGCAAGGGCTTCTTCAAGCGGACGGTGCAGAATAAGAAGGTCTACACCTGCATCGAGAACCGCAACTGTCTGATCGACAAGACTCAGCGGAAGAGGTGCCCCTACTGCCGGTTCCAGAAGTGCCTGAAAGTCGGCATGAAACTGGAAGGTGAGTTTCCCTTTCTCTCTCTCCCCTCTCCCCGTTTAGTTAATTAAACGTTTAGTTAATTAAACGTTAATTAAACGTTTAACAGTACTGAAAGTTAAGACACCTAGTCTCTCTCTCATTGAGATGTAAAGACAAATGGCTTTGTTTGGCGGGATTTTGAAAGCACCCAACATATTAAATGTACGTTGTAAAAGACTGTTATACAGTGGTCGCGTACCAGACCCCGAAGGATGAACAATGAATGAACTGTGGAGAATACTGAAGTGCCTGAATTATTGAAAATGGTGTTGCAATATACTGGAGGGATAATGCTAAGACAAGTTAGTTTTTTCGGTTAAACTTGTAATTGGCCGCATTGTATTGATTAAACAATCACCCCTCCAGCCTTGGCGGTGCTTCTGAGCTGAAAGCGTTTATAGATCCGCTCAGCGAGGACGTATTTATAGCTTCTGGGGGGAAACCACCTTGAAACCAAGCAGAGTTTTGGACTGGTCCCCGACTCCGTTCGTGCCCAAATGATTCGCTGAGCACAGTGAGCAGTGTTTTTCTGTGATAAAACATACCATTTGGGTTGGTGTTACAATGGCCTGTTAGCCAGGTCTGTGCGGATTCGTAATATCTGATGTTGCGCCTTGGTCGTGTGCGATAACTGGACATTGAGGAGTGATCCTGTTGCATGGCTACTGACTTGACAATCTGGACCTTGGGAAGCCTTTTTGCAGTTCTTGATCGGCGCTTCTCTTAACGGTCAACCTGGCGTTTGATCCTATTAAAAGAAACGAATTAATTGACCAACATAATCCTCAAGTTTGGTTCTGTAGCCTGTGTTACTTAATACACCTTGCCGTTAAAAAACAACTCGATCAATATCAAAGCGGTTGTGTTTTCTCGGAGCTCAAAATCACAGTCTGGTTCCTTTTAAGTGTCTCTTAAGAATTAGACAAAGGTGGCCCTGTCACCAGACCCTATTTTTTTTCTGTCGCAATAAACGAAGCACGGACCGCTGAAAAAACAAACGGCGCTGACAGCCGAAAGATGCGGGCAGACGGCGGAGGCCCAACAGCGACGCGGGAAAGAAACGGGGAAATTTTCCGGGCGAAATTAGGAGAGAAAAATGTATTAGCAAGGGCCGGTGGACCTCCATTGACTGAATAAGAATTGATCATGATCGTGTTAAAACGGAATTAAGGCGGCGCCAGTTGTCTTCTCACTGTGGCTGGGGTTGGCGAGGCGGCTCAGTCAAACTCGCTTGACCATCGCCCAACCAAAAAAAAGGCAGCCATTGCACAGAAGATAACTCGCAGTGAGAAAAAAAAGGCACGTTTTTGCCGCAAAACGGGACACTTGATCTTACCGAATCCACCTTTTTTAAGCAACATGCTATAACATGGCAAATATGCACCTACATTTGCATGGTCATTCGACATGATGCTGTCGAGTGCGACGTCTAGCGTGCAGTTAACCTTCGGAGTTATGTATAGACCAGGCACTGTGAGTTGGCGAAAATATGTGGTGAAAACCATGCGGTTTTTATTAGGCAATCATACAATGAACATTTCATTGGGTAGTACAAAATTAGCTACAGTAATAGTGATCCGTAAGATTCGGTATTGTTTCTGCGGGTTTTCTGCTCGGCTATTACCATAGATTAATACCACTTATTGGGTCGGAAGTATTTCATGCCAGAATGCATAAACCGCAAGAATTGAAAAACCGCGGGGGGGGGGCGTGGTCTGCTCATGGGTAGAAATGCATGCAGGTTGGTGTGACCGTGGTAATGACAAATATTGAAACAACAAGGACTCGACTCGGGGTGGCTGTTTTAACCAGTGGTCGTTTTTCTGTAGTAATTTTAAAAGGTATGTCGTCTCAGGTCACTGTGGGTATTCCGTCAGTTCTCTTATTGTCGTTAATTATTGTTTGGAGCCCTTACGCCTGGACTTCATTTTCAGTTTTTATTTTGGGTAAATGAAGTCGGGAAATGTCGTGCTCGAGATTGGACGACTGTAGATCAGTGCTTCAACTGGTTGTTACCAAACCTCTATTTTTTCGCCGTTTGTAGCCGTGAGACCAGACAGAATGCGCGGTGGACGCAACAAATTCGGCCCTATGTACAAACGTGACCGGGCCCTCAAGCAACAACAACGGAACCGCATCATCGCTAGCAGCCGGGCTGTGTCGGCCCCCGGCAACCCGGACATATCCATGGCCATCAAGAACATCCAGGCGGCCGCGTCCAAGAGCGCGCCCCTCTACCCTCCGGCCGCCGTGGTCATAAGGGACCCCATGATGAACAACAAGCAGGCAGCGCTTATGAACATCCCGCAGCCCACGTCGCTGTCGCATAACGGCTACCCGGGGGCGGCCGCTGCCAGCGGCAGCAACCACCATCACCACCACCAGATGCAGCCCCTCAACTACACCACGGCCGCCATGGCCCATCAGAACCCGGCCTCCAGTCCCCCGCCTCCCTCAGCCTCCTCCAGCACCAGTCCACTCCTCCACCCGGTCAAGTCGGAGCCCGACCAGACCCCCAATCTCATCCTGGAGCTGATGAAGAGCGAACCAGACCACACCCAACTCCAGGCCAAGGTGGCCGCGTTCCTGCAGAGCCAGATGAGCCTCACGCCGCCCGGAGATTTCTTCAGTATGATCTGCAAGCTTGCCGACCAGACTCTCTTCTCGTTCGTAGACTGGGCCAGGAATAGCTTATACTTCAAAGAGCTCAAGGTAAGCAACCTTTTTGGACTTCAAAAGCCTTCTGAGAGCCCCATTCAAATCCTTTTCAGACATGCACTTAAATGCTCATTATTCATACGGCGATGCTACATTTACAGATGCGTCTTTGTTTCCCCTGGATGAAAGATTTTGTATTGTTGTTCCTTTGAAGAAAATTTTAAGTTGAAATGGAATTCGCAGGGGACGAAAAATACCACCCGAGAAAATTTCGAAACGACCATCGGTCCGAATGACGTCTTCGCTGACGTGAATATTTCGTTTTTCCTGATTCAATAAAGACATCTATAACTGGCGTCCGTCGGTCCCTCTTCAGCCAAACCAGTAAGACAAAGCTTGTTTAAAAGCATGTGGAAAAGATATGATGTAGATCGCATCTTTTTGTCATATTCTGGTACACTCGTGTTACATATCGCGGACTCAACAATTGTGTTAAAAATCGGTTTGTTGGGCCGTCCAAAAATGTATACATGTATCTTGCAGCATGTGTCGTATGCAGGAAGGCACGATAATGCGATGCCAGGCGAAAACCGCGCGGTTGCCAGCGCTACTTGTTTTGTGTGCAGCAGGGGGAGCGCCCGGCCATTCGTGCAGAAGCGCACAGAGATACCGTGCACACAATAGGAAGATGGCGGAGATAGCAGAAAAAAACTCCGTTAAAAAAATATGGCGCTGTTATTTCCGCCTGAATGGACGCTTTACATCTCGACAATGAAGGGAGAACAAGACGACGGGTCTTGGACGCATCATGCGGACGAAGGAGGGTTCTCGGCGGTTTGTCCGAGCCGTCTCTCCGGTGCCGATCCTTCGCATCGCGCGATTGGAATTGGCAGGAGACCGGGAATGGAACGGAGCTTGCCGCGGCTGGGGGAAAAAAAATCCGCCTGTATAATTTCCCGAGAATAATTGACAGCGCGGAGGGCAGGGGAAAACGGGGGGGGGGGAGGAATTCTGAGAGGCAATTTTCATCGGCGCTAGTTCAGAAATCAATGGTTGTTACCCAGGCAGGGGAAGAAATGATGTGACTTCGGCCAAGAAATTGCGTTTGATTTGTGCTTCAAGCAGATGTTGACGCGAAAACGGCGCTATTTTGGGCCTTTTCAGTCAACTCTAACGTTTGTTTTTACAAGTGAAGGTTTTTTCGCTTTCACGAGAATTTGAAAGGTTCTCGAGTCCCGTTCAGTTATTAATGAAACTAGTATTAACTGAAGGATATGTCCTAATCGGTGTTCGATGTAAACGGACAATTGTGTGTCCAGGCTATAATGTCGATGGTTTAAATCCGAGTGAAAAACGTCGTGCAAACAGCCACCTGTGATTCCAAAAAAATCCAGATATTAAACACCAATTCTGACTACGAGTTGGGAAAACACAAACCACATGTTGTCAGCGCAGTGGTTACAGTTTTTGTTTCGTGGTCAGTTATGCGAGCAGTCTGTGTATTTGCATTACCAAAGTAGCTTTATTGCCAATTAGCATGATAATCACTAATTTATACGAGACAGATGGTCCCCTTGCAATACACGTTAGCTACGTGAAACCGCGATGGCCGGAATTTTTCGCCTGGCCAGGTCAGGACGTGTTTAGTGCAACCGTTTGTTGTCGCACTGTCCGCCGCTGTCTCCGAGTTCGCGTCATGATGCGCGGGTAGGGCAAACTGTGGCGCTTGCCCGGACCTTTTGTCCGATGATATCCCTCCCGCCACCCGCCATTGTCTGCTTTTGTGTTCCGCGGTGTGGCGGGGGGGGGGGGTGTAGCTTTTCCGCTCGGCTGGCTCGGCTGACCCGAACCGCTCTCTGTAAAAGACGTACGCAGCCTTTTGTTACCGGCCAAGACGGCGCCATCTCACTTACTGCCGGGGGAAACAGGGACTCGTATAGGCTTAGAGCTTGCCCTCGTGAGCTTTTCTGGCACGAAATTATCGCGCAGTACTTCACGTGCATGCAAACCTGCACATTGGTTTCACGTCAAAACGTTTTTGCAGACATCTTAACTCATTTTGCACGTGATCCATTCCTGCATTTTGTCAAAACCTGAAAGGCTCCCGAATTTTGTAGATCTCGTTTACCTAAGCAAACAACATCTAGGTATAAATTGGTTCTTTGGAAATTTTCCAATCGCTGGTTCTGCAGCGCGCTCAAACATCAAACGTTTTTATTCAATTTTAATCGTTTTCTCAATTGAAAAACCAAGCATTTCTCGTAGTTAGATAAGATGTATTTTGAATTGTTTTTTTTTTTTTTGCTCAATTTGCCTAGGTAGACAAAAATATATAACACCAGTGCAGAACACTAGACTTGCAAACCAATTCACACAACAAGGCTGCAACAAATATGCGAAGAAATCTAGAAATGAACTCGGTAACAAAGACTCGTAGGCCTTCCTCTCTGAAGCTCTAGGCTCAGTTCCAAAAGACAGATTTCCTTAAATAACTGGCAAGCAAGTATATCTAACTCGAAAAAAGGGAACTAAATTGCGCAAAATATGAAATTGTAACAGGAAGATGGCACTCCAGTCATTGCAAATCAGTGCGTGCGTTTTACTTTCCCCCTCTCAGGTGGAAGATCAAATGAAACTCCTACAGAACTCGTGGAGTCAGTTGTTGGTATTTGACCACCTGTACCGGCAGGCCCATCACCATGGCGACGGCATCCTCCTTATCACGGGCCAGACTATCGATTCCACCATGCTCCCCATCGGCCTGGCGGCCATGGGGATGGGGGACCTGACCGACCAGATGGCGCGGATCATCGCCCGCATGCGCGACCTCAAGATCGACCACAAGGAGTACGTCTGCCTCAAGTTTCTCATTCTCCTCAACCCTGGTGAGTTTATAGCTTCATGAATCATTAAGTGAAATCACAAACCTCTATGTACTGTACGTATGAGCCTGTGCCTGCCAGCCTGATATATTTTCATACCGGCATTTAACCAGAACCTCCGCGAGGTAAACGCTAGCCAGACCCACCTCGAAATCCAGGCAAACTAATTGTTTTCCCTTAAAGTGGTGAAATTTTCACCAGTCTGTTGGTACACGTTCCTTCTTTCCGAACTGCATTCAATTTCACACTTTTATTTGAGACAGACCGAATGATTCAGTGAGTTGAAGTTACTGCACTGGAGTTAGTTTTTTTCCACCGTTGATACTCAAACCCTCCTGTTGCCTTCCACACTCGATTTTGCCCCAGATTCGCAAATTCTTACCTACAATACCAGATCGTGATATACTGTGCATGTGCTGCCGTCACTAACTCCAGTTAAAGCGATAGTGAAGCTAAAAAAATCAACCTTTGCATTTGCACGCAAGGCTGCCCGAAATGGAATTGCAATTCATATTCCACTCGATCCAATCAAGGAGATTATTGCCTGAAACTTGATTTGTTAGTACGATTCAGCACTGCAGTGGAGTCGAAAGCTTGGGCCCATGCATGTAACCGGCGAAAAAGGCCCCGACGTCATAATTCGATCCTCGGGCGGCGTGTGGGAGACTTCTTTCGCTATCCCCGTGTTATTCTCAGGTCCGAGCTCTCTCCGACTTGATTGTAAACCAACCAGTTCTGTCTCGTGCCCAGACTATGATTATGTCCTGATCGAGGTCAGGGAAAATTGACCCTCCTCGATTGAGGGATAGGCAGCTAATTGGTAGACGTCATTCCTTAATCTAGCCAGTGGACAATGAATTATATTACTCGAACCGAGGGCAGACATAAAGTGACCTCTCGCTCTTGAAGGAGGCGTTCCAGACTCCCTATTCGCGAGGCATCATTTCTTAGTGATTTCTGGCCTATTATTGTGGTCGAATAAATGAAATGGACGTGCAAGGACGGGTTTTTGTATGGGCCTGGGTGTAGTCAGCCTTTGTGATCGTCAGCAGCTATTGGGAATTCCAATTTGATTAGAAAAACAAAAAATAAATAGAGAAAAAAATATCCTTTGCTTAATTAGGTGATTTTGCTGCCGCGTCCGTCAGAAGTATGTAGATATTACTCATTTGTGTGAACGTCGTCTCACGCGTCTGAACGAAGCATGAAGCGCTGTCATTATAGCACATATTGAAGTTGCCACGTTCTCGAGTGGTGGAGATTAAAAGTAAATTTCTCTGTGGGCCGTTGTCGATGTCAGCGTTCACTTAATAACAAGGGCCAGCGCAAACGTGAGGTGAAAAAAGGCCACTTGTCGTTATCTGGAAATAAAAAGCTCCCGGCTGTCATTCAGCGCGCACCGCACCGCACTGCACCGACGCCGCGCGCGCTGCTCGCTAGACCAGACTGTCATTCCTCTCCCATTCCCGTCCCCGACCCCTTCACGCGGTCGATTCACTCAATTTCACGGCGTGACCTTGGCGTGGCATCGCCGCCCACCGAACACGGGCACAGGGGTCCCCACGGACCCAATCGGGACCGCCAATCGTATTGACGGGCGTTAAAGGGGAGGTTTCTCGACCCGGATGGTCGGTCCCGGGTCCCCCCGGTGTTTCCTCCCCGCGTGCGCTCGCTCCGCCATCACCACCACCGCCACCTCGAAATTATCTCGTCTCTTTATCTCCTGCCCAAATGGCAGTAAAAATAGACGACCGTCTCCTTTCAGCTCTGTCGTAGTGCTGCATCTGTGGTTGGCCTGCTCCTTCCCCCTACCTTTCAAGATGGATAGATACTAGCAGATACGCGTCTTGCGCGCTGCATCATTTACATCATCTTTCCCTCCACCGACTTCCAAGCCCAGCTCTCCTATACCCCCCGTCTGCTGGCACGACCGACGTTAATCACATTCATGACTGCCATAATACGCCTTTGCCAAGGTCGCCAGGGTGGCAGAGCCTTTTTTCCCCCACTCTCTCCATCGGTTTGTTTTCCCTCTCTGGCCGTCTCCCTCCCGTCCCCTCTTCTTGCGAGCCTAATTACCCAGCGAGGTGTACACGTGAAATCGCCAAGATGATTCATACATTACCTCGTCCCGGCTGATAATTCGACGCGTGCACGGTGTTGTATTTTGTGAAGCATTCGAAGATCCCTAGCCCTCGCATATTCATATAAAAAAGGGAAAATTTCCAGTACCTTTGTTGTTTTAGAGTATAATAGAATTTATTGTCAATTTTGCCAGTGGTGAGAGCAGATTGTTCATTTTTTTTTGCCCAGCGGAAGTGTAAATATCTCGTTTGCTTGGGCGTCGCAACACGAGTAGTCATTAAACCAAGTTGCCGAAAGGAAATTAGACACTGAAAAATATTGCTCTCGAAAAAAAGGCGTTTGCCAGCTGTCAATTTTGCGGCTGATGAAAACATTGCAGACATTGAACAGATTTTCAGATATGGAAATTTCAGAGTGGGATATAATGACCATGTCGATCTTTGTGTCTATGGCAACTCAGAGGGTGGCTTATATAAGATTTTCTAAAATTTTCTATGTAGGTCAGCTAAAGTGAATCTCATTTTAAGTTCGAGCATGCCTGTTCTAGGGTTTAAATCGACTCAGCTGTACCTACTCGAACTCGGCAAATGTTTCAAACGTCTAAGTTCTTGTTCTCCCTTTTCGTCTCTTTCTGAATGTTAGATGTAAATACTCTCCAAGATAAGCATATTATCGACAGTTGCCAGGACCGCATCAGCGGGGCTTTGATGGACTACACGATGGCCAACTACCCGGGCATCAACGACAAGTTCGGCCTGATGCTCCGCTTGCTTCCCGAGATCCGGCAGGTCAGCCAGCGAGGGGAGCAATACCTGTACAACCGCCACATGGAAGGCGAGGTCCCATACAACAGTCTACTCATGGAGATGCTCCACAGCAAGAGAAAGTGAGCGTGCAACGGCCGTTGGCAGACGGAGCAGGCGCGCCAGACCTGGGGACCCAACAAATCCCAGGCCCCTTAATAATTTTGCGCGGAGAAAGGACAAATGGCGACACTAGATCATGAAGGATATCTGCTCCGGCGGCTGTTTGATGAGTGGCCCTCCGCTCTGCAGAGACAGTGACTCTGAGCCAAAGAGTGTCGATTATTTTTAATCTACAAGAGTAAAAAAGCTTGGCTGTGAAAATTACGGTTAAAAAGATGGTTGGGAGAGTTCGGTACTTGAGTACATTTGATGTAAAAACAGTACCCTTGTAATGATGAAAGTATACAAGACACTGCTCCCGGTCTTGATCCTCGTGTAATAATTCAGTGTAACACTCTCCAGGTCAGCAACGAACCAGACTGAAACATCTGTATGGGTCTTTTTCCCATGCAAGGGTAGCTTGCCATGTAAGGACACGTCAGAATCCCGTCCAGGAGGATCGGGTGAGATGCATTTTGGTGTGTTGTCGCATCCCGGGCTTGTTCGCCAGTTTCTTGTTTTTTTACCGAGGTTTACCGGCGACGCGTTCTAAACAAGACCCTGAAGGCCGGGGTTGTTCGGCGGCAGGCGTTCGATTGCTTACGGACGTGTCTTGCGTTGAGAAAATGGGTTGTCATTCAAAAATACAGAGTTATGAGAGCGAAGGTATAATGAACATTGGTGCTTGCCATTGGCCCTGCCTTAAAATGGCGGCGGCTTAACATCAAAGGAGCCTTGTCTTTGGCAGAGTTGTGTCGTTTAAAGAAGGGTAGTGACAACATTTGATCCCCTCCCCCTATGAAACCACCCCTCCCATGAAAACTACCCCTCCATCTGGCCCTGCTGTTGGTTGGTATATTGAAGTAACATTATAAAAGATTGTTGTATTTGAAGAGAACATAGCGCCAAGCGCCAGCTCTAAAAAAATGACAGGTATCAGATATGCCAAGCCAAAGATAAAAACCAAAGGTTTTTACGAATATCTTTCCTCCTATGTTCACGGCCCCATACTCTGCTTAAAAAGCTTGGCGCCAACCCTAAAACTGAGTGAATTTTTTTTAAAGTGAAGTAGGCCTTGTAGTTATACGAAATGATCATACAATTTTGAGAGTCTTTATGACCACATATTGAACAGTCTTGAGAAGTCATCTGCAAAAAAACCCGGCTAGCGTCAGATTTAAGAAGACCAATGGGGTGGACTTTTTTGTAAAGTACTACATAGCTTAAGTATAAATGTACAGAATTATCATAATAATTATATTTCTGTAGAAGTTTTATTTTAGATTTTTTTTTCGTGTTGGAACTTCACTGTAACGACTGATGAATTGTCGCTTTGTTTTGTTGTAAAACCTTGGCATTTCGGGAGATCAACTTTTTCTGATGGGAAATTCAATCCAAATGGAATAAATATTGATGTATTACTCACAGTGTCCTAAACTTAGGCGCGAAGGAAACGACAAAATTATATAGCCATATTCGTCCGGATGCCACTGTGTAAACTCTCCTTGATATGGTTGCGTTTCTCAAAGTTGGCATATGCATTATATCCATCGGTCCTACTGACTTGTCAGTTACTGTCGAACTGCATTTTTGACCAGGTCGACTTTGTTGTCGGTGAAACGTATTGTCATGTTCAGTCCAACAAAAAACAAAGAAAGTGTCTTTGCATTTAGCTCGCTGCTGATTAGTGCACATCCTGTGATCAACTTATAAATATTATAATTAGGGAAACACTGGCGAAATTAGCATCCCTTCAAATTTCGTACTCTCAATAGACACAAATAGGATGACTGCATAGGCACTCAGTACTGTTTGATTTCGCCACTTTCTGTTTGTACAACACTTGGCAGAAATATTTACTCGATGGATTCTGCGTAATTGATGTACAATACCGAGTTTGACCCAGTAGAACGACCGAGTTTGACCCAAACCAAGTACGCCTGTGGGTTGACAAATCAGCTTCAAATGTCCAGTTGGGATTCTGCACAAAGAAACGCTTCCTTCTTTGGTCTTCGAGATGTATTGTACACACGATACACGTTTTGGGGTTATCAATCGACAGTTGAATCTTGAGTACATCTTGAAAACAGTTGATACTTGGAGGCTGTTTATGGAGGCTGCCATGTTTGTTGCGGGTTCCTCCCTCTAATCGCTATGTTCATCAATAGGTTAATCTGCAAGGCACAAGTCTATCTCTTTTCTTTTCTTCTGCGATGCTGGGTCCTTCTCGGGTGTCGTAATCATGTAGTATGGTCTTTTTCAGGCCATCCCTTTTTAATGAGATGGTACCTTATTAGTGGATTACGTTGTAAGCTAAGAGGCACATTGAAGTTAAGGTTTCAAGGAAAACGTTCGTTGTCTTGTACTACATATGTCTAGTAACTTCAACTTCAAATTCTTTAGTCGGTGGTCTTATGTAAAACGTCTGTGAAAGAGTGTGAAGTTTTTGTAAGCTTCGTTGAATCGTTCTGGAGTTACGATGTGGGGTTATTTTTATCCGTTGGATGCTGTTTGGGAAACCCGTGGATATATCTGGTTGCACTTCGAAGCAGAGACCCGAGGAAGAGAAAAAACGCTTCAATTACTTGTTGCCTTGGTGTCTAATTGAGCAAGAGGTAATAAGCGTCCGTGTCATCGTCAACAGACACATATAAATGAAGAAAGTGTTCATGTGTTCCCATAGCAACAGCTCCGTGTGCACGGTATTGGAGCCGAGCACAGTGGGAACTACACGTATTATAATGGCCTGCCCAAAAAGGCCATTTTGCGGCGCACAATTCCAAAAACTGTGATTTGAATTTGGTGTGGTTTTTGGTTTAAGGAAGGGGTAATGTATTTTTCTGTTGCTTTGTGTCATGGTACTCTATTGTGCTTAAAAGCTCGTTTTTATGTTCTGCCAACCGAAATGCCAATTGCCAGCGTTTTTCTTTTTGAAAGCATGCAGCGTATGAAGGAAAAAGCGAAATTTCACCCAAATGTCTCCGGCTGCCGCCATTGTTGGTCGTGTGCCTGGAATACACGGTGGTTATGGGGATGGCGTTTCATTGCTGCGTCAGCGGTCCCAGACTCGGGTGTTGTCTGGAGATGGGGGAAATAAGTGTCAGTACATGCGGAGTGCATGTGTATTCGGGGAAAGGGTTGGAATCATTTATCGCAAAAATTGCAGATCAAAGGATGTGCAGTTTGTGTGGAAGCATTGGGTCTGACATTCTTTCACCTTTGGCGTATTGTTATTTAAGGTATTCTCTTATTTTTTTAAAGTATGTCTTAAAACGCACAAACTATCGCTGGCGTTCCTCTGTTCTCCTCAGTTAAGGTTTAACAGTAAAAACAATTGTGAATTCCATTGTTTACTCACTCTAAACAGGGTTCATGAAACGAAGGCTGTCAGTTTCTTTTGTAACAAAAATAGATAAGTATGTATAATGATATGCAAAAAAAGCTGTTTCGGAAAAACGGCTCTGAAAAAAAAGTATTTTTGACACCAACTGCACGCTGTGAAATTCACTTACTAATGGATTTGTTTTCATTGTCTTTAAAATTAATCAGAAACAACTCTCTATCACTGTGAAAAAATCTGTAAGTATTATTGAAAGAAAACTTTTACCATTGTAAGATAATTAAAACAAACCTTGTACGATGTTTGTCTACAAAATTTGGTGTGGAAATTGTGTTGTCGTTCGAGTATGTAATGTGTTGCGTTCGTTTGTAACACTTTGAATCGTTTTTTCTCTTAAGCAAATAGGCAGATGGAGGACGGGGCTTAGTGTTTTTTTTGGGGGGGAGGGTTGGTCTCACGGACGTGTATAATAAAATCTGGACTCGCAATGCCCTTAATCAGCTTATAGAGTCATTGAATCCACTCGCAGCCATTTTACCGAGCCGAATACAAAGCTTTCCTGGTAATGCCCGCCTTTGTTCTTCCTGACGTCAATAGTAGGGAGCCAACCCACGCCTTTGTATTCGGCTCGGTAAAATGGCCGCTGGTTGGCTTCTTTTTCATACAAAGGCGTTGCAAGTCCAGGTTTTTTTTATATACGTCCGTGGTTGGTCTACGAAAAGAATGGTACAATGTGTAACTGAAGGGAAACTGGATTGTTAACTAGGCCGAGAAGGCACTGTGCCTACCTATGGGCCCTGAGCCGGGCCAAGACGGGGTGATTTTCCTAGCAACGGGGGATCCTTTGGCAGTAAATGCGCATCGCTGGTTCAAAGACGACCGTGAAATGAAAGCACTACGGTCGCATCATTACCAACAAAATGAGCACTCCCGACCAACATGGCTCTTTTCAACCGATGATGGGGTGCTTCTGCTCAAGGCGGATAGGGAGCCGACGAATAATATTGTGGGGCTTACGAAAATACTAGTGTAACATAAAACCTTAAAACACGCAAAAGCGCAGGCGAGACAAAACGAAATCAAACGTTTTCGTAGCTGTAGCCTTCTCCAAATTTTCGATTTGAGGGAAGCTTCAAACTATAGGTTTTGAATTGATGGTATCTTGACCAGCGTAGGGTCAACGGACCGTTTCATCCGGCCTGGGTATAACTACATCCAAAGCCACACTCCAAGCCCATATGGTGGGGGCCTTTCGGGGCGTAAATAAGAAAATGTGGTTTCTGAATTATTCACCGTAGTGTACGCTGATTAACGAGCTAGTTCGATACTCCAACAGCGAATCCCCCCAAATAAGCGCGTCCAAGGTCATTTGGGAACAGAGATACGCTCGCGCGCGCTATCAGCAGCGGGGTCACACGCCCACTCGTATACGCGAGCTTCGTTCACGAATGAACTTGCCTTTTTGAAACACCAAGCTGGTTCACTGTTCGATCATCATACTTCGTGCTTAAGCGCTGGTACAGTCAGGGGCACGTATTAAAGTTGCGG
The DNA here is from genome assembly GCF_054643075.1 of Acanthaster planci. Classification (NCBI taxonomy): domain Eukaryota; kingdom Metazoa; phylum Echinodermata; class Asteroidea; order Valvatida; family Acanthasteridae; genus Acanthaster; species Acanthaster planci. Next base: position 14,933,995 of record NC_141787.1, on the reverse strand, counting down.
TTAATTCCGACATCCTTGTTCCGCTTTATGCTGGAATCATTTTCTTTTTCTCGGAAATTGGTTCCAATAAACGGATATCGCGTTCCGATATCATTGATCTCTTTTTTTCCCCTTGTTTCCTGTAATACGGAAAGAAACACAGTTACATGTAACTCTCAACTACACTCACTGCACATGTGAAAAGCTTTGCGAGGACCAGGGAAATCGAAGCTTTTGTGGATTGGGAACATAATTTTTCGAAGGAGCATCTGCAAAGAGAGTGACAGGTGGAGCCTTTAACTTGAAGCGAATGTTGATACACCAAGATGTTAAATTACAAACGGAAAATCACACCGTCAGACTCAGTCATGTTGTGTTGCATTGCGTGGGACGGCTCCAAGTCGTTGACTTGGCTTTGAAACCTCGTGCTTGGGCGTCTCAAGGGGGACACTCAGCAGCAGGAGACGGGCGAACCGTGACTGGTGGGGGTTAATTCCGAGGTATTATAGGCAAATTTGTGCTGTTCACTCCCTTTCCCCTGTGATTGCTCCCCCCCCCGCGATTACCTCAGGATTACCGGAAAGGAAGTAAAAAATGGCTTCCAACTCGTCACCTTGTGTAACATGTGGCAGGGGGGCTCGCGATTACCACATCGTATGGACATCTTTTCAACAGGGTGAAGTTTCTTTCGTAAAGGGGAACCCTGTCTATGCTGATGCCTCTGTTTAATAATCAAGCTTGTCAGTGGAATCCAGACTGGCAGTCCATCGAGTGAATTATACCAGCATGTATGCATACATGTCACGGTGTATTAATGTACTTCAAAATGCACAGCCTCACGCGTGGCGAGCATGATATATCTCTATTTCTATAGACGCGCAAAGTTAACATTTAATCGTGAAATGTAAATATCTCTGTTACTATTAATGGTGATATCTCTATTTCTAAAAAAGATATCTCCGTTTCTAATTTTTTTCTTTATGTTCTGATTTTCGCTATCAGGGACTGTTATATGGTAATCCAAGTGACAGCCCAATAGCACTATAGCAATCGGGCCAGAAGATGGAAATTAATATACATGTGCGTGTTTACTGCAGTTCGGCGGTCCTTCTCTTCACTTAAAAAAAACTACCGGTAACAACATGTAAAATTCGTAAGAAGAATGGATAAACACGGTTTGTTACAGGCACACCGTATGGTTCTACTGATCCGGCCGAGCCCTTCCAGTCGTAAAATGGCCGGGCTGCGGCAAGAGCGGGCATCACGTGATATATGGTGAACTGGGAGTCGCTGGCGTGGGTAATTTGCATGTCCAGATGTTGGTACGGTGGGTGTATGGGAGCGAACAGTAGACAAAATTATTTTGGGCCCTGGTCGAAATTTGGAGTGCAGCTTCCCAATTTTTATGTAATCAGTTAAAGAAAACATATGGGACCCACTCTGTTAAAATGAGTCATAAGTCGCCAGAGCCACTTTTTGAGTTTTCATTTGTTTTGGAAAGAGCAAATTGAGGTTTTTGTTTTGATGTATCGCTCAGTTTGGCATCCTGATAAAAGTGAATACTCCATGGTGAAAAATGCTGTAGGGTCCTATTAATTTACACTGTGCGAAATTATTCCAAAGGACGTTTTACTCCAAAGTGACTTTGGCGACTATAGACTCATTTTCACAGAGTAGGTCACATATGCCAGTGTCTTTACCTGGTTTACTTCCAACTACAAGTTGTAAATCATTCCCGCAGTGTCTTTTGTTTGTTTTATCGGGATGATAGTTGTAGGTGTTTTAAATTTAAGGGATGCCTATGCACTGCCCCTACACTGTTGCGGGGTCATGGTCGCACCCTTTGGTGGTTTGGTTTTTTTTTTGTGGATGTTTCATTTTCCTCCAATTTCATTCCTGTTTCATATACTTATGCCTTTTATGGCATAATTATGGGAGTGCCAGCATGATGCTATTCAGTGCGTGAATAGTCACAGCGGCGCATTTACCTGCTCGGGCTCGAACAAAGACACACATGTCTGATGCGAGGTCTCTTCCTACCTCCATGTTAGAAACTCTCATGCGTAAGCGAGGCTTGCTGGGGTTTGTTGATATTATATTATTTAAAAAGGTTGGGCTTTCCCGCCGTAGAAATCTTGGCAAAACTAAATTTGGAGTCACTTTTCGCATTTCGTGTTCCCAACCCTCTTCTTTCCTGAACAACATCTGGATTTTTCCTCTTGTCAATCAATCTCGGTTGTTGCTTAAATGAATAGTAGAAAATTGGGTGGCAAAAATCGTCAGAGGCTCCTACGTAAAAACTGAACATGTACTGTACATGTACTGTACACCACCCATTCTTGTAACGCTCAACAGCTTTGCTGATCGAGACAATAATTGTGTCTGTATTGGGCGGCTTACGTAATGCGTCAGCATAGCGCGCGGGGGGGACCATGCCTGTCCAGTTTGTGCGTGGCTATCGATTGTTGGGGGAGGGGGTTATTGCACGCGTTCCCCAGCCTGGTTTTGATTACGCCTGCCTTGCTCAATGGCTCAAATTTCGTCTCAAGGTTGTCTGGCCAGTATTTCAGACACACGATGCCTGGCCACGGAGCATACTGTATGGGCTACCGCTGCAGACTGGACACGGCTAAATGTGACCACTGGACACGATGCAGGGCCATTCATTATCATAATATTTGACCCGGACCCTGGATATTATATTGCGCTGTCTGAAAATAATGCAAAGCGATGTATGTTCCCTATATCCACTGTACAAGCGGTTCCAGGTTTTTTCCTTACAGGCGATTGCACGAACAAAAGTTCTGGTGTAGGTTTTCATTTAGTGTGACTAACACTGCATCTAATGAGGGCAGATTATACATAAGATTGTAAATAATTGAGAAAACTTAGACTCGAGAGCAATGCTATTTCTGACTTTGTCTTCTTTGCTGTATTTTTCTGCAAGTCTTTTGCATTAAGTGTCTTTATAATGAACAACGAATCTCGACAAAACAACATTTTGGGGCTATGTTCTTTATTTTGGACTGGCAGTGTCTATCGTGAAGTTTTGTTAAAATTTACTTGATCACCCAGGCCATACGTTCCTCATTTTCTCGTGGTTTTTTTTTTGGGGCGTGCCTTGCTTTACTACAAATTAGCACTGTAATTCGCACTGTTCCAACTTGCATGCCCATGTATCTATTCGTCTTCACGGATCTTTTATAATTGATGGATTATCACCTCTACCGTGAATCGGATCTTGTAATTTGCAATGCTAATCTCTCAAGTTTTGTGTATCGACGTCCACTTATAATTAATACATTGAATTCGGTAACGACATGTATCTTCGGCATCCAAATGTGACTTCCTGCTATGTAGATATTGCAGTTTTGAAAAGTAATGTCAAATACCAATCCATCTTGACATTTGTCCAACTATTCAGATAAAATATACGGGAAAATGACTTGCTGATGTGTGTGAAATTGAAAAGAATTATTGGGAAGAAATGAAGCTCATACCATAGTGACGATTACAACGATGCAGTTTCTTTTTTTGCATTTTCTGACTTTCATTCGTTACTGAAGATAATGATTGGGTTGTATTTTTCATCAACGTTTGTTTGTTGAGTCGAAGGCCACCTCCTGCGAATTAGTTTTGAATATTTTCGTCCCAGACAAAAATCTATACCAAACACTTCCATTCGATGACTTGTTCATGTCTGGAAGTTTGTCAAGTGTCCTCACTCCCCCATTTCAGCCCCTCCCCCTGCATCCTGGTCGTGCCTGTTCGTGCAGAGCAACTATTACATTGTTTCTCCCAAAGATTTATTTCAGCTCGGTCTCTACAAGGCGAGTCGCGAAATCATAAAAATGCTTCAATTTTTCTTCTCGGAACCCGGGGTTAAGCGATCAGCTCAGGGCAGTACGCAGACTCCAGAGGGAGTGAGTAATGAAGGCGTAAGCGAGCCAGTGCAGTTTGTTCTAGATGGCAAGGACGAACTGGAACAGCGGGTGGGATTTGGGGGGAAAGGCTGTGTAGCACCGAATTCCGTGGAATTCCTATCAACAAGGATGGACCTTTTTAAGTTTATTACTTCAAGTAGGACGATAAGCATGAAAAAAACTATCTGAATCCGTATTTTCCTTTGTTACATTTATACAAGTAGACCCGACAATGGTTCCTGCTCCTACGTTTTATATCTTTTCTTTTTCCTTTTTTTCCCACAAAAACTGGAGGGCCAGGAAGGGATAACCTTTCAAAACGATTTCTCGGGTAAGAGTTTGCGGATCTGCTCCCTCGATTGGGGGTGGCTTTCATATTGACCTACAAATTATTTTACTTGATAGCCAAAGCTTTTGAACTCAGCTTACTACGCTAATGTAATGACGCCCTCACTTGACATTATTGGACCCCCTGCACTCTGTATTTGGTGACCATTTGCTTTGAAAAGCCGTTAAGTGCTATCCCTGTATTTGCCACGAATCGGTCCTTAAGACTTTCGACTGTATTAATGTGTCGGCCATCTTGCATCGAAAGTGAGGTTAACTTTTCATTTGGGGAACTTGAGAGTAAAAATGGCAGCGATGGAATATAAGTTCACCACGTATTCATGCCTGTTTACGTTTAGAATATAACTTAACATTTGTGAAAAAATTATATCTGAATGTTACAACCCATATTTGAAAAAAAAATGAAAGTGAGGCTTTTAACCCAAAATGGTCTGGCACCATCCCATAACAGATTACATTGAATATGATAGATTGAGGGAACAAGATCAAAAATGGCTTCCTATAATTGCAGGTTTGGCTGTCACGTAGGCGCGCCTTGTATTCGCAGGTGGCTTTGCAGTGCTATCTGCCTCTAGCAGAAGCACCCCATCATTGGTGGAAATGCATGCGACCGTAACTCGTGCATTTCCTTGTCGTTCGTGAACCTGCGAAGTTAAGTTCTGTCCAAAGGAGCCTCTGGTGCTAATAAAATGGCGCCCTCTCTTGGTCCAGCTCTTGGCCCAGAGGGCCCATAGGATCTTTGGTTTGATCCAGTCCGGTGACTCTGTCATACAAGCGTACACGCGCATACCACTGATTACAAACTCGGATGAACACCCACATTAACTTCCGATTCATATGGTTACTCCATGCGTAGAGATCATGGATGGATTACTCATCAATTTGCAGTGGACGCGCGCAGTGCTAGTGTGTCTCTCTTATCAACCGGATACACCATCTTTACCAGTAAATGCATGTTATGGAGGGTTAAGCCCCAAATTTACCCAAACCCCCCAAGGGTGTATGTACAATCATCATAATTATTGAAATTTGAGGATTGAGGACTACATGTATTGGTTAATAGCCACATCTTCACGCTCCGGGAACGCATGCCTTTCTCCATGAGCCTGCCAGAAAACTGCTAGACAATATCCTATGAACTTTATTTAGTTTTGGCTAAGGGCATAATTATTGCCTATTCGGCAGGTCAATTTTGAGATAGCTGTAGATGTTCAGTTTACAGATGCCAAAAATTAAATCGCGACGGTTCTCTTTTACAAGGTTGAAGAAACCACGTGCTCGGCTCGCTTGTTGAGTGCGACTTTGCCCCTCACTTGAGGGCGCTCCTCTTCTGAGATCCGCACCCTGACGTATGTAAATGGTTACACATGGCGTGAGGCACATAGGGCCAGTCTTTAAAACACGGTCGTTGAGAAATCTCCACACGAGTGTTGACACGGTGAGAAATCTCTGGAAAAGAGCCCGGAAAATCACCAACGAAGTTAACAGCAAACATTGGAGCCAGGGTGTGATGCCAAAAGGCTCAAGTTATAGACATAAGTCTTGTTTTCCCTTAGTCTGAAAGGAAGAAGTTTGTTGTGTTTACACATATTGTAAACTGAGAAAAAGATTCCACACCGCGAGAAAATAAGACTAGGCTCAATAGGTCGAGGCTGCAGACCTAGCCTAAGTGCAAGAAACAAAGTGCCTTTAAACCACAAGCGAGGAGGCAAACGATAAACACGAACTGCACCCAGTATCAGACTCACGGACGGATAACCAAATAATGGCAGGAGTCACGCATATTGAACAGGTATGTCTGAGGATCAGGCATTACCAGGAGTGACTATTATATTCACATTATGATTATACTATGGATGGTTTTACTGTATTTTGTCAGGTTTTTTGGGGGAAATTAGTCCATCAACATCATATCATGGAGGTAGGGAAATCACCATAGGCCTATGCAGTTCCATATCTGGCTGCTAATGTGATGACTTGACTGTGTTGTGTGTGGTTGGTTAATCTTTGCAATCTGTCAATCTTACTAAATGATTAGGCGATACTATATTTCTGCCATCAACCAGTTGTCTTGTCTTTCTAATTTGAGGTTATGGAAGATGGTCGAAAAAAGAAATGCAAAGGAGGTAATGATGGCGGACAGCACATACATGTATGCACCCCCCCCGCAAAATTTTTCGTGCTCATTTTTCTGACACAAGCTATGTGCAGTGCAGGTGTATACGTGGTCCAATCTATTTAGAAAAGTAAGAGAGAGACAATAGATTTTGCCCACTTGTAACCATCGCCAGTAGTATCAACTGAAAGTTTGCCGCATTCCCCGGGGCAGTTTGTATGTTTTCTCATGCTGTCTAACGTTGGGCTCGGTCAGTTTGAGATTCAGAGCTTTTCAAGGTGGAGGTAGCAAGTAAACTAGATAGGTTTGCATTAGCACCATAGATGTATTTCTTGCGAGTATGTAGGGTTCTGACAGGACTGGGGGTGCTCAACGTTTCGGACAGTATGCTCTGTCCATCATCTGCAGTCTTCTGACAGAGGACGGAGCATACTACCCAAAACGTTGAGTACCACCGATTCATTTCAGAACCCCACATACTCAAAAACAAGATTCATGATGCTACCACAAACCTGTCTAGTTTACTCGGTCAGTTTGGCAAAAATTCTGATTGCGATAATCTCTCGATGTTCTGCAGCTGAAACTGGACTTGGAAGAGGTCAACAAGTTGATTCACCTCGCCGACCGCCAGCGCGTCAAGGGGGTCCTGTCCATTGAAAAGGGTCGCCTGGAGGCAGAGATTGCACAGAAAGAGAAGGCGTCATCGATGGGCGGCGGGGGGGAAACGGCAAGGGCAACTCCGGCTGGGCAGAAGCAGAAACAGCTCGCGACGACAACTATCAAGACATACGGTGAGCACGATGTAAATATGACTCCTGGCAAAATCATACAATCAGATGGCCACTTTCAAAAGAAAGTCGGTATGGTATTGGAGAAGGCGCTGATTCAGAGCCCACTCCTATCTGTATCCGTGTTCCTCTTTGTAACTGCTTTGAAAAGATTGAAAGTTGAGGCTTTGGTTGCATTGTGATCTGAAGAAACAACTCTCATGGGATGTACATCTGAATGATACTAGATGAAATATGGCAAAGTTGTGATAAGTGTTTTCCCGTAAGTATTTAAAGGGGATGGGGTATTTCAAATGATTGTGCTGAATTTCTACAATTCTCCATTCGGTACTGTACGGAGAAAATTATAATGAGGAGCCACTGGCTCCTAGAAAAGAAAAGTTAGGCACCAGACCTGTCGATTTTTGTACATACTGTACACATATTTGCAAACTACACAAGTTAGGCCTACGAATATCTGACAAATTCCCCGAAAAATTATTCTGTCAATTATCTGCAGGACAGACAGGCTTCGGATTTTGTGCTTGTGGAATAAATAAAAAATGGCGACCAATTATATGAAAAAAAAGATGAAAGAAAAGACAAGGCATGTTTGTTCACTTATGTTTGAGCATTTCGTACCTGGGACCGGACTGGACCAAGGGAAGCTTTGGTTTCAAACTTCAAGTACATTTGGGACTGAAACAAGTTCATTGCACTGGAATCGTCGCATGCATAAACTGCTAGTGCATTTAGATGAATTGAATACGCGAAACAGCTCAGCTCCCCAGCTCCCCATACACCCTGTACAGTGTGTGACCACAAACCAGTCGACTCTGGTACCTAGTACCTGTACCTGCGTGTATGCAACTACATGTAAGTTACATTGTAGTTAACGTGGGCTCATGCTGTGTACATAGTACATGTAAGACGGAGAAAAAAACGCGTGGTCATCTTGAGAGACATCGCTTGGTGCACGTAGAAGAAAACTGGGCAGTGATTGTTCGTGAAATATGACTGACAAGGTGGGCGGCTAATGACACAAATCATGGTCGCGATTAGCGATAAGAATCAAACATTTGGTCGCAAATGCGACTGTTTTGGTCGCAACCTACAGCGCTGCCTCCAAGTCACTTTTTTTTCATACGCGACTCTCTCTTGTTTTGTTTTTCTGTCCCTCCAACAGGCTGGGACCAGTCGGACAAGTTTGTGAAAATCTACGTCACTCTGAATGGCGTGCATTCCATCCCAGCCGAGAACGTGTCGGTGGAGTACGGAGAAAAGTGAGTGTGTGCCCCTAAAGATGGAAAGAGTTCCACGCCTGGCCTCCACAGTTTTTAGTTTTTAGAAACACAAACAAGTTTGTAAGGGGAGAGCAGGCTTTTATTCGGGGGGGGGATCTTTGCAAAGAGATGGGGGATTGGCAAGAGTTGCCATCTCTGACCTCCTGTTGAATTTCGTTCAAACATCGGGGATGTTAAGAGAAGATTTCCCATACCCTGGTCATGCCAGGAGCGTGCGGCAGGGGTTGATAGTGTATCAAGGTCATGCGCCTAGATTTGCACCCATGTCAGTGCCTGTCATGCACATGTTGTGTTCACGTTCTGATTCACAGCGTGCAAAACATTACTGTTCCCTCTTTGGTAGATGTCATCACATGTGATTTTCTAATGCACGTGTTGGTGAACCGGAAATGTTCTATTTGGAGGTAGTTGGCAGGGGCTAACGAGCCTGTCTGATTATAGCCTGCAGTTGCCCAGTGCACAGCCACTTGAGGATGACTCACTGCACTTTCATCTTCACCTTTGGCAAAACCAGCTTGGCATTGAGCGCGAGAAAGGATTATTTTGAGGGGACAATAACGTCTTAGCTCATTGGTTTTTTTAAAATCAGTTTTTTAATAGTCATCACTTGATAATTAAAGGTACTATTTACCAATGATGTTTTTGTTCAAATCGTCACTTGTCTCAGAGGGAGCAGCCATAATTGTCTCACTACGCACTTTCTGCGTTCCTTGCTCTGTTTAATTTAGCTCCTTCAAGTTAGTAGCCAACAATCTACGAGATGCCAATCATCAGCTTGCCATCAATGGCCTCCTCAGAGCCATCCTTCCCAAAGAGAGCCACTTCAAGGTAATGGTTTCCTCCGAGCCATTGGCCATTTGCATGACTGAAGAGGGCGCTGTGTAAATACTGGGGGGGGCAGTTGAAATCTTTGTTTCAACTCCATCTTGAACGGTAGACCTTATTTTTTCTCGTTTTTGCAAATTCACAATAAATTTGGCATGCTACAGAGAATGTTGTAGCCGGAACGACGTCTGTAAGACGCCAGGTAGCCTATTTTGGGCGCCATAAGTGTGATTTGAAGCTTTGCATGGTGAGATGATATGGTCGGAGAAAGTTTTCAGGTACAACGACGTATCTCTTCTTAGAAGGGGAAGTGGTTCTGAAGAGAACTGCTTCAAGTAGCAATATGCTGATCGTCTTCAGGAGAAGACAAACAGAGGACACCATGTTTGGAAACGCAAAGTTTGAAAAGCATACATCTTCATCAAATTTTTTGTTGGAGTTCTTGGGAATTTGAAAACTGAATGCCCAAATACCGAAGAAAACGCTGGCTTTGTGTGCTTACTTGGCGACCCCTCACCAGAGGTCATCAAGACAAGAAAGAGTGTTGAGTTATTGGCTGACGAAGGACTTGATAGCCAAAATCAGGGCAGTGTTTGGAGTCAAGAAACGACCTCGGACTGAAAGCTCACCGTCCACGACATCCGTTTCGTTTTCAGATCAAGACGGATGACGTTGTGATTTTCCTGAAGAAGAGAGACCAGGGCAACAGCTGGAAATACCTGACACAGGTGGAGCAGAGGCTGAAGGACAAGGACAGGTGAGACAGGGGATCACAAATGATAACCCTTCCAGACCTTGAACGTGTGGATCATTCCACTGGGGAGACCACTTTCGCCATGCTCCAGATCATGAACCGAGCAAAAATTTTGCGCACCCTGGACCGAGTGGAGGGTTCGTTTGCAGAGATGTGAAAATTTGATATCAGTGAGGCGTTGTTGGAACCTCCCGAGTGGATCGAGCTAAGAGAAACTTTCTGAACCCCCCCCACTTGGTCTCTTTTTTTTTTCATTCAGTACACCCGAGATGGACAAGGACGCGGACCCCAGCTCAGGCATCATGGACTTGATGAAGAAGATGTACGACGAAGGAGACGACGAGATGAAGCGGACCATTGCCAAGGCCTGGACTGAGTCGAGGGACAAGCAAGGGGCTGGGATGATGTAACCCCCCTGGGACGAGGGGGGAGGGGAGCCAAGTGGGGGGTAGGGGGAGCTGTATCCAGAGCAACTCTGCAGGGAATCTTGCTTAGCCAATCTATCCGCCAAGCTGAAACGATCAGGGTACCAGTGGCAGGCAGTATACACACTGTGACATGTTGGCTGGTAACCTTCCTTTGCTAATCTTTAGCAGATTGTTCCTGCCCAGCGGCTTCATGAGGTTGGTCCCGAGTCTGTTTCTAAAAGACTCGGTGGTTGTGAAGAGCATTCCAAAGTCTACGCAGATTGCCTGCAGGGCTGGGTAGTCACTCTTCCTTTCAATTCTGTCCTGTTGGTTTCTTGAAGACTTTTGTGAGGCATTTTCAGAGTTACGTATAATGTTGGCATGTTTCTTTTTTTACTCATGACCCTGTAAATAAGCGATGGAGGGCGCAACAATGAAGTATTTTTGAAACGGTTTTGGACGTAAACTTTGCGAGATATGTATGCAACCATACGTATGAAGCCAAACCACGGTGGTTGTGTTTATATTGCACATGCCCAATGTGTATTAGACTCACGTTGCAGCTGTTCATCGTTATATCAACAGTAAAAACACCATCAATTTGTGTGAATTGCGGTAGCCAAGTGGTTACAGCATTATGGTTTGTGATGCCTGGGGTGTGGGTTCGAATCATGGGTCAGAATTGTGGGCAGGGAGGTTTTTTTTAAAGGAAAATAAAGCCCAAATGTTATTGGAGCCTAATTTCACACGTGAAGTTTTTATGGTTGGTTGAGCATCTAGATGTCATGCGTTGTGCATGGTTGTGAACTGTGGTTTGGCTGCATATATGTGATTGCATATATAGCTCAACTTTGCCTTTCTTTGGCCAGAGGTAATGAAGAATGTCGAATGAGAATTGAAAGATGTGAACATCACAAGTCGGCTTGAAAACCTGATGGGCCTGGATACAGTACTGCCACTCTTACTGTGCAGATGGACTGGATTGGTCGTTGGCCATGCTTGTAGACTTCACATCGCATTTTAGAGATTTGACTGACCATATCCGCTTATGTGAAGACAAGGTAAAATCCTCACAAAATTGTCGTGTTGCCAAGCATAATTTTACATCTCCGTGTTTTGTTATTCCGTGAAAAAAAATGGAAACCTGGAATGCTTATATCTTCTTTTTAAAAGTGTGACGAAAAATTGTATCTCAGTTTTGGTGAGGTAAGTCAACATTAATTTTTTTCACCCTTCACACAACACTATCACAGTCTGAGTGATCATGGAATGTGAAAAAATGTAGATCTTTTGTAAGTTAATTAGCGAAAGACTTCTGTGTTTGTATTATTAAACGGATGCTGTGGAGACAGGTCAGTGGTGACTGCCCTCTATCAAGTCCGTCTCACGTTCTTGTGCAGAGCAACAAGTGATGCACCGACTATTTGGGAAAAATCCTGTACTTTTGATTATAGGATTATTTGAAATGCACGATGATCAACAGGCACACCTAAGCTGTATACAAATGGCTTTTTAACCAAATTTTAGTTAAATAATTAGGATACCTCCATGATTACTTTTGTAGGGCCCCTCCGAAAGCTGAGAGAAAGTTTTAGGAAATTCCCCCCCCCACAAAAAAAAATAGTCTTTCCCCGTATGTTTGCCTCATGCACTTTTCCTGTGCTCTTGTGGCTAGCACATGCTCACTTTTAGCCTGTACAGTTGGTCAGCTGGGCAGTGACCCAGTTGCCATGGTCACTTCCTTCTGATTGGCTAAGGCACCCAGCAGGAAATGGAACTTCACCCTCTTTGTTCACCTTGGCGGTCTCAAGCATTCCTTGATGAGCAGCCAGTGATTAAAGACGTTGTCCAGTTTTGCAACAATTACTGATGTTTGCATAACTTTGCTCATTTTCAGGTATGTTCATTTCCTTTCACTATACATGTATCTCATATTTTAGACTTAGTTGTATTTACGTAATTGTAGGATTGATACTGTTTTGTCTTTCTTGAACCCAGTGATTTCAGTTAAAATTTGGCTTAAAAGAAAGCAAAGCAACTAGAGAAATGTTTAACTTTGATTTGTGTTTTCTGAAACTTCCCAAATGATAGTTTCACGGGAAACAGGAAAAACAAGGATTTGGGTTCCAGTTTTGGAAAGTTTGAGGAAGTTTATTTAAGTTTCCAGTAGGAGATGCCAGATGTTGATTGAGTTTATATAACCTTAGAAAAGTGACAGGTTTTGGAGTGCCACTTGCCAGATTATTACGTTGATAAGAGCGATTTCTCATACTTAGAGGTATTTCTTTACGTGCATAGAGGATGTGGACGAATGTGTAATTTAGTACTTTTCCACTTGTTCATAACTTTTGAAAGTGTTGAATTGAGTGTCCGCTCTCGTCACTTTCTGGAGAAACTCAGTAGAGTTGGACCATGCATTTTATATTGCAAGTATATGTACAGTGTCTGTGGCTATCCTACATTGGACAGGAAATGGTCCAAGCAGAGATGAGTCACGCATTCCTGGAACCAAGCCCTAACTCATTAGTATTCGGGCGAGGGTAGGGGAGACAGGATGTGCCCATGTGGTTCACTGGGTAGTGACCACAGGCACTGATTGAGATAACAGGTCGTTTATCTTCGACCATGTGCTTATATGGCAGCAGCTGCAAGTGCCAAACCATGTGAAAACTAGTAGGGCCAAGAACACACATTTTTCTTGTGCATATTTAATAGGATTGACTTCACTCTTATTTTGGTTCACTTACTTGCGCAACTCAGCCCGGTGAAAAGACACAGTATAGTTTAAGGATCTAAATGAGTATTTGACAATTGTGCTCTTGCCATACTTCTATGCATGTATGAAAATTTTGTGTATTATGTTTCTTTCGTCCATTAGTTAGAGTTTCATTTCTTTGGGATTGAATGTACTATTTAGACCTTCTGAATGGTTATAAGTTTGAGCGATAATTTGTTAGTGCGAAAGAAGGTGTTGATTACATGATGAAAGATTCCTTGATGAGCAGCCAGTGATTAAAGACGTTGTCCAGTTTTGCAACAATTACTGATGTTTGCATAACTTTGCTCATTTTCAGATTACCTTTCCACCAACCCCTCGGGGCTGGCTTACATTTGGCGACCTTGCCAGGACAGGTGCGTCTGTTTGTTATGCAACTCTGACAAGCTAGACGACATGCGCCTGTCCTGTGACTAGAACCTGTGATGCAGCGGAGAGGGCAGCACCACGAATGACATAGCGGACCCGATCTCCCAGCAACCAGTGCCCCCCCCTGTAAGAGAGAGATGGCATCCCTGGATGAGGTGGACGCCGATGTTCATGTGCGGCTGCAGTCAGCAACCAGGGATGTCCTGCTGGCTGTATATGCAGAACTCGGCCTGGAGGAGGGAGATGGGAAGACCAACTCAGCCCTTCTCCGACGAGTGAGGAAGCACCTCAGCAGTGATGACGTAGAGAGCCAGGAGGATGAGGGCCTTGCAGTACTTGAAAAAGTACTGTCAGTGCTGAAGGGGGCCCCATCAGGCACACCGCAGGAGGAGGAGGCAGCTGTATCAAGCCAGACGTGTGCCCCTTCATCCACAGAGGTAGCAGCTGGCCCGGTGTTCCGGAGGGAGTTTAAAATCTTTGGGCAAATTGGTGACGCGGGGCAGAAGGACAAAATAACCTTTTTGTCCCTAATGCATCAGATTGAGGCGGGGTTGGCGAGAAAATACAAGGAGAGAGAGGTGGTAGAGGCCGTCATCAGGGCCATTAACCCAGCGTCACGCCTGAGAAGTTACCTTGAGGGAAAATCTTCGCTCAACCTAGCTGACTTGCGTCGCATCCTAAGGTCACACTACGGGGAGAGGGATGCTACCGAGCTTTACTACCAGCTGTCGAGGGCCCGGCAAGATGTCAAGGAAAGTCCCCAGGAGTTCCTGATCCGAGCCATGGATTTGCAACAGAAGGTCCGGTTCGTCTCTAAGGAATTGACTGCAGGCCCAAAGTATGAGGCGGAACAGGTGAGGGCGATGTTCCTTCACTCACTCCAGACAGGATTCCGCAGTGAGGGGGTACGGACCGACATGCGCCCGTATCTCCAGGACCAGAACATCACTGACGAGGAGCTACTAGAGAAGCTGAATATAGCAGCCAGTCATGAGGCAGAGCTTCAGCAGAAGATGAACGGGTCACGACCCGTTACAGTCAGCAGCGTCTCTCAGAACACACCTGAACCAGCACCCACCAAGACCCCCAAGCCTAACCCTCTAGTTGAAGACGTGAAGGAGCTGAAGCAGCAGGTTGCTGCCTTGGTCACAGCTCTGCAAGCAGGCGGCAACCAGTCCGCCAATGCAGCGAGCAGCAGAGCGACCCGCCCCCGGGGCCCTCCCAGGAAGTGGGGCTGCCAGGGATGCCAGACACAAGGTGTTGGTGACCAGTGTCGACACTGCTTCAAGTGTGGATCACCTGACCACTACATGCGGAACTGCAGCAACCAGTCGGGAAACGGCCAAGGGTTACCGCCGAGGGGCGAGCAGTAACCACCCCAGTGACAAAGTCCCAGCATAGAGAAACCACAATGGAGGAGCAGAGGACAGGAGTAACAGCCCAAGTATGTGCACACCTCACCCCGAGACAACACAAGAAAGTGAGTCGTCTAGTCGGGAACAGATGCATGGTGCACTGCTACATTGATGGGCAGCGGACAGAGGCACTTTGGGACACAGGGTCCCAGATCTCTCTTCTTCCCCGTTCGTGGTTTCGACAACATTTCGCACACGTCCCCTTACGACCCCTTCATCAGTTGCTGGGCGAGACCCCATTGGATGTGAGAGCTGCAAATTCAACCCCCATCCCATTTGACGGTTGGATCGAAGCTGGGTTCTCGCTGAGTGAGGAGGGAAATCAGACAACCCAAAAGCTGCAAGTACCCATGCTTGTAACCCCAGATGTGTGTGAACCCATCATCGGGTACAACGTCATTGAACAGTTCACGAAAGCGCATGAAGGCGACACCAGGGGCATCCTACGCTCGGGGTTTCCCAGGATGAAGTCTGCAGCCATCAAGGCCCTGGTTAGTCTCCTTCATGATGATAGTCCTGATAGCCTGTGCCAAGTCAGAGTGGGAAAGAAAGGTGTAATGATTCCAAAGGGAACAACGAGAGCAGTGGCTTGCCGGGTTATGACAGGACCCGTCAGCGAAGACATCCCAGTGCTATTCGAGCCCAACATCAGTACGCCATGGCCAGAGGAAGCAGATGTAGGAGAGTGCTGTGTAACAATACAGGCTGGTTCTTGTTCACACATTCGTGTGCCAGTGACTAATCACTCTGGACACGACGTCTTCATCAGAGGCCGAACTATCCTTGGCGATCTGCAACAGGTCAGGTCACTTCTTCCCTGCTTTGACGAACGTACCCCGACTCATGAAGCCTCCCAAAACTCACAGGTGCGGGTTAATAAAGTGACTGTTCCACAGCACCAAAAGCCATCAGAGTGGACTCCGCCAGTAGACCTCAGTCATCTGTCTGAAGAGCAGAGACAAGCAGCAGAAGAAATGCTGAAGGAAGAGGCTGGGGCCTTTGCCAAAGATGACAGTGACATGGGGTGTATCACTAACCTCAAGATGAACATCCAACTCAAAGATGACAAACCCGTCCAGAAGACCTATCTTTCGGTACCCCGCCCCCTCTACAAAGAGGTGAAAGAGTACCTCCAAGATCTCATAAACAGGGGGTGGATCGCCAAGTCTACCTCTCCGTATTCTTCTCCCATAGTCTGTGTTAGAAAAAAGGACGGCAGTCTTCGTCTCTGTATTGACTACCGGGAGCTGAACAACAAGACAATTCCGGACCGGCAACCCATTCCGAGGATCCAAGACGTCCTTGATGGTTTAGGCGGGAACTCTTGGTTCTCCACCCTTGACCAGGGTAAAGCCTACCATCAGGGATTCATGGCAGAAAACAGCAGACCCATGACAGCCTTTGTGACCCCATGGGGATTGTACGAGTGGCTGAGAATACCCTTTGGCCTCACGAACGCCCCAGCGGTGTTTCAACGGTGTATGGAGACGTGCCTCGAGGGTCTGACAGGGGAAATAGCCGTCATTTACCTGGATGACATACTGGTGTATGGTACGTCCTTTGAAGACCACTTGGAAAACATCCGCAAGGTACTCCATCGCTTACAACAACATGGAATCAAACTGAAGCCCAGTAAGTGCCGCCTGTTTCAGCGGGAGGTCCGATACCTTGGCCGTGTTGTCTCTGCAGAAGGACACAAGATGGACCCTGCTGACATCAGCGCCGTCCAAGCCTTGAAGGGCAAGGTACCAGGAACTGTAGGAGAGCTGAGGAAATTACTTGGTTTCCTTGGTTATTACAGACGGTATATACAGGATTTCTCCCGGGTAGCCAAACCCCTGTATGACCTTCTCACTGTCAGCCCACGCAACCGAGAGAAACCCCAACACCATACCACTCAACGAGGCAAGGTGAAGCCCGCCAAACAAGGTGCAGGACAGGTCCCCTCTAAGCAACCAATCACCTGGACAAGCGAACACCAGCAAATTCTGAACTCCATTCTTGACCGGCTGACCAATCCACCTGTGATGGCATACCCTGACTTCTCCCTCCCCTTTGTCCTTCATACAGATGCGTCCAATGAGGGGTTGGGAGCTATCCTCTATCAGCGGCAACAGGGAAAGCTCAGAACCATCGGTTATGGGTCGCGAACTCTCACTCCGGCAGAGAAGAACTACAACTTACACTCGGGCAAGTTAGAATTCCTGGCCATGAAGTGGGCGATATGCGAGAAATTCCGTGACTACCTATACTACGCAAAGTCGTTCACGGTCTACACTGATAACAACCCGCTCACCTATGTCCTCACCTCTGCCCGGTTGAACGCCACGGGATATCGTTGGGTGGCGGAGTTGTCAGACTTCAACTTCGACATAAAGTATAAGCCAGGAAAATCCAATATCGATGCTGACACCCTCTCACGATTACCCCTCGACTTCGAGAAGTACATGGCCGATTGCACCCTGGAGACAACCCCAATGGCAATTGATGCCACTATCAAGGCTGTTAAAGCGCAGCAGTCAGGACTCTCATGGATAGCAGCAATCACCTCCTCAATCCCCCCCAACAGTGAGGGAATCCAAGATGTAACAGATCAGGAGATGGCTGCTGACCAGCGAGCAGACCCTGGGATAGGACCGGTACTGGAGTATGTCAGCCGCAACCGACGACCCAAGAAGCATGAGAGAAGCAGAAATCCAGAGACGAAAGCTCTTCTCCATGAGTGGGAGAAATTACATCTCAAACAGGGAAGACTCTACCGGCAGCGAGGGTCCCAGCGACAACTTGTTCTCCCCCAGAAACACAGACGGCGGGTGTACCGGGAACTACATAACGAAATGGGCCACCTGGGAGCAGACAGAGTGCTCAGCCTTGCCCGAGATCGGTTCTACTGGCCCCATATGCAGAAAGACATCGAACACTACGTCACTCAAGAGTGCCCCTGCCTGAAACAGCGACGACCCAACAAGCCAACGCGTGCCCCTATGCAGAGCATCACTACCACAGAGCCATTTGAGTTAGTGTCCATCGACTTCTTGCACTTGGAGCGCAGTAGAGGTGGATACGAGTATATTTTGGTCGTAGTGGATCATTTCACCCGATTTTCCCAGGCCTATGCCACAACCAACAAGTCTGGCAGAACAGCTGCGGAGAAGATTTTCAACGACTTCGCCCTGAAGTTCGGGTTCCCTCGAAGGTTGCACCATGACCAGGGCCGGGAGTTCGAGAACCAGCTGTTCCACCGACTTCAGCAGCTGTGTGGTATTGAACAATCACGTACAACTCCCTATCATCCGCAGGGAAATGGACAGGTTGAGAGATTCAACAGAACCCTACTGTCCATGTTGCGAACTCTACCTGAAGAACAGAAATCAAACTGGAAGGCATCACTTGATAAAGTCGTACATGCATACAATTGCACCCGCAACGAGGCTACGGGGTATTCACCCTTCTATCTTTTGTATGGTAGACCACCCCGCCTTCCGACAGATATCTCCTTCAACCTTCCAGCAAGTACAGAAGGCTCAGCTACCAACCATGCTGACTATGTTGCAAAATGGAAGGCCCAGATGGAGCAAGCATACGCCCTAGCCTCCAGACATAGCTCCAAGACAGCGCTCCGCAACCGGAAACTGTACAACAAAAAGCTACATGGCGTCAGCCTACAGCCTGGAGACCGAGTGCTGGTAAGAAACCTGAACGAGACCGGTGGTCCAGGAAAGCTGAGAGCCTACTGGGAGGAGAAAATACACACTGTCATCAGGCAGATGCAGGACGACATGCCTGTGTATGAGGTCAAACCTGAGAATGGACTGGGGCGGACACGGGTTCTTCATCGAAACCTTCTCCTCTCCTGTGACCACCTCCCTGCATCAGAAACACACGGGGAACAACCTACAGCTCAATCAAAGAAGCAACGACGCTCAAAACGACTAACTCACCAATCGCCCAGCCCAACTCAAGACGGCAGCAGTTCCGATGAAGAGGTCTATCTTCAGATGCCACATCAACTGCAGGAGCAGTTCACCCCAGAAGAGGACATCATTACTGATCGGCACCAGACATTGGGGCATGAAAACCCTACAACATCCATCCAACCTTCATCAGCAGAGCCCCAACAGGAGCTGGAGATGCAGGCCCTTCCAGACCTGGAACTCAACGTGGTGCCTGAACAACAGCCGGGTGTGGCAGCTCTCCCAGAACCCCCTGTAGATGAAGCCCCACCTGAAGGAAGCGATGTATCCACAGCAGAGACTGAAGCCAGGTACCCAAGCCGGAACAGACAGCCACCGGATGCACTCACCTATGATCAACTTGGTGTCCCTCGTCAACACGTTTCTGCAGTACTGCCAGTGCTCGCGTCGGAACCCCCTGCGAAAACCCCAGAACAGGTTTTCGGTGAATATGCCCTGCCCCCACACCATGTCCCCGCCCCCATTCCGCCTGAGGTTCCCAACCAGCAGATGGGTTCTGCTCAAGCCCCTTACCCCTACAGAATGCCCGATGGGAATGGTTCATTTCCACAGCCATATCCTTCCATGTATGCAGTGCCACCCATGGGATACTACCCTGCACTACCGCAGTATCCTCTCCAGCAGTATGTACAGGGATCGCATCCAGTGACGTCTCTACCGTACTTCAACCCACCTGGAGTGTACTGAACTGAACAATAGTAGAACAGTAGTAATTGTGACCTATTTGAATGATGCTTGTCTCCTCAGGACAAAAATGCAAAGTCTTGCAGGGAAGTGCGACTTTCTTTTTTTAACTTGATCTTCTCGATCAGATTTTTGGAATTTAAATTGGCTGATCACCTTGAATGATTCCAGTTATCGCACTATGCCCGTAAACTTATGGAGAGATGTTTTGGCTCATAGTTGGAGAGATTCTCCATAGTTCGCACTTCCGACTCCACATAAGTCCTATAAGGTGATGAGCACTCATTTGTTTTTTTTTTGTACATACGTTTCTGTTACGGATTGTTTTGTAATGTTGAGGACAACATTTAATTTTTCGGGGGAGTATGTAGGGCCCCTCCGAAAGCTGAGAGAAAGTTTTAGGAAATTCCCCCCCCCACAAAAAAAAATAGTCTTTCCCCGTATGTTTGCCTCATGCACTTTTCCTGTGCTCTTGTGGCTAGCACATGCTCACTTTTAGCCTGTACAGTTGGTCAGCTGGGCAGTGACCCAGTTGCCATGGTCACTTCCTTCTGATTGGCTAAGGCACCCAGCAGGAAATGGAACTTCACCCTCTTTGTTCACCTTGGCGGTCTCAAGCATTCCTTGATGAGCAGCCAGTGATTAAAGACGTTGTCCAGTTTTGCAACAATTACTGATGTTTGCATAACTTTGCTCATTTTCAGGTATGTTCATTTCCTTTCACTATACATGTATCTCATATTTTAGACTTAGTTGTATTTACGTAATTGTAGGATTGATACTGTTTTGTCTTTCTTGAACCCAGTGATTTCAGTTAAAATTTGGCTTAAAAGAAAGCAAAGCAACTAGAGAAATGTTTAACTTTGATTTGTGTTTTCTGAAACTTCCCAAATGATAGTTTCACGGGAAACAGGAAAAACAAGGATTTGGGTTCCAGTTTTGGAAAGTTTGAGGAAGTTTATTTAAGTTTCCAGTAGGAGATGCCAGATGTTGATTGAGTTTATATAACCTTAGAAAAGTGACAGGTTTTGGAGTGCCACTTGCCAGATTATTACGTTGATAAGAGCGATTTCTCATACTTAGAGGTATTTCTTTACGTGCATAGAGGATGTGGACGAATGTGTAATTTAGTACTTTTCCACTTGTTCATAACTTTTGAAAGTGTTGAATTGAGTGTCCGCTCTCGTCACTTTCTGGAGAAACTCAGTAGAGTTGGACCATGCATTTTATATTGCAAGTATATGTACAGTGTCTGTGGCTATCCTACATTGGACAGGAAATGGTCCAAGCAGAGATGAGTCACGCATTCCTGGAACCAAGCCCTAACTCATTAGTATTCGGGCGAGGGTAGGGGAGACAGGATGTGCCCATGTGGTTCACTGGGTAGTGACCACAGGCACTGATTGAGATAACAGGTCGTTTATCTTCGACCATGTGCTTATATGGCAGCAGCTGCAAGTGCCAAACCATGTGAAAACTAGTAGGGCCAAGAACACACATTTTTCTTGTGCATATTTAATAGGATTGACTTCACTCTTATTTTGGTTCACTTACTTGCGCAACTCAGCCCGGTGAAAAGACACAGTATAGTTTAAGGATCTAAATGAGTATTTGACAATTGTGCTCTTGCCATACTTCTATGCATGTATGAAAATTTTGTGTATTATGTTTCTTTCGTCCATTAGTTAGAGTTTCATTTCTTTGGGATTGAATGTACTATTTAGACCTTCTGAATGGTTATAAGTTTGAGCGATAATTTGTTAGTGCGAAAGAAGGTGTTGATTACATGATGAAAGATTCCTTGATGAGCAGCCAGTGATTAAAGACGTTGTCCAGTTTTGCAACAATTACTGATGTTTGCATAACTTTGCTCATTTTCAGATTACCTTTCCACCAACCCCTCGGGGCTGGCTTACACTTTGTCGACTTTTGGCTCAATAATTGTGGCAGCAAGACAATGCTTGAAAATTGCCACAAAGATGCCTCGGAAATTCAGAACAAGTTTGTACAGGTGGCAACCAAAGGCATTCTGGAGCTGTTTGAAAATGAAGGTCAATTTTTGACCAGCCTTGAATAACATTGCAAGGCTAAGGCCAAAAAAAGTCTTTCGTCCATGGTCGGGACGCATGTCGATTTCAAGCACCCGCGCCGATCTTTATTTTCTGTGCAAGAGCGCCCTCTATTGCAGCACTGCCTCAACATTTCCTCCAACCCCGGAAGGAGGAAGAAAATGGCGGCATCGCCGCATCAATTCCAGAACATCAGTTTGACCAGAGACAAACTATTTTGTAGGGGGGGGCCGAACTCCTTGTATTTAAAAAAAAATGTATGCGCAAATGTAACTGCTTGAAATTTGAAATATGATAAAATTTTGAATAAAATTTAATTAAACCTCTTAAGGTCAGCCCGTTGCATTTTCTTTCAGATCAGAAGTTGCAAAAAAATTAAAATACTGCTCCGACAAAAAGAAATTTTTAATTGTCAAGCAAAAAGTTTTAATTGTCAAGCAGTAAATATAAGAATATCAAATATAGGAGTTCAAAAATTTCCCTGCAAATCCAATCAAAAAGTAGTGAAGTCTATATCTGCAAAACTATAAACCCCCCTTATATAAGAGAGGGGATGACAGAAAAATCCACAGTAACGGCAGAAACTTGGCAGGGTTACAGTTCAACATAAATCACCATGACATTTTCTGAATGAACGGAAAATAATCCACATGAGTTCCTGAACCTCTGCAGTGTCGCCAGCACTTCATTTGCAAAACACACCCGAATTTCAAATAACATTCACGCTCTAGGGCTGAGTTAATTCCAATAAATTCACTATTCGAATATTTGACCTTCAATTCGGTTGAATATCCGAATATTCGGCCGTACCGAGCAGCAGATTGTTGAGGAACAAACCATATACAAAATCAGTGGCAATAACACACACGGTTGTACATTATAATCACTATAATAGCTTCTCACGTCTACAAGTGTCTCCAGCCACAATTTAGCAAGATTTAAGAGATGAACAATAATTCTTTCCTGTTGAAAATGTATATTCCTTCTAAATTTTTTAATGAACAATGTACTTTTCAAATCGCTGTAAGATTTTTGTCGCTTCTCATTTAAATTCACTTGGAACATGCCTCCATAGTGCAATTTTTCTCATTTAAAGCAAAAGAAAATTCTCCCTTTTCATTAATTTGCATATTAATATTAAAAAAATATTTGAATATTCGATGATCGATTGAATAATCGGAACAGCCTTATAACGCTCCTTGAAAATGGCATCTCTGACACAAAGACGTCTTACAATATAAATCGCTATAAGCATAGAAACAATGGTGTCACATAAATTAAAAGAAAAAATGTTTCAAAGAAGGACCAGATCATGCTGATTAAGATGCCATTCAGAAACAAAGATGCATCTGAAAAGCAGGGGTACCAAATTCAGCCGGTGGATGTGGGGGGGGGTATTTTCGTGAAACAGAGGAGACAGCCGTCAGAAATCGGAGGCGCACAGTGAATGCATTTGCTCCAATTCCGTCATCGATTCTCCAAAGAGTCTCGGGATGATACGCCATTGCACTTGCCCAGCTGGTGTTTAATACAAAGGCCTGGGGGACCAGACTTAGTCGGTCGGTTGGATTGCCACGAGCTTCCGAGAAAGCTCCAGGATTCTGGGGTAGGCCAGAGTCTTGGATTTCCACGTCTCTGGAATACCTTGAAGGCCATTCTGCCAACAGAATCAACAAAATGCTCAAGTGAAGGTTGGTATTTTGATAGTTCAAAATTCAACGTGCCAGAAGATTGATCATGCATTTTCCAGTTTTGCAAGAGTGAAATTTAGACTATGGTGTCAAAGTTACTTATTAGGGAAAAACGGATTGTGAATTTTGCAAGGTCTCTGGCTTAAATGCTTGTGCTCACACAATGTATTTTTTCTATCAACAGATAAAAGACCCAAAAATGACATGCTTCTCAATTCAGCCATTAGGTGCGCCTTTATTAAAGGAATGTTCTTTTAAAGAGCCAACCTGCTCAGTGTGAATTTCAGTATAAAAATTGCTTTTTGAAGAAAAATACAAACATATTTTATTTTTCCAACCTAAATGTCTCAACATCAAATAGAGGAAGTGAAATAGACAATTTTAATTTTTACGATCAGAAACTGATCTTAACTTTAAAGTGAAGTATTCTTCAACTTTGAAATGCACTCTCTGCCGTTTTTTTTTATTAAGTAGTACTGCAAATGCTCCACGGATCTTTCACCATGAGGTCACAAAACTGTAAAACGCCACTCAAACTAATTTTTAAAAATCTGAAAGCATTTTGCTGGAAATATTGCACCACACACACACGACCTTCGTCTTCATGTAGCCCTTAACCTAAACTGACATCGCACAAAAAAGGGCTCCCGTGACAGGCTGGACTTACCCGTGCCCCGAGGCAAGCCCCGATGAACCCAGAGCGGCTGGCATTGCATCCCCCGGCCATCATGGTGGTCCGGACGGCTGGTGCTAGCTCCGAGTGGTTCACCAGGCAATGCAGGGCCGACTGGAAGGCCCCTGGTAAGTCTGCGGAACATAAAGGAAAACATGCTCACTTTGCACACACTCTGTGGACCTCAAAACAAAAGAGGTCCCCACAATGCAGGGTACAGAGGCACTCTGAGGACATGACCAGGTCTACAGAGCGTACATCTATTCCCCTCTCTCAAACAGATTTTTGAAGGGCATTTTGGGGTTAGGGTTAAAGCAGCAAAAAGACGACTACCAGGTGAGGAAGTTACGTTTGAAAATCCAGCTTGAAGGAATGTCCACAGAAGGAGAAAATGACCATTTTCTTACTAGAAAAACGAAGGCACGTCCACTAGGGTCGTGCCGAGTACCTGAGCAATCCGGGCAGACCATGTGCCTGAAACACGGCTCTTTTTTCTACATAGGAAGCTGTACATTGTTCTAAACGTTAGAGGGAATCTGCCCCACCATTTTATTAAACAAAGTCTTACCTTCAATTTGTAACAAAAGAAGCTCCATCGATCTCTGGCCCGGAACAGGACTGCCTGACCAGGTTTTTCAGCCACAAGATGTTTTTTCTTTTACAGGTACCCGGCCCAAAAAAATTAAACCGGGTTTTGATATATATGGGCGCGTAACCGGGTACCCACATATCCGGTGCAAGCCTAATGCCCACACATGGTATGCACAAACAAATCCGTGTGTCATGTTGTATGGTTTGACGTAGATTAACCCTCGCCAAATCCAAAAGCCTCTGCCGACTGGACAAATCTGAGGGTGTAATAATTTTTTGGGTCTTGGTTTTTTTACCTCAGTTATTCAGGAAGTATTTCTGTGCCGCTTCACGGTGCTCGCAAGCTTTCTTGTCCATCACCTTCTTCAGCTGACCGATGACAGCTCGGTCCAGGTCAGTGGGGTTGTTCCGACTCGGACTGGCCAGGTCCTTCATGACGGCTTCTAGGGCCGCGTCCCCGTCCATGTCAGGGTTGAGGATAAATTGCTCCAGGACTCTGGAATTTTTTCAACAAAATGAAACACAACGGCTATCAACAATGCTTGTAATGGAGGCATGCTCTGCTCGGAACAACTTTCAGTCAATTTCATTCGTTCAATTTTCAAGCTGTAATGTGTTCATAGCTAGCTACGCTGATTTCTCTTCAGACAGAAGCGTGGAGTAGGCATCTTGTTTTCAAGGGTGTGGGACACAAAAAGAATACAGAAATACAAACTCTTGTAGTTCTGTTTTCTCAAGTGACACCGATATTTACAAACCTTGAAAGGGTAGATAATCCACACTTCCAAGGAATTTTGGTGGGTAAAGTGATGACATGTTTTGACTAAGAATCACACAAAATTCTCGGCAACTTTAAATTTTCAGGAAAATTTTTTTAAATCGTGTCTGTTAGTTTGCAAAACTTTAAATCCACAATGCATCTGACGTAAGCACACTTCAACGGATGACATCCGCGGCAAACGAGTGAAACCTTTGCAGGGCTACAACTTTCTTGCGAATTCTCCTCTTGCCAAAACCTCTGTTCAGAAATGTTTGTGAAGGAAATGCAAAGCATTAGGGGTAACCAACTGCCGCGATGAGGGCAAGTCCTGCAGTCGATCGTTAGCCCTAACCCACCCAAATCCTCCAAATTCCTTTTCTGCAAAGTGGAGGAATTGGGAGGATTCAGGGTGTATGGAAAAATTGCATGGCTGATTTCGAAGGATGCCATACGTGAAGGTCGTGGATTAGACCTTAATGTTGTTTGTGCTTAGTCAAGCACAAATTCAGCCCGATGTTTCTTTTGAATCAACCGCACTGCTCAAGAATGCCATTCGCACTGCCTTAACATAATGAAAGGAATTGCCGGAGGATTTGGGGCAGTTAGGCACGCCTCCAAATGACATTTTCAAGAAATTTTGGAAGATTTGGGCTGAATGCAACTTTTTCATGTTGAAAATCGGAGGATTTCAGAGGATTCGGGGTGGTTCCTAGTAAAAAGGCCTAGGGGGTTAGGGTTAGTTACTAGTTCAACTGTTCTCATTAAGAATACCATTGCACACGCCACTGGGTACCAGTCAATCTTCAACTACGTGCAACCGTTCACTTTTACCTGGCAGCGGCCAAACCAACGACAATCGCCTCCTCAACCTCGGTCACCACGGCGATGGACTCTTCCACCTTCTCCAGCATGTCGCTCCTGCCCGCATAGAGGGCCACCATGGGCACTACCCCGACCACTGCATGCATATCGTGCATATGGTCGCTTCCTTCGTGCCAGAAAACACAAGAGGGCTCAGGAAAGAAAATGAAAGTGCGGTACCCAAGGCAATAATGGGATTGTACATTTCACTGAAAGGAAAACAGCTTCCGTGCACAACCTCTATTGTACTTCAAGACTGGTCCCCAATTTCTAAGAAGTCAACACATTGTAAGGCCAAACTCTACCTGTCTTGGTGCAGGGTAACTCCAGAAATAAGGGGTCCAAAAGCGTGACATTTCTGTGTCCCTGTTACATCTGACCTTTGTTATTTGACTGGAAATATCACCAGAATTGATTTCAAACTACATGTAGTACTATTTGTTTGGCAGGTAATTTACATTAATTCATCACTCTTGGAAATTAGAAATGTATTCGGGACATGAAAAAAGTGGACCCCTAATTTCTGGAATTACCCATCAAGAAATATCATGTTTAACACCGCCACTGAAACATAAGGCTGAGACTGTGTCAAAGTTATCCGGCTACGGCTCAAAATAACATGACTGCGTATGGCAGTCGCTTCCCATAGACTTGTGTGATAATCAGCTGCAGTCAAGCAATCTGGCCACCTTGGGCATCACTTGCCCTAGTCTATTCAACAGGTTATGAGTTTATTCCAAAGATTTTACACAAAGGTTGGGACATTCACAGCTTCTGGCTAGCCCTCTACCTGTCCTCTCCTTGCCCTCCGCTCGATTAGCCAGGAAGTCCTTGATCGCCTTGGGTCTCCACGGCCCGTTGATCGGGTACCCCGACTGGACACCACTCTTCAGGACAAAGGTCTTGTTGAGGTCGTTATCGTAGTCGGTGCCCGGACCAAACATTGCCTGGAGATGATCCCCGAAGTCGGCCTTGTCATACCCTGTTTTTCAAAAGACAGAAAGGAGAATAGGTTTGGTGGTATAGGAGATAAACTGAAAGACTCCTGTAATTGGAAGCTAACCGCTGTTGCTTTCAGGAAATAGATTAATTCAGTTGAAACAATTTGAAAATAAGACCCAAGCTCTCTCAATGAGTAACAGATTCAATTGTGAGAAGAAAGCTTTCTAAAAAATCTTGCTTAACGGAGTGTTACAGCCGCTGGTGACTGAAGATCTCTTTTTATTCACTGCATGCAAACTTGAATGAAGCACAAATGTACTTAAAAGAACTCCAAACCCATGTACATCACCAACTTCATTTACATGCAAGGCTGTTGACCTTGAGGGTTGGCCTTCAAATCATTCATCGTTACACTGTTCAACATCCTCCTACTTTGTACACTCAGGTCTGCTCCACGCCCCTTATGTTGACGAATGAGTCTGGGTGGGGGGGGCCTTACAAAGTAACAAGAGCAAACTTCTTAGCCATTCGACAGTACGACATGTTACAAGTGTGGCAGTAACTTAGAAAGTTTCAATGAGTGGGAGGGAGGCAGATTAGCTGTGTCTTCATGGGGCCTTTTTCCCAATTTTTTTTTAATCTCTGGTTCATTTGGCCCTGCCAATGCTTGCGTTACCTTCGCACGCCACTAGCGACTCCATTAACGCGATCGTGTGGTCCGCATATGCCGTCCCCCGCCCAGTCTCCATGCGATAGTAGGGATTCTGCGATGGTTCCCAGAATTCCAGAGAGTCGGTGTTTGATCCGACGATGGAATCCAGTTTGTCCAAGTTGTAGATCCAGTGTAGAGGCTGGGCTGTTCAACAAGGAGCAACATATGACCACGCAAGCAAAAAAAAAGTTTTTTGTCTGGATATTTGGAAACAAATGACAGCAGCTGTTTTTATTGCTATTTGTTACAACACAGATTCTTCCAATATGGTAGATGAATTTTCTGAACTCTTTTTTTTTTTTTTCTAAATCGGGCCCTTAGTGAGCTTTTATCAATCTCATAGATCTTTAACTTGAATTTACATGTACATACAATGCTCAGTATGCTACCAGAAACTGAATTAAAATACATTAGAAAATTTAGCAGAACAGGAAAAAGCTATGAATAAAAAAAATTACAGGCGGCAAGCAGGGAAAACAGAAGTAGACTGGGATGAGAAACTAGTATTTTTTTTTGCTTGGCCTCAATAATGTTTTTTTTAAACCCCACCTTGTGGGTGGAGTGTGGGGAAGAGGGCGAATGTCTTGATCTATTCCAATGATAATGCCAAAAATTTGAAGACAAAAAAATGATGAAAAGGGACAGAATATCTTTATCTTGTTGGCTCTTTTTATGATAAATGGTCTACACTGCAGCACGATTGTAGAATATAGGCCCATCTTCTAAAAAGTTTTCAAAAAAAATTCTTAGAAAGAGTTCCAAACCTCCAAACCACATACGTACATGTAACCAACCACCACAATTGTCCAGTTTTGCAAACTTCAACAAAATCTGACCTCAAAATAGCTAATAGGACCTAAAAATAAATTTTTCTATCACAATATCAGTTCTTCGCATGCTGAATGGACTTTGACTTCAGTTAAAAGCAGGTTAGGCCAACATCCTTTTCATTGTTTTGTGATGTCTACTTGCAATTGTTTTGAAAAAGGTTTTGAAATAATGTTTTCTGTATTTTAGGAGGAGAATTTCACTCCTGAAACTGTTTTAAATGTGATAAAATGAGTGAACTGTGCCATTATATTCAGATTCAAAAGCATGCACGATAATACAGTCAAACCTCGTTAATAAGAGCACTGTTAGGCCAAATACAAGATTCTGCTTAAGACAAGGAAATTGTTGGGTCCCGATCCTTTTTTTTCATTATTTTCATTCCTGATAATACAAGGTTCCTGTTAAAACGAGGTAATTTACCACTTGATTCCCAAGGACCTCTCATTAAAGAGGTTCGACTGTAGTCGGTGACTAAGCAATTTTACGCCGTCACGCGTCGTTTGTCATGCATGCCACTTGCGAATACCTCAAGGATCGCCCGCGGCCGCCGCGCTCCCACTGAATGCAACTCTGCGAGCCGTGTCCGTAGAGCGGGAGAACAAGGCACTCTTACCTGCTGCATCGCTCACAAGGCAGCCCACGATGGCTGCGAGAGCCCTGCTGCTCCGATCGGCAGCCGAAGACATGATTCCCCGGCTTTTCGCCACGGAAATCGACAAGACCCGAGCACATTTGGCGGAGCGCCGATAATGCAAGGGTTTACATTTCGCTAAGCTCCTCCCCAATATATTGAGGGCGCTGTTCAAAAATAGGCTGCAGAGGCGCGGTTACTGGAGATGGGGTTGCAATGCAAGGTTGGGAGACAAAAGCAGAAGAGAAGATATGACCCGCATTTCAATGATACTTCCATGTCTGATATTCAGTCAATATCTTTTAATACCATGTTTCTATATAATGCTCACAAAAACGATAGGGAAGGGGTAAAAATTCTAATTATTTCCAGTGGGACAACCACCTGTTTGCACGCTTCCAACTGTCCAAAAATTTTCTACCATCACCACGTCCCCCAAGTTGCATTGTCCTTCAAATAATGATGAGCAGTGTCCTTTTTTTCCCTCCAATGATTCATTTAACATGTAATGCTGAATAACTGGTGATGATGCCTCAAAGGATTGTGGAGAGAGTACAGGGAATTGATTTGAAGCAAAGAAAATATTTTTTAAATGCTGAAACAAAATGTATACTCAATATATAAATGAAAATATTCGAGGGCCTGACATTTCAATCCTGGCAGAAACTCTCTCGGAGACATTAGGGAACCAGACTAACGAAGCCCAGATAAGCCAACAATGGGACCAGCTTGGCTAGACCGAACCATCGTCAAGTCCAACAACCAGCTTGGTCTACGTCTTCGCTCCATGGGAAATATGCAGAAGCATATTGTTAATAGAGGTTAGCCATAGCTCTGGAAGCCCGTTTCAGACATGGCCTTGCACTCCGTGCTAGTCAATTCAATTGTGGCTAGCCACAGTTCTTCACTGGACCTTCCCCTTGGCTGAAGCATGCACTGACATCAGGATGGCCATATTTTCCTGGCAGCTAAACACGCGACGATGCACCAAACATCAGAGTCAGTATTCCACCAGTCGGTCGCTGGGTCAAAGTTCCCCCTCTGTCTAGCAAGAATATCAGCTTCCACTCTTCCATATTGTGATCCTTTCCCCGGGGACCGTCGGGAGCATCTCATGAGTATTCAATCTCTTGATGTCTGTGCAAGAAATAGGAGAAAAGACATTAATTTTTTCATTTGGAAATCTCTTCATGAGTGCCAATGAAAACATTTGAAAGACAACAGGCCATATGGAAAATTGGACATAAATCTCATGGAATGATTTTCAGCAAAAAATTTGCTTAGCAAATCGGCTATACAAAATAAGTTTTGCATGACAGTTGGATAAACTTGTATAGCAATTTTTTCACGACAAAAATATCCAAAAATAAATCCAGAGTCTACATCCAAATAATTCCAGTTATTCCACATCCAAAACCACAATGAATCCAAACAGAGTCTAGTCCAAATTGAGCGATCGACTTGAGAGTAACATAACATTAACGACACGACTAGACAGTGCACGTGCCAGGATAACAGGGAGTTTAAGATTCCACAATGAGCAATCATGGACCGGCCGAACCATAGAGCTGAACAGACATCAATTCTTTGATGCACATGCTCAGTTGCTGTGGCCAGAGTGTTGTCCTCAATGTGATGAGTTTTTGCTTTTTCACGTCGTTGTTTGGCCATCACGTCCCCGTAGTGGTTCTGCGATGTGAAATCTTAAACTCCCTAATTAATTGTGCCTTGTCATGGCACTGCAGGAAATGAATCAAACAACTTTCACGGTCCGGTTAAGTTACCGTAGTACTCCTTGTCGCTAGCGCATTATGTGCTATGACTAGTGTGAAAGCCGAGACTGATTAACAGCTGAAGGCTCATTCATGTAAGTATTCTTTCCAGCACAAATTGTGCTATGGGGAAACATGATTTTCCTTTTTATTTCTTTGGCTTTTAATGTTTGGTACCAGTTGGAACGTGGCATATTGAATTAATCGATAAGCTGGTCTCGGCTGAATTTGTAGTAAGCACCCCGGCCGCGGGTGCACGAGAAAGGAGCATGTCTTAAGGCGACATTGTGATTGGATAGCTATGTCTGGCCAGGAGTACGTCATGCAAGCACACATTCTCATTGGAGGTCGCTCCAGTTCTGCCAGACATTATGAATAATTCAGTGATTGGGCGGTAAGCATTCCGTAATGGCCGATTTTGTACTATAAACGGGAGTCAACTGTATATTACAGGCTTACCCACTGTGTTATCGGCACTTCCCAGCTAGCTTAGTAATTCAGACTACAGGGCCAGCAATTGCAGAGAGTGCCACTCTCTCATTCTGAATGAATTCGCCTGTAAACATGAATATGTTTCTGGTTGCATCACAGCAACTGCAATTCATAAAAAAGTGCGTAGCAAATGGCTGGAAATGCATCGCGAATTGCAATGTGATACTGGGAAAATTATTCCCTGAATCTACTTTATTCCACACTCAGATTTTGTGTTTGTGAACAGTTTTGGATGTATTACTCCAAAAATATCATCAATCAAACTAATGCAAGATACTGATCAAGAACACAGAGAACCAAGGGATGAGGTGTACTTTCAAGAAGAATGTTGTGCACCTGCCGAGGATCATTACCAGATGATGGCAGGAACCTCGACTAGATTTCAACTCACTTGCATGACGGGCAGAAATAGAAGACAGTCTGGCCCTCATCCGCTGATCTCGTCTGCCTGGTGTGGAAATGGAGACCGTCATGGCCACACTTGGCACAAGCCCTGTCAATCTGCAAGGAGAAAAATATCAGAAATGTCTGTAAATATGACCCTTAAAACAGTTAGGATCAGAAAGAACACACATATACACAATATCCACTTTCATTGTTTGATCCTTCAATTCCTTGAATAAAAAACAAGCTCTTGAGGCAAAAATTAAACTCCGACCAAAAGGATCTCGAAATTCTTCACAAACACGGACAAATAATTAGTAGTAGAATGCGTAACTCTTGGAATCTGGGTAAATATTTGGCTACACTCACTAGCGGTCCCAGGTCTTTCTCGGTGGTGACCTCTGCCTGACCTCTGACCTTTTTGCGGGTGTTGAGCCGAAGATAGGAATGGTAGACGATGTCATGTAGGGCAGCTGCAACAAATTCACGTGATTCAAGTAAAGGGAATTAGCAAAGATGGTCACTTGGCTGGCTGGATTCATGGAAATTTCACAATGTTCCAATTACTTTTATTATAATGTCTTCTTAGAAGGCTTTAAATTTACATTCAAATAATAGCTCTCCCACCTCCAAAAGGAGAGTAGAATGGAATTTATGATAAAATAAACATGCACCAAAGTATATACATTTCGATATCATAATGGGTTAAATACTTGTGACCTTTTACGCATCTTTTGACAGTTTATAACATACATACTGAGAAATAAACCTACCATTTCAAATACTTGTATCTCGAATACAATGTGGAACTGGAATTTAATTGTGGGAAGGGGAGTGAACCAGAATTTCTCCCAACCCTGGGGAAGCTCTCGGCACCCCCCCCCACATTGTAACGGCGGATTTGAACTGATAATGATAATGTGCAAGGCAATGAGTAATAACAACCACGGTCTACACGTTTCAGTTCTCTTGCTAATCTAATCCAACATGTACCACTGGTAAGATGAAAAATAAACTTAAGGATATTCAGCCATATTTGTCTGAAATTGGGATTTCTGTGAACGTCGCCGTGTCATTTTGTGGGTCAAAAATATAGCATGAAGTTTTACTGCGGACTCGAAGGTTTTAAACTCAATTTACGTCCGTAGATTCTGTAAATCACATTTTCACTCATCACACAAGCACCATTTTGGCAGTAATCAAGGTGAAAAACGACGGTCACACAAATGTTTAAATTAGCATACTTGAGCACCACCAACGTCTGGGTCTAGCTCTACTAAGTGGAGCGCTAGTATTCCTCTTTTATGATTTTGGACGGGATCGTCATGCCAACGCTCCATGCCTGTACATATAGTAAGGTTGAAACAGTTCTCAAAAATTCCAAAGACTCACCAAAAATACCTCTATCACCACCTACTAGCTTCCGTACATGTCAGCGTCAAATGGTTGGGGCTTCAATGATATTTCTGACTTCAAAATCTGTCAAAATCTGACCGTTTTCGCTCGACATACACACAGCACTTGAATTTTTCGCCACCTGTACCTTTCAAAGGCACGTAGTGAGATTTAGAATACGCAATAATCTATGGGCGAAACATGGTCCTCCCAGAAACACGCATGAGTGGCCTATATGTGGTCTGGGCACAAGACTTGTTGATCGTGACAGTTGGGCATGCTACCTGTGACTGTTTCCTGGTCAATACGTCTTGTGCCCCGACTACATTTGGGCCTCTCCTGCAGTTTCGTTAGAGGACCATGTTCGCCCATAGAGGAAACAGTCGTTGGTAGCACTCCAAACCATCACAATAAACAAGTCTTGCGCCCAGACCCGGTATAGCCCACTCATGCATGTTTCTGGAAGGGCCATGTTTTGACAGATTTTGGCAGATTTTTGGAGGTATTTTGGCGAGTCTTTGGAATTTTCGAGAACCGTTTTAATTTTACTAAATGAACAGGCGTGGAACGTTAATATGATGATCCCGTCCAAAATCGTAAAAGAGGCACACTCACACTCCACTTAGTAGACCTAGTCTGGGTCCATGATTCTAGCTAACTTTGCATTATTCTGTTACTGCTACTCAGTGCTAGGCTCACATACCCCCAGAATTGTGTGGTCCGACGTTCGCTCTGCTCCCACATGGGAACGGGGCAGACGTCGGACCCAACAGTCTGGCATGTCTGGGGCTAATGCTCACACAGTTACAGCAGCCAGCCTTAGCCATGTTAGTAAGGTGTACATTGGCAAAATCAGTAAACTACAGGTAGACATAAATTAGGTATGCAACATTCTTAGCCTTTTCTGTCACTGTTTTTGCAAACATGATAAAATGAATAATCCCACTTGATTGCCAACAATTTGCAATGTAGGCTACTAAAAAGGAAAGAATTCCTTACAAAGACGTCACTATTTAATATTTTTCCCTGTAGTGACCTATTTGCCATCTGAAATGAATACATACTCCTTACAGATCAAAAATAGTAGGAACTTCAAATTGTCAACTTTACAACTTAGTATGGTAAGCTTAGAACTCATGTTAAACA
Organism: Acanthaster planci; assembly: GCF_054643075.1. NCBI lineage: Eukaryota > Metazoa > Echinodermata > Asteroidea > Valvatida > Acanthasteridae > Acanthaster > Acanthaster planci. Next base: position 14,899,404 of record NC_141787.1, on the reverse strand, counting down.
AAAGACGATGGACAACATCAAACATGATGATGATCGACGATGGAGCATTGGAGGAATATTTGGAACATGAAGAATGAGATTAAATTATCAAATTAATTATCCTCACTTCTTGAATCCACTTCATACGGGCATAAACTGCACTTCATGAGCAATGTTCCCGGTTTGGGAAATGGTAAGATAGACCCACATTGAGGGCAAAATTCCCTCGAAGAAGTGAAGACTTCGTGGCTCGTTTCTCCCGACATCTCGCGCAATAATGGTGAGCATATGTTTCTACCACCGGTGAAACGTGGAAGTTAAATCGTAGGGCTCCTAGTCGTACCGATCAAAGATAACATAAAAATAAAGTTGGAGTACTGGCACCTGACTAATCCCTTGCGAACGTGGAGTCCCGCCCTCTGTTGGCATGAATCTGTCAAAGAAATTTCACAGTGATGATGCTGTTAAGCTTTATAAGAGGGGAAAAAGTGACACCTGGAAAATTTGGATAAAAATGTTTTCTCTTTCCCATTCGTCCTAATTTGAAGATTGTACGTCCTTGATAAATATAAACTGGTAAACTGCATCAGAATTTATTTATTGTTGGTATAATTATATTTTCAATTCTCTAAGATTTGCAGTTGTTACAGACAAAAGATGAATGTAGCGACTGAAAAGCTGCAAGAATATTGCTTATAATCCTTGAGTAAAGACAGGAATAAAAATATGTGTGTTGTATGCAATTCAATGCACGTTCAGCTGTGTTGAATGTGGAAGCTACAAGTGGCCCGCGTAGCTACGTCTTTGGTCGGAGCATGGAGGTAGGAAAAGAGGGGCGGGGACAAAATCTGTTCCTCAAAACGGGTGGCCAATTTTCTCCCTTTCAGAATCCCCAACCCTCGACAAGATCGAATGGTAGTACCAATTTTAAAATACTGGTAATTTCAATGAAAGAAAAATGTCCGGGGGAACAGCTTGCCCACTGTCCCGTGGCCCACTCTGGATCCACCATCGGAAGCCACTCGAACGCGCCCTGTGATGATTAGCAATTAGAGGCGTCTTTCACTGAACTCACGCTCATTACATCATCTTTTCAACGAGAAGTTATTCATAATAAGATGTCAGTGAGAAGCAATTGACGTGTAGCTAGCAGAGTGGCGCAGTGGAAGCGTGCTGGGCCCATAACCCAGAGGTCCGAGGATCGAAACCTCGCTCTGCTAATTTGTATTTTTTTAATCAAAAACTGTTTTATTGTCATTCTTTCAAGCATATTTTACCTAACCGTGGAGAAAGCTGGAATTAATGACGATTTGCAATGTACTACTTGTTTAGATTGTAAACTTATAATCGCTCAGTTGTCACATCCAACTAAATATTCCATTTAAACTTTTTGCTCAAAGATGAAGTAGATAATTTTAGTGTTTGGTTTTTATCTTGCTCTAAACCCTAAAGAATTATAATATTATAGTTCCTAATATAAACTTATCATAACACGTTTCATGGAATTAAATGCGCGTGGATATTGAGCATGCTTCAATAATTTTATGACAACGAACGATCGGCTTGATTTCACCATACTTTCAGTAATGCCGTGGGTTCATTAGAAAGCTATACCTTAGACAAGCTTAATTTAGGATAGCAGAGTGGCGCAGTGGAAGCGTGCTGGGCCCATAACCCAGAGGTCCGAGGATCGAAACCTCGCTCTGCTAATTTTTTTTTCTTAATTTAAATTTTAAATTATTTTAATTAGAATAGTTGACCCAGATGGAGAAAGCTGGAATTAATAACGTTTCCAATTTACTCTGTGTTTAGATTTTAAACTTTGCAAAAATTTCTCAGTTATCACATCCAAGTAAATATTCCATTCAAAAATCTTGCTTAAAAAGGAAGTAGATATTAGTTAGTGTTTAGTTTTTATCTTGCTATTAAACCCTTAAAAATAATATAAACTTATCATAACACGTTTCACGGAATTAATTGCAGGCGTATATTTAGCATTCTTTTATAATTTTATGACAACAAACGACCGTTCGATTTCACCATACTTTCAGTAATTGCATCATTTTCTGCCTTAGGACGAATAATGCTGTGGGTTAATTATAAATCTATACCTTAATAAAATATAAGTCAAGATAGCAGAGTGGCGCAGTGGAAGCGTGCTGGGCCCATAACCCAGAGGTCCGAGGATCGAAACCTCGCTCTGCTAATGTGTATTTTTTAATCAAAAACTGTTTTATTGTCATTCTTTTAAGCATATCTTACCTAACCATGGAGAAAACTGGAATTAATGACGATTTGCAATGTACTCCGTGTTTAGATTTTAAACTTATAATCGCTCAGTTGTCACATCCAACTAAATATTCCATTTAAACTTTTGCTCAAAGATGAAGTAGATAATTTTAGTGTTTGGTTTTTATCTGCTCTAAACCCTCAAAAATTATAATATTATAGGGCCATTATAGGTTTCACGGAATTAATTGCACGTGTATATTGAGCATGCTTCAATAATTTTATGACAACGAACGATCGGCTTGATTTCACCATTCTTTCAGTAATTGCATCATTTTCTGGCTTTGGACAAAATGTCGTGGGTTCATTATAAAGCTATACCTTAGTCAAGCTTAATTCAGGATAGCAGAGTGGCGCAGTGGAAGCGTGCTGGGCCCATAACCCAGAGGTCCGAGGATCGAAACCTCGCTCTGCTAATTTTTTTCTTTTCAGTCGAAACTGCTTCACTGGTTTTTCATTTTATTTATTGACAAACAGTTGTAAATATCCTGAACAATAAGATTTTAAACTTTGCAGTATTTTCTCACTTATCTCATCCAAGAAAAATCCATTAAAAATTTACACTTTTAAGTTGAAGTTAAGTGCAAGGTTTATATCTTATTCCAGACCCCGAATATTAACGCATTTCGTTTCATGCCAAATCTGAACGTTTTATTACTAACACGTTACTAAGAATTCTTTTATTTATGACAAACAGCGACCTCTTGAATTTTACCACACTTTCGGTTATTGTATAATTTTTCTGACTTGCGTCGAGCGATGCCATGTGCTGACTCCAAAGGTCTAATTGGATTAACATAAATTCCAGAAAGCAGAGTGGCGCAGTGGAAGCGTGCTGGGCCCATAACCCAGAGGTCCGAGGATCGAAACCTCGCTCTGCTAATTTTTTTTTCTTAATTTAAAATCAAAACTGCTTTATTGTTATTTTAATAAGAATAGTTGACCCAGATGGAGAAAGCTGAAATTAATAAAGTTTCCAATTTACTCTGTGTTTAGATTTTAAACTTTGCAAAAATTTCACAGTTGTCACATCCAATTAAATATTCCATTAAAAATCTTGCTTAAAAAGGAAGTAGATATTAGTTTAATGTTTGGTTTTTATCTTGCTCTTAAACCCTTAAAAATAATATAAACTTATCATAACACGTTTCACGGCATTAATTGCAGGCGTATATTTAGCATTCTTTTATAATTTTATGACAACAAACGACCGCTTGATTTCACCATACTTTCAGTAATTGCATCATTTTCTGCCTAAGGACGAATAATGCTGTGGGTTAGTTATAAAGCTATACCTTAATAAAATTTAAGTCAAGATAGCAGAGTGGCGCAGTGGAAGCGTGCTGGGCCCATAACCCAGAGGTCCGAGGATCGAAACCTCGCTCTGCTAATTCTTTTTTCATTAAAAAAACTGCTTCATTAATTTTTTATTCTATTTATTGGAAACCAGTTGTAAAATACTGAGCGATTAGATTTTAAACTTGCAGTGTATTCTCAGTTATCTTCTCCAAGTAAAATCCATTGAAAATTTACACTTTTAGATTGAAGTCAAGTGCAAAGTTTAAATCTTGTTCTTAACCCCTCAAATGTTAACACGTTTCATGCAAAATTCATACGCTTCATTATTAACACGTTACTAAAATTCTGTTCTTGGTGACTAAAGGAACGACGGTTTGAATTTTACCACACTTTCGGTTCATTTGCACTATTCTCCTGGCTTGATGCAGAGATGCCATGTCAGTTTCAAAAGTCTAACTTGGTCGAAACAAACTCAAGACAGCAGAGTGGCGCAGTGGAAGCGTGCTGGGCCCATAACCCAGAGGTCCGAGGATCGAAACCTCGCTCTGCTAAAGTGTTTTTACTCATTAAATATTTTAATTTAAAAACCTAAATACAGTTGTGGAATTAATGAACTCCAAGTACAAATTCCGTTAATGAAACAAATAATTTCAGTTCTGTACGTAGTCTTCAAGACATTCAAGGACAAAAGACATTACGGTGATCTATTTCGCCAGTAATTTTAAAAATTCAAAAACAAAAGCAATAAAAGGAAACTTAGACAATGATAAATAATAATCTCCACTGTTCGTTTCGAGCCGTCTCTGTGTTTTCTCATCGTTGAGGGATGAATTAAACAATTATACTAAAAACTAAAGAGAAAAGACTCAAAAATTAAGGTGTTCCAAGTTAGAGATACATTCCCAGATAGGATTTCAACGTATATGTTACACTCGGTAAACTCATCTTTTAGAGAAGATCTTTCCATGAATACCTATTATTACTCTTCGCCCCTTTAATGCGTCCGCATGCGAACTTTTCAGGGCACGTCGGTCGCCGGCGCAGTAGCCAGTCTCTGGTCAAGGGTTGTGCTAATAACTAGACTGGCTACCCCCGATATGCCAATGTGTCTTCTTGTTCAAACATTATGAGAGCTTCAGTCATTTTACGGTAGACTTGACCTTGCAGTCGCTCCTGCGAACACTTTTTCAAAACTCCTTTGGCGCAGTTCTTGGTCGCTACGAATGACCAGAAATGTTGATCTATGAAAATAATGCCCTCTGTTACGTCGTCACACAACTGAGCATGAATTGATTGAATAATATGTCAAATTTCATTTAGGCGGATGATTTGTTTACGGGGCTGAACATTACACACGGTGCGTCGATCGGGTAAACATTGACCTGCCAATAAGCTATAAATCGATGACTAAAATTAGCGACTCAACTTGTCCGGCGAGGGGGTCACCTTAAGCATAAATTGTCACCTTTACCGTTCATTGGGACACAGTAGAGAAGTTGACTAAATTCCATTGATCCACCCCTCGGCTTAGCAACAAAGCGCTCGACTGACCGAATCGATTTTTTCTGGCGTTCCCGTTGCCATGGGGTACAGGGCAACTTTTGAACCCTTTCGTTGGAATGCTGCAGCATACGAGCAGTGCTATCCAAGGCCGTGTTCTAGCACCGCACGTTTGTTGCGAGTTGTAGTGTATAAATAAACAAGCCCTGCAACAATTCTGTCCTACTGGATTTGCGCGATCGGGGTGCTTCCATTGTTACTTATCTCGCGGACATTTTCTGTAATTCGTGAGCTGCCCTGCACACATACAGCGAGCGTTAACACCATAATCGGCTGATAAAGTTACCGAAGTTGTTGTGGGTCGACACAAAACGGCGCACGCTTGAACGGCTTCTCCGGCCCAAATAAGCCCCAATTATATTTTTGGCGAGGAGATTGAATTGCACGGGAAGCCATTATCAGATCGAAGGCGGCATTCGCGGTATAACATCGACGGAGATAATAATTCACACGTCGCACCGCGACCGGGCATTCGACGCACTGGCAGGTACTCGAGTTGAGTCATTAGTGAATCACATTCTCATCATTGCGAGGACGGTGTGGACACTTAATGATGATGAGTCTTTGCTGATGAGTTCATCAAGAGGGTATTGTCGTCCGTTAATAACAGACATGACACAAGCGAAGTAGGCTCACGGTTGAGATGCAAGTGTGAAGCTTAGCATTGCATGTCTGTGATGGATTATGTACCTCCAACCTTTTCACGACTGTAAGTATAGTTCGAAATTGTGCTTACTAAAAAAATCAGCCTGGATGGATGAAGCTGACAGTCACGGATCGGTAAGGTGAGGGGAGAGCACTGGTCGAACGTGTGAACGGAGTTGCATCACGCCTCAGGTTATGATGGCTACGGTGACAGAGGAAGTGGGTTCGCCATCACGCTCAGATGACAATGCTGAAGATGGAACCAAGAATAAAGGTGTCAGTTCCAACGATGAGGCAGGTGGCACCGATAGCGACACACCCAAGGAGGAGGAAGGAGAAGATGAAGCGGAGATTATGGTCTGCTCCTCCCTGAAATTGGACCATCGTCTCCAGCGGATGCTTTTCCAATTTGAGGACGAAGAGAACGCGGACCAAGCTGCGGCAGCGGATGCGCAGAGCCTGTCCCAGAACTTGGTCAAGTTCAAGGACGATCTGTGCGGTTGGGTGCCGGATCCTAGTGTGCAATACCGGCGGCCGGCCGCCGAGAAGCCCGCTCCCAGAGCCGGCGGCCGCACCGGGACGAAACCGGACGCGGCGAGCGCCCCGTCGAGGCGGCTCCTGAACTGCCGCAACCAGTACGGCCATTCCAGCCAGCAGACGGCCAGCAACCCGGACTACGAGTTCAAACACTACAGCAACTACAGGAAGTACTGCGAACAGTACCGCCGGTACAACACGTGCGGGGGTCCCTTACAGAAGCTGACCCAATCGGCGTTGGGAGGCCGGCCCCGGACCATCTACTACGCCGGCGAAGCCACGGCAGAGGCAGGCGTGGAGGTGGTTCATTCAAACGCAGGGCGCAATTCCGAGGAACCGTTCAGCCGGTCTGGGCCGGGCGTGGGCGGCCAGGTGCTTCGCAGGGCCCGGGTCTCCGAGAAGCCCAGCACGACCTCTCAGCCCATTATCTCCTACAGCGAGATCTCGGTGAACTCGCCGCGCTACAACCTGATGTCGGAGCAGTCCCAGCGGAAAGCCAGAGCCCTGCAGTATTACCCCAACGGCCTGGAGTGGGCGCAGCACCCCGACCCAAGCCCGGGGTACAGCCCCCAGCGGAGCGGAGCCAGCCTTGGTAAGCACCCGGCCGCCGGAGCGCAGCCCCCGGGGCAGTGGAATGTGGAGATGAACGAGCAGACACTGACCGTTTACACGTCCAAACCTCCCGGGAGCCTGCCGGCGCCAGCCCGTCCAGCCACCCCGCCCAAGCCGCACTTGCCATTCTTCCCAAGCCAGCAGCCTCTCCGTCAACTCCACAAGGCCAGAGCATCTCTGACGCCCCCTGGTCTAAACCCCGCCAACGACCCACTGTCGAGCGGGTATGCACTCGACAGATCACTCGGGTAAGGACGATCCTATCCCTGTACAGATCAATGACTTTCACGATATCAAATACATCATGTTATGGCGCTACGCTATATTAAAATTCCCCACACTGTCTAACAAGATAGCACATCTAAGTTGCATAACAGTAAAAAGTAACGTTTGCTTGAAAGGTGAGTTTCACTAAAAACAATGGCTCCACAAAGAAGAGTTGCTCGTAACAATGGGTCTCGATGAGTGTGGTCTCTGCACATGCACACGGCGCAGAACTGAGCCAACTCGTTGAGGACAGTATTAAAAAAGGTTTCTGAAATCGGAAACAGCTTAAAAGGTTCAGTTTGCTGCTTTGCTAATATTGCCCGCTTGATGACCCGTTACCATCTTTCAAAACGCCACAAAGTAGAAACTTACTCTCTTTGCCAATACATCTGGTTGGAGTTTTCTCATTGCCAAGTCTATGTTTATTATGCTCATTTTTTTAAATTCCAACTTCATCAAACAAAAAACGGCGGCAAAACACTGAGACAGAATCACACAGAGAGTGATTATAACAGGCAGATAAACACCTCCATCAGATGCTCCAGTCGATGCTGACCTCAATACTCTCGTTTACCTTTCCATTCATAGACTTAAGCTAAGCTATTTTGCTGTCAGCTTAGCATTCCTACAGGCTTCTCTTTGGCCTTTGGATTATCCATGGTTGATTTGAAAAAAAATCGATAGTCAAGCAGATGTTTATAAATAAACCAACGCATTTAACGACTGACACACCTAAAAGGCAAAGCGAAGTCATTCAGTTTGAAAGTAAAGACGCCAAAATTAATGTTTGGGCAGAGAAAACGCGCATAAGCCTTAATGCTTCCATAATTTTCTCCTATAAAGTCTGCGGCGGTTGAGGTATAAATCCTGTTCTTGAAATCTGTTGTCATTAGTGCAGTGTTTTTGTTTTGTTTTCAAATCTAGGATAACCTTATCTAATAATAATTAGTTTCTTTTGCATCATGCTTGTTCAGTTTCATGCACACGAGGCCTCAGACCCTACCCTCCATGGACAGACGGGTAATCTATATACGCCTCCTACTTGACCGCCATTTGTTATAATGGCAAGACACACTGGCCAGTGATTGGTCAACACGCACATCCAATGGGCCAATTGAGGCCGTGCATCTGCATCACGTGGCACAGTGGCACACGACGCTGGACTTTATTTTTTATATCAACTCCACTGACGCACTTCGGTTGGAATATTCTTCACTCACACAAAACTCGCACCAATGAACACAGCACAAAACTACAGTTTTTCCTCTGTGGAGAAGTACTTCGATTCATAAAAAATTCCACCTACGCAAAGTCGTTAAATGACGTCATGGTGACGTATGGTAATTATAAATTTCATTTTAGAAATTGTTTTCAAAATCGTAACCACCCTAACAGTCTTAACTATCCTAACGAAAATTGGTATGAAAATAACGAAATGTGAGTGGTAAAAAAATAAAAAATTTGTCCATTTTTACAAAGCAAGTGAGATTTTCAAACCAACTTCAAACCTTGATGCTCATTAATTCTGACTAATGCAAGGTAACACTATATTTCTTATAGCTATATGCCTTTGCTGTTGTAAAACTCACGTCTTCAGCTTAATTCCTTTTAATAATTCAACCCGGGAATACATTTTATTTACAGGATGAAATGGGTTCAAGGAACATTTAAGTAAAGTTACAACTGTTTCAATTGGCATTTCTCAAAGTCAATCAATTTTGTATAAAGTAGGCACCTTAAAATGAAAAACACTGAAAGTTTCTTCTCGTGTGTCCATGAAATCTGAACTAAGCATGCCGGCAAACTACTTCTTAATTACTCTGTAAAACTCTAATTTCTTCTTTCCTGTTTGTGACTGTTTTCAATGAGCACCGGACTGTTTCACTTTTTTTTTCGCTTGGCGTGGTGTATTGGCGTGAATGTGTTTCTCCCCACTTCATCTGTTTTTATGTAAAAATGCCATGTCTGTTTGGCTCAAGTGAACTTAAACCAATCTTTTCCCTTACAGCTTGCTGTGTCGTAATCATTCTAGTACTCTTGAATTCACGTTCGTAGTGTATAAAATAATACAAGTTGCATTCGAGAAATGTTAGATTTCTTCGATGTCTCTATTGTGCCGTCCTGAAAAAAATAATAAATTTTCCTCATTTTTTCCGTGCACAAATTATCGTATAATTACGAATAGTGTGGCGCACGTGACTTTCTTAACATGAACGCAAGATTTGCCTTGATTTTATCCATTGGAAACCTCGGGAGGGAAGGTTGTAGCAAATAAACGGGAAACATTCTGGGCATTGCAGATAGCTGTTCTGACTTGATGTGGTCATCCTGCAACTGCGTTCGATCGCAGCTGTGCGAAGTGTGAGTGCGACTCCGACGCTTTTATCGTTCGTTGCGGAAATAGTGCAAGGGAGACAGCAAGTTTACTCTCTACGAAGCTCGGTTATCATTCACTAAGTACAGTCCTACAGATGACCATAAGGTACTCGGCTGTAAATAGGGACTCTCTACCCCAGTGAGAACACCTTTATCGTCAAGAGGTTTGCAGTCGTCAAACTAGTATCCTTTGGCTTTATTTTCTTCCAGCCACCCAGCCGGCTATTCCACTGGAATTTCTCGTAACCCGGTTCCTCATCGAGATTTCTACTCGCAACTCATGCACGCCGCTCACTGCCTCAGCCTAGCGGCCAAGGTGAGTTGCTTGATGGTCTGTTATTTCTATACTCGTAGACTAAAACCAACCACTTCCAGACTTACTATTGATCCTGAGCCCCTTTCGGTTTATTTTCATCAGTACCTCTGTTGGACACCTGAGTAAAACGTCCAGCATGCTGTCTGCCACAGACTTAAAAAAAAAGAACAGTTTTGGTCACTGCGCATGAGCTGATGATGCGCTGATTGTTTTAAGGAGGTCGGAACGCGTTCACTGTGTCACTTTGCCCACAAAATAATGAAACGTGTCCCGTGCATGATGCCCTTAGCTTTCCCAGCATAATTTACTGATGCTTTTTCCTTCTGCTTGTAGTCTCCCAAAGATTTTGATTTCGAACTGCCACGCTGGCCGACCTGCACCTCACATAATGAAAACAGCAAGTGCACCCTCACCCCACCACAGTACACCTCACACCTGGAGAAACCTCCCACGGGCTCCCCGTCCACGTCGTCACCGTATACCAGGACCATGCAGGTCCAGATGACCGGTAGGGCTGTGACCGCATCGCCAACCTCCACCCATCACTCGTCGGGGTCGACTTCACGGCCCTGCCAGCAGCAACACCCGCTACACCAGAGTGCCTGGAAATCGTCCACGCATCCGCTGGGGAATCCCACCTCTGCCACCACCGAGACCCACTACATTACCATCGAGGCGCCCACCTGTTCCCCCTTCGACGTCACCAGATCCGCTGCCAAGCAGGCTAGGCGGGCCGCGGACGAGGACGCAGGGGCGAGCAAGGCCGCATCTTACCGCGTGACGCTTAAGGAGAAAGCGGTGGTGCCGGACATCAAGGAAAAGACATCGGTAGATATGGTGGCCGATGCCAACAGGCCGCTGGCAGTCTGTGAAGTGGTGAGTCAGTCTAGGCATCACATACACATTAAATGCTAAATTTCATTTATAAAACATTGAGTAATGAGCTGAGCTGAAATTTGGGCGCATTACTGCTTTTCACCGTAAATTTCTCCAAATTAAAAAAGTGGCAATGTGATAGTTTTCTGACCAACTTGCCGATTGCCATTAAAACATTAGGTTGATACGAATCCTCACAGTCTTTTTAAGCACATAATTATGCAGTGACTCTGCGAGAACATTTCACTCTTTCAAATCCGATGCTAAATATTTGGACACTTAAAGCCAATTTGGACACCATTTCTACATCGGTGCTGACATCACCACAGAATGTTATGATTCATCTTTGATGTTATGGTCTACCTTTTGCTACTTGAACGTGACACTTTAAGAACAATAATCGGCATGCTTTTTATCACGGTTTTCTTTCCAGACTTGGTTCTGACGTTCACCGCTGTTCCATCCCGCCAAATACTCTTGCCAGTTTGGAGACTATAACAAGGACATGAAACTTAGACAAGAAATTTTATTTATAACCCAAATCATGATGCCTAGTTGGCGGAGGTAAAACTATGCTCCTTCAACTTTTGAAAAGAGCAACGCTTTTAGGTGCTCGGCACTTCAGAAAAGTAATCATAATTTGAAATTTGTCTTGTTTTCAAGTGCAAATCGTGTTTTGGTAGAGAGTGAAACTGAAGCCTGGTCAAATCAGAAATTCTCAACATTTTGCTCTCTAAAATTCTGTTCTCGTCTGTGAACTGTTGGAACACATGCAAGATTGTGATTTCTTTAACAAACGACGGGTGGCCAGTCCTCTTATGGCTCTGATGTGTTTACTTATGGTCTTCGTTATCAAGCAATATTTGCAGTAATCATAAAATTTCTCAAATCAAATTTTCTAAAATTTCCATTATGTCCATCATTGAAGATGGAATTTGCTTCTTCCTTGCACAAATGCAACAAGAGTTACAGGTCGCCGAGTTGAAAATGCCAAACTTCTGTACAATTAGGTGTTTGTTTCTTCAATTTAATATCCAAAATACTTTTGTGTGCAGCTTTCTTTTTCCAAAATGTTCCCTTTTTTACAGTTGTAAACACTTTAAAAAGTGATGCGTGTCTGTGTTGATATTGTTTTCCTTGTAATTTAAAATAAGAATAAACTGCCAAAGGTATTTTACAAATTCTACTGTATGTCTTTATTCAGAGCCCCATGCAACTCCAAGAAATAGGTTTTTTTGTGAAATGTTCACTTCTATCTAACTGTTTACATGCATCAAATCTTCTCCATCATTCCTTACAGTTACCACTGATCTTGGACGCCACACTGAGTCCAAAAACTTTATTTTTTCAATTAACTCCACATTAACAACCGACCAAAAGCTTTTATTGGAGTGGATTTTTACATCTCTGCATAACGTGCCCATATAAATAGAATTTCACGTTCGGGAAGTAGGATTTTTAACACGGGTATCTTGTTTTCAAATGCATGACTTGTGCAAGACAGTCTGCGAAGTCTTGCATTATCCTGAAGTGCCCCTAAATGATCCCAACTTGCTTGGACATCACAAGAGAGGTACTGACTGCGCCTTTGTGTCGGCTATTGTTTCCTCAACCAACAAGAAGAGCAAAAACCAGGTCAATGTGATTATTTCCCGATCCGTTCCAAACAAATTATTAACCGATACTGGAAAACATGTAGTTATTTGAAGTTAACAGAAAAATAGGGGTCACCTTTTTATGAGTTTTAATTTATGGCACAATCCTGCTTCTTAACTGAAACAAATTTTGACAAAGATCTTTTTTACCAAACTGAAAACACTTCAAGAAGTGTAAACGGCTTTTTTCTGAGCACTTCGCTTATTGAAAACTTGGAGACAACTTACAAACAAAAACAAGCCGGGGACGAAAGATGCCATTCAGGTTAACAATCCAGTCACCACCAAGTCATTGCAAATCATTCCCCCTTGAGTTAAAACCAGACAATAACCATAACCTTCGCAGACATTTCAAAATCTATTGAACAGTTTGGAGGATTTTTCAAGATTCAGAAAGGAAAAACTTCGTCCCGTGTCAAGTGCTACTTAACATGGGATTTGATGACTTGTGAAACTCTCAGAACAAAGAATGGACCATCGGTTTCCTATACAGAGGCGAATTTCGGAATACAACTGAGCGCTTAGTGATAAGGAAGATATTTTCTGGGTCAAAAGTGACGGCAAAGCTCTAGAACCAAGGAAGGAAATGAAATCCAAAACCTCCCACTCAGTACTCTGGTCGAGTCCATAACAAGTCATTCAGTCTTAGGTCATGGTGTATTCAAAATGAACTGCGACAAAAGCATTCCTTGGTTATTGCTCACCGTTGCTGTGAAGGGACTTGGGAAAGGAACCGTTAGGGACTCGACCACAGCACTGCTCCCAATACAAGCCATTCCGTATACTGATGTAAGTGAGATTCGGACGCGAGATGTGAGAGCCAGGAGGCGTGGGGTTGGCTGGGGTGTGGCATTACCTCTGAGGTTAACCCCAGCCATCTGAGGCTGCCCCAGCTCTCTGAGGCTACCCCAGCTCATGAAGCTGCCCCAGCTCTCTGAGGCTACCCCAGCTCATGAGGCTACCCCAGCCATCTGAGGCTACCCCAGCTCTCTGAGGCTACCCCAGCCCTCTGAGGCTACCCCAGCTCTCTGAGGCTACCCCAGCTCCTGAGGCTACCCCAGCTCATGAGGCTACCCCAGCTCTCTGAGGCTACCCCCAGCTCTCTGAGGCTACCCCAGCCCTCTGAGGCTACCCCAGCTCTCTGAGGCTACCCCAGCTCCTGAGGCTACCCCAGCTCATGAGGCTACCCCAGCTCTCTGAGGCTACCCCAGCCCTCTGAGGCTACCCCAGCTCTCTGAGGCTACCCCAGCTCCTGAGGCTACCCCAGCTCATGAGGCTACCCCAGCTCATGAAGCTGCCCCAGCTCATGAAGCTGCCCCAGCTCTCTGAGGCTACCCCAGCTCATGAGGCTACCCCCAGCTCTCTGAGGCTACCCAAGCTCTCTGAGGCTACCCTCCCCTCCCCCGGCTTCTGTCTAGGCACCCTCTCTGTCCAGCTCCCCGAGCTCCTCCAGCAGCTCTCGCTTGTAGTCCTCAAAGTTGCCGTCAATCTCGTTGATGGTTCTGTCCTCCACCACCCAGAGCTGGCACTCCGTCTCGGTGATCAACCTGGCGTCGTGACTGACCAGTACCACTCCTACCAACAGTAACGGTCAAACAAAAATAGGGACCGTTAGAAATGGCCCAAGTACGGGACCTGTATGCAGCTCAACTACCCCCCTGCTGTGTGGTTACTTCAAGAAACCTCTGTAATAAACATGACCGTATCGAAGCGAAAAGCACACTGTTCATGGTGCTGAATAAAATATCTGTGAAAGAGGTGACCAGTCTACGGGGGTAAATAAGATTTTTGTACCGCACCATTTCTAACGGTTCGTAAATACTGTTTCAGGAAAAAGCTACTTTTATTTCCTACATCATGCATGAAGCACATTTGGAAAAAAAATTGGCTCAATTTACTTGGAAATCTCAAATGATTGAGAGTAACACTGGTCCAGTGGTTAGCACTCGGGTTGAGAAAGGGGGGACCAAAGTCACCCCACTGCACAGTGCAGAAATTGCTAAGCCCAGAAAACAATCTTAGCACAAAGTACCAGCCACAATCTCATGTGACGATAACTGCTTTTTCGGTCGACTGCAAGATGATTTGGGCAAAGCAAGAAAAATTGCTAAGCAAGTTCTTCTGTTTTTGCTGTGCGTACCTCCTTCGTAGGCATTGATGGCGTCCGCCAGGGCATCAATAGATTCGATATCAAGGTTGTTGGTAGGCTCATCCTGAAGGGGGAAAAAACACAGGATGGATTGGAGGCTGTCAATTTTCATCGGAATGGGCACAAACATATACAATCTTAATACTTTGAAGGCAGCACTTCAGACAAACAGTGGAAATGGCGCACTAAATATTTCCTTTGCCAGACAACTTTCATCCCTTGGGTATCCCTCGGCACAACATGCGCTGACAAAGACAGTAAGAAATATGACAATAATGGCAATTTGACATTGACAGCAACAGCTTCTATATACACCATGAATGGTTACGGTGACAATGACAGGTATGACAATCACAGCAATGGCAATGATAATGCAGTAATCACGTGGATAGCAGTGGTTCTCTCTGCCCACATCTGCAACTTTGGGGTTTAGCTCCAACCCAGTTCAACAGGTGAATCGGGTTTTCAGTCCCATTGGAAGTCTGTGGGTTACCCGCCAACCTCCAACAATGCCAATATCTTCACCTTTCACATTCCAGTTTCACATGACTACATGATTTTCTTTGGTTACAAGACAGGAAAAAAATTCAATTAGAAAATGATAATAAGGAATAAGGAAGAAGACAAACCCAAAAGAGAAGAATTCCTTTGAATATTTGACAATTAGACCCGTCAAAGCTCACCAGTATGATGACGTCTGGCTGTCGCTTGCACATGTCAGCAAAGGCCACCCTGGATTTCTGCCCTCCAGACAAGTCCTTGATCCTGATGGTGTGGGCGTGGCTGACCAGGCCAAACTGACCCAGCGTCTTGCGCGCCTCCTGGTAGCCTAAGTTATAGACCCGCTACAGATAAAGGAAAAACACAACAGCTAAAACCCTGACTCCTGGAATATTTTGTAAGCAAGGTCTCTGAATTCATTTAAAATCCAGCGCTTTGCGACACAACTCTTTGCGTTTGAACAAAAGTAAAACACAGAGTTAGTTATGGAGGTCTCCAGTAGCACCAAGCGAGAATATATCTTTTTTGAGTATGTGTGGTTCTGAAAAGAAACGGATGGTACTCAACGTTTCGGACAGTAAGCTCTGTAAGACACAGAGGCCAATGTAAAGTGGAAGTGGCTAACCAGGCATAAGTCTCAAAAGTTTCAGGCAGGTTAGGATTAATCACAGCTATGAAAAGAAAGGGGCAACTCATTAACTTGGGACTCGAACGCCAAACTAGTGGTTCACGTGTGACAATCCCAGATAAAAGGACTCAGATGGTGATACTAGCAGCACGTCTGAGTTCCATACAGGGTTGTATTCAAGTCCATCACAAGTCCATCACAAGTCCATCCAGTCTTAAGCCAATTCACAAACTATTCAACTGAGCTGTGACAAAAGCATTTTGTGATTGTTCACCCTGTAATTTATGACGGGGACTTGTGAAAGGACTTGCGAAGGGACTTGTGACTGGACTGGCAAAGGGACTTGTGACTGGACTTGTGAAGGGACTTTTGACTGGACTTGTGAAGGGACTTTTGACTGGACTTGTGAAGGGACTTTTGACTGGACTTGTGACTGGACTTGTTAAGGGACTTTTGACTGGACTTGTGACTGGACTTGTGAAGGGACTTGTGACTGGACCGGTGAAGGGACTTGTGAAGGGACTTGTGAAAGGACTTGTGACTTGACTTGTGAAGGGAATTGTGACTAGACTTGTGACGGGATTTGTGAAGGGACTTGTGATTGGATTTGTGATGAACTCGAATACAACACCGGCTCCACAGCATCAGGTTTAGTGTCTCATTTTGTAAAAAATGGAAACTCACCAACACGAGGCTTCATGACTCAGTTGGCAGGTAACTCTTGGAGAGCTCTGGAGGTTAATGGTTTGAATTGGATCCATTTTTTGGTTCATTTCTTAAGTCTTCTGACAACCCTTTTGGGTCTAAAGAGCTGCTAAGCAAAATAGATTGCTTAGGAAATTTATGTGCTTTTGCGAAAACCAGGCTGGGGGCCAGTCTCGGTCAGATAAACATTGCATCACATTTTCGGTGGGTGACCGTTTTTTTTCTGAACAAGTTCACCTTCTGTGCTGGGCAAATGTATGATGCTGATCCCTGAGGTCAACAAGAGCTTACCTGTAGGTATTCCACGGCTGTCTCGTCCATGTCTAGCTGGTCGGCCGAGTGCTGACTGTAGAAGCCGATCCGTAGTCTGTGGTTTTTCCTCATTTCGCCTGACAACTAACGGAAGTTTGAAATGAAAGCGAGAAATTAATCCTCTCAACAGGAAAAGCATGGAGAGAGATACCCCAGTGGTTGAGGTTAGTGACTCCGATTATAGTGTATGGGGTTCGAATCAAGCTGCTGGCTGAATGTCGTGCCCTTGGGCAAGCCACTTTACCCACACTGGCCTCTCTCCGGCCAGGAGTATGCCTGGAATGGACTTGTCTATGCTTTGTTATTTTGTGTCAAAGAAACTGGAGGTAAATACCAGCCTGATAGGCTATTTTGGCTTGAGACGGACTTTCTGCTCTTTCAAGGGAAAAATGCAAGGCCACTAGTTGTGAAACACTATTGGAAAATGCCATGACACAAAAAAATAATCAAAGAAGGCCAATGACTCTTTTCTATAAGCTTGCTGCAAAATGGAACTTTCTTCATGTTTAACCCATTTTGATGGGCCTGACTTTGCTTTATCGGTGTTCCAATTTTGCTTTTAAAAAACTCCAATTCATTGCTGTCTGTCACTTTGCATCCCCTGGCAATGCTACTGACAGCCAACTGCAAATGAAGCACGCAATACGCGTCCAGCGACTTGATATTAATGCTTGGTTCTTCTACTCACAGGCTGCAAGTCTCCTTTGAGTAATTTCAGTAGTGTGCTTTTCCCGACGCCGTTAGGCCCAACAATGGCAACTGAAAGAGAAACGAGGATATGATTTACGGTGACTCAACTCCACAACGTTAACATACACCCAATCTTTTTGAGCAGGCTGAGATCAAAACCACTTGAGGAAAACATTACAAAAACAACTTACTTCTCGATTCCATGTCTATGCCAAAATCCAGGTTTTTGAAGAGCAACCCTTGTCCATCATATCCAAAGTTCACAGCTGGGGATAAAATTGGAGGAAAATCAATTAAATTTACAATTCAAAAAAGGAAATCACATCAAATTCCATTTCACACAGTTGTCTGGCCCCAATTCATAGTGCAGCTTATCAGAAAGTAAACCGCTCAGCACTTTTGATTGCTCAGCAAAATATTGGCCGGGGACCGCTCACCAGTAATCCAAATCACATGACAACCTGGCTGGCAACACTTCACATAATGTACCTCTACTGTGCAAATCTACAATGCCTGCTTAGCTCTTCTCAAAATTGGCCAGCTTTTTTTGGTCTCATCTCTAGATAATGGTTCTACTGCTCCGACTCACAGTGAAGGCCCAGGATGGGCGGATTGAGCTTGGGAGGCTGGGGGAATGTGAACTTGACCACGTAGTCCCTGGGTTTGACCAGGAGCTCCAGGGCTTCGACCTCTTCTCCCGTGGGGTCTCCTTTGTTCTTCTTTCCCTGCTGTTTCCTCCCCTGCTGGGCCTTGGTTTCCTTCTCCTGCAGAAGTTGAAAAACACGACCCGAATTTGGAAACTTGTTGGAAAGAAATTTCAAAACTAACCCCTTTTTTTGTACTTGAGTTGAGTTCTGCCCAGAACACGTACTTCTGTCAATAGCTACGGCTATGCAGTTTAGTGTGTGAATGTCGGAACTCGTAGCCTTAGCCCCTAAAAAGCCAATTCAGGTGTAGAATCACTTCTTTGGCTCTCTGTTGGCAAAGAGCACTTCTCAATTTTTCACATGGACAGGATTGATTTAATCGTCGGAACTAGCGTACGCTAGCTGGGCATCAATTGAAGAAACATCACAAGTCTACTTGGGAGGGATACGCGACGACTCACCGCATCCTTTGTCGACTTGCCTCTCCCCTTCAACTCTTTGATTTTCTTTTCCTGTGACGAAACAAACAATAAAAACACCACCAAATAAACATGTCAATGTTTTGGGATGACACCAAATTTGTTGGAACAGAGAAACAGCCGATGTAAAACAAAAGAAAACATGATCAACGTTTTTCAACTCTCTTTTAAAGTTTAGTTAAAAACGCTATAAGGGTGGTCTTGCATTTGCTTTGTTTATGATAATAAAGTCTGGTACCCCAGCTCCTTCCACTGAAAACCCACCTGTTTCTCATATTCCTTGAGCTGTTCTTTCCTCTTCTGCTTGAACATCTTCTTAAATGCATCTGCAAATTTGATAAATAAAAAAACAAAATTCTAGTAAAAGCCGTCTGCAATAAAAGAAGCCCTACATTTGGTAAACAAGAAAACTTTAATATACTTGCATGGCACTCTTACTACATTAAAAAAGACTGCTGACGTGAGTCTTTTATAGATGCTATTTTTATTGGGGACGTAAAGTTAATGCCAGAACAATCTTTCTCTTTTGAAAGTTAATTCTCAACGTTTTGAGTTATCTTACAATACAAGCTCTGACAGCTTGACTAAAAACGATGCATGGCTCGGCAAGGACACTAGAAACAGTCCTGACATCATAAAATTACAGCCAAGTCGCAGTACTTACTGTAATTTCCCTTGTAATACTGCAGTTTCTTCGCATCTGCGTTAAAAAGAAAAAAAAACCTTCAAAATTCTTGCAAGCCCAAATGCTCGCATGACTATATACCACAAGCCAAGGACAACTGCATCATGTTGCTCTCTCATTATCACATACCATGACACATGGACAGTGGGGACGGGGTGGGGCGCTAACGGAGCCAACAGGAACCATACCCCCTCCGCCCACTTTTTGGTCCAGAAATAACGAGAGAGAGGCAATCACACTTCTCTTCCATCCAAAAGGGTGTAGAAAGTCCCAACATGCAGCCTCACCCTTCGGAGAGGCCGTTAAAGGTTACATCAAAAATTCAAACATTTTCCCCCCCACCCCAAAACCTTGTCCCTCTCCAAAATTTGGTTCTTAACAGACAGTACAGTGCAGCTGTCATCGCATGACTTTGCTACAAGTTGAAGTGTCCGTTAATGTTACAGATAAATACACCCGTTGGATTAGGTGGAACGTGCCTAACGTGTTAATTCATTAGAGTTTGGTCATTTGTAATTCAGATCACACGGGGTAAAACATTTTCCCGTGTGACAACTGGAACTTTTTACGACCAAAGATTTTCATTTGCCATCAGATACTAAAAAGTCCAGAGCATGGAGGTGTCGGGTTATGTTTGAAATCTGACGTGACTTTCACGCCTATTTTCAAGGCCCGTCCAAGCAGATTTTCAACAGTACCTTGGGAAGTTGTGTCTTACCTAGATGGATGATGTCGGTGCACACATCGTCTAAGAATTGCTGGTCGTGGGAGACAATGAGAAGAGTCTTCTTCCAACCCTGTAGGTAGCTGGATAAAGAGGATTCAGAGGACTGGTGGTGGTATTGATTGTTGACAAGAGTAAGTAAATTTTCTGAGATTAAGGATTTTATGGAAAATTAAAGCCGGCAAACAAGGGACAAGGAAATGATTTAACAACTGAAAAAAAATCCACCAAAAGGGCTTTTTCGTGGTGTCGACAGCCATACTTCATGTTGCTCCGACAAGAGAGGGAAAACTGATAGGTTGGAGTGACTTACTTGTTGAGCCAGATGACGGCGTTGAGGTCTAGATGGTTGGTGGGTTCATCCAGCATGAGTAACGTGGGCTCCATAAACAAGGCCCTACCAAAACAAACAAAGCTTGCTGTTAAACAGTGACGACCTGGGTAGATTTTGCATAATGTTGTTCAGCATCCGTACATAGCAAACCATTTTTTTTTATAGGGTGAGGCATTTGCGACGGAAGCATTCCTAAAGCTTACAAAAAACGGCACCCCATCCGCTGCCAAGCCCCACAATCAAGGACATCAGCTGGGCTCTACCTTCATAAATAATTTTGAAAAATTCCTCCAAAGCCTTTTTTGAATGATTTGAGGGGGGCCAGATAAAAATGAACGTTCCTGTCGGCACCTTGCTAATGACACGCGCATCCTCCATCCACCAGAGAAGTCCTGGGTAGCTTTCTTCTGCATCTTAGGCGTGAACTGCAAACCCTGATGAAATACAAACCCACCAAAAAAAAAAATCAATCACCTTCAATTTGGATTTCTGTAACAGTGAGACCACGCTGTTTTGGATGTTAAACCAACACTCCGAAAAAAATATTTATGGTGGAAATTTTCCACATTCACCAACTGTTTGGCATCTGCAGGAAAAACCGCCAACTTCAAAGGACATACCAACGTCAAGAAATCCGCATCAAACTCACCGCCAATATTCTTCTCGCTCTAGCTTCAGCTGAGTCCGCCCCGATTGCCGACAACTCCTCATAAACCTTTAAATAGAAGTCGAGAAGGATCAAAGGATCAATACGCCGATTCTGCAAAGTTTACCCCCAATGCAGACATGACACAGGTTTGCCACTGTTTCTACCTTGGTTCAGAAATGGTTTCATGCATTAAACATTATGTAAGTCGGGGCACATCCTTGTCACATGTAATACTTATAACCACACACTCAAAAACCAGGCTGAGTAGTTTATAAGCTATCAAGAGAATGACAGCAATAGACACATGAACAAAACACAGCTCACAGCTTTCACTGCCTGTAACAACCAAAGCTTTATGCAGTCAATTTTGGGGGGAGATCTGAAAATCAACTCTGAAGGAGGGGACCTACCAAGCATAAAAAATGATCTCCTTCAGCCTGGTTTGGGGGTTACTGGTCACACCTACCTGTTTTAATCGTTCGCTGCGCGAGTCGTCTCCCCTCTCACTTTCTGCCAACAATTCTTTCTCCTGAGAAGACAAAGTGACGAAACTTGCTTCAATTGATAATATCTTCAAGTGCTCCAGGTAAGTGGCAAACAGCTCTCGTGAAAACAGGAAAGCATTTAAATTTGAACGCGAGTAAAACATGCATCCAAACAACGGCAAAGGCACATCAATTGGGAGGACTTTCCTTGACGCCCAACGCTAACTTTTCACGGCAACTTTCTACCCACCTCTTTTAGGAGAGCTAACCGTTTCTTGTCGGAGTTCAGGACAGCCTCAAAGGCCGGTGTCTCGTCGGCTTTTACCTCTAAAACATGAACAGGGAAGAAATATTAATTCTTGGACAAACCCAAAAAATCATAACAGAATTCCCCAGAGCAGCATTTGAGCCTGGCAGCCACCACTAACACCAAATCAATGACCAAAGGATGATCTTTTTGTCGTTAAATGGCCAATAGCTTATTGGCAAGGTACTTGTGCACAGGTTGGAATGTAACAAGCCTAAATCCTCCTTTTACCCACTTTCCTGTTCCGCTGAGGACTTCAAAGCCAGTTAACATCAGCTTTTCTTACCCGAAAAAAAGCAGCTGGGGACGAGTTTTTTACCAGTAAAATTCTTCAACCTGGTAACTGCGCTCTGACCCAACCAAGCACGACACGTTATTATGTCAACAGCAGAAGAGGTCATGTCCTCCGTGGAACAAATAAGGAAACTTATGAGTGTTTACACGTCATCCGGCATTGAGTGGTTCATAGTTAACTTACTGAGTTTTGAAGAAGAGTATTTGAAAAAAAGAAAATATGAGGGTGATATTTATTTCCATGTCAGACGGAAACCCTGAATGCAGTTCGACAGCCTTGTCTTAAGCATGGGTTGTACCAACATTTGTGAGCCAAAGTTGATCAATACCAAAGGTACCCTGCTAGCAGTGGTCGAGGGTTGAGTAGGGTTGAGTAGTGAAAAACTCAAAGTAGTTTTTGTAAAACGCAGGGTTTTTACCTTGTTCGCATAACAGCACATCAATGTTGGGTGGAATGGCCAGAGCCCTGGTGGCAATATGGTTCAGCAAGGTGGTCTTACCCATACTGTGGGACAGGAAACCAGACCAGGCAAAAATATTTGTTGAAACAATTTGTCATTTAATAGCTCTTAAACTGAGTGGGCTATCTTCTGCATAAACAAACAGAGCGAGACACTCTGATGGATTGACCAACAGACAGATCAAGTGACAAATTAAAACACTGGTTGGCAAGCCTTACCCGTTGGGACCAACAAGGCCGTATCGTCGACCCTGCGCAATGGAGAGTGTGGCGTTATCAAACAGGCTTTTGCCAGCTGCCGAAATTGAGAACTTGTCAATCTGTAAATTCGGAACAAAGCGTTTCTTAGTCATCAGAAATAATTCCTCTTTCAGTGACTGTCACGCACACCCCTCCAACAATCAATCCCCTCCGCATGGCCCAAGCAGCATAGCTCACCTTTATGTCGGTGGCGTTTTCCAGCAATGCTCCCTTGGTCGTCTTCTCTTGTTGCGACAACGAGAATTGAGACAGATCGTCTCCAACACTGGCCAGCTTCATAGAGTTCAGGAATTCTTGCTGTCAAAAAAATATTTGTACAAAGAGTATCTTAACTGGTAAACTCATACGAGGTATGTTGTAACAATTTGTCCACACGTTTCTAACTACGAAATTGTGTTCAATTTAGAGCGAAATTCTGATAAATGGCAAATATTACTAAGGGAGAATGTCTGCTTATAAAAAAGTTGCACCTCTCTCCTAAACATAGGACAAACCAAACCACCAGAGAAAAACAGTACATGTAATGAATTTTATTATCTGTTTGTCCAACGATCAACCTGCCAGTGCTGTCTCTGCCTTGTCTCTTCCTTGAGCCTGTTTATTTGTCCGTTTGACTACCCCTCTTAATTGATTGATGCACACCTGTTTCTTCAGCTTCTTCTTCTCTTTATTGGTCATCTTTTTCACTTTTTCCGTCGGCTCTTTTTCTGCTTTCTGTGGTTCGGGCTCCGCTTTCTCATCTGTCGAAAAAATGAAATTCACGCCAGCAGACCGGTCATCAATGTGAACCACTATTCTAACACCAGGCCGAAGAGTTACTAACTACATTCAGGGTAATGACAGCGATAAGAACGATGCCGATCCCACAACTGTCACTGCTGTAACTACCAAAGCATTCTGCTAACAATATCCCTTCTTTGAATCACTTTGCCGAAACAAAAAATTATTGATTATAGTGGGGGAGGGGGTTATCAAATGTCAAAACTATCTACATCAGCTTCGTCAGGGCAGTAGTTCGTCAAAAACTCTCGTGAACGCAAATCCAACTGTTCAGATTTGCAAAATAGCACAGATTGAACGCCCAACTTACAAATGGGTCTAAAAACTGTTCATGAACCACAGAGACTATTTTACTGGAAATAAATCAGTGGAGTCTCTGATGTCACCGGTCAGCTGTATGTGATTTCACCTTGGAAAGGGGCAATCTGCCCTAAATAGCTTGCGCCTGGCAGATTTCCCCCCCAAAGGACAAAATTCACAATTTGCAAAATACAAACCGTTTGCATCTTTAAATTAAACCTTACTTTGTTCCTGTTGCTCGTCTACTTCTGGTTGGTCGATGATTTCGTCCTTCTCCCTTGTCTGACCTCCTGTCAGGGCAAACAAATCAAATTAATTGATTGTGGTGAGAGTGGACAACTAACAAAATATGAAGTAAACCACTCAAGTTTGAGATCATTATCACACCAGCCGAATGTCAGAATAATTGCAAAGACTGGCATGAGCAGGTTTGGCCATCTAACTTCTTCCTGGCAATGTTAAATGCCAGGTGATCACTCACGACAAGTTTTTGCTCGGGCATAAGTTTGCTATGACGTTGTCCGTGCCACAGCGCTACAAGAGTGGGCCGTCCTATCTGAATGGTTTCCATTGGTGAATTTTAAGCCCATCTTACCCTTTAACTTGTTCTTCGTGCCCTTCTCTTTCTTGCCCTTGCCGCCTCCTTTTGTGTTCTTGGGCTCCTCCTCTATTATCTCTTCCTCGCTGGCTGCAAGCTCATCTCCTAGAGCAGCCAGGGCAGAGAAGCCTCCTGAAGATAAGCAACATTGGAAAATTCCTCATTATGTTAGGAAGTAACAAGAAAGACAACAGGAGAAATGTAGCCTAAAATCTGGCCACATCTCATTCAGTTGCTACTGATACAACTAGGAGAGTTATTGAGGATAAAACAAACTTGGTTTAGGAGGACTGCCTTATTGTCAAATAAGGACTTGCTATTTTCTGAGATTGTCACTTCAATCTCAAACACAATGGAGTTACATAAGGCAAAATATCAAAAAAAGAATGTAGTGTGGTTCCTATGATATCTTTAAAGAAAGAAAGCTCCACAGAAAACGTCTTATGCTAAAAAAGCCTAGAATAAAAAGGAAATTCTTAACACGCTGCTATTGTGGGCAGCCTAATAGAATTCTGTAATTGCAGGGAAAGAAATACAATAGAGATGTCACAAATATTATGTTATTTCGGGAAGTCCCTTCCATCTCAAACACTGTGGAGTTACACTTTGTGAACAATGACAAATAGGACGATAACCCCCGAAGAACCATGCGGTATGCATCGAACATCCAAACTGACCAGCTTGGTTTGGTTCGGATCAGTTTGGAATGGTCATGTTTGATATTTTTCTTCATTTCAGCGATTCTGCGGCAGTACTAATTTTGCTCATGAATATGGAAACTTACGATTGCACAACCACCAAAAAAGCTCCAAAATAATTGACAAAATAGCGACACAAAATCTGAAAATAAGATTAATCGCGACACAACGTTGCATTTTCAAGAGATGATGTAAAAAAACAACCACTATTTGGAAGGTTTGGACATCCAATGCCCACAACTTCATCCCATTTGTACCTTTGGCAGATTTTGCGTTCACGGGAGCCAAGTCCTCCTCTTCATCTTCAACAGCCAGATCTCTCATCTTGGCCTCCAGTTTCTGGTCCTCGTCATCCTCAACGTCTTCCCCTCTCATCCACGACTTGTCTTTCTTCTTTTTCTTGTCCTTCTTTTTATCTGGGAAAGTTGGGAGATTGAGGATGAAATGAACCTTGTCGAATGAGTTTGGCTTTCGTCACCACCATAATACATGTACAGTGTATATGTATTCATGAGTGAATATAGTTGAAATGAGTTGAACTAGTAGTCACTCGAAAAACTGAACGAAGACAAATTTCTCTTAATATTCACTTTTTACACATGAAAAATATTGGCAAGAGTTCCATATACGTCATGTGACATCCTGTGCACAAACCATATGAGACTTGTTGGAAAAATTCTCAGTCTTTTCTAAGTTAACGACTTGGTTTTTCCCTCCTAAATGGAACTTTTCTGTACATGTTTTTGCTTTCTGACAGCTAATAGACCAGTCACTTTAGGGAATAATTACTGGCATCCGTATGTGGAACTCTTCCCCCAAAATTAGGTCTAACAAAAATAAAGCAAAACAAACAAAAACATATTCTAGCGCCCAACCACGCTTACAGGGTCAACATCAACACGTGATTTAGTGCAGTCCCCCCCAAAAAAATCACCTTTTTAAACATTTGGACATGGTTATGCTCAGCCATGTCCAAAAGGCGATTTGTACTTGTAAGTTGTAGAGTCCAAGTTACTTGGACTGGATTTACTGCAAGTTGTGCTAAACTGAGAGTTTAAAAATTATGAGAGTGGGTTTAAATCATACTCGTCAAGCACTCATTACTCTAACCTGCGAACCACCAGAGCCATGCTAACACAGTACAGGATGCTGAGTAACATAAGTTGACATGTTGTAGGCCTGTAGCCTAATGTGCATGACGGTTTAGTCACCAGGTCCCAAATTTCACCACCTCTTGTTCAGTCTGAGTGGTTTTCACAGTAAGTGGTAAAATTAGGGACCTGGCGACTATACCATCACGCACGTATATGCCTAGGCCTATGTTGATATGATTGATGATAGCCCCACTGCACTAGTGTGGCACGGATCACTCCCGATTTCTAGTGTGGCACGGATCACTCCCGATTAAGGATAAATCGGGAGTGATCCCTGCCACACTAGTGCCAGTAGTGGGGCTAGATTGATGATAGAATCTGCTGTTGGCCATGTTGGCCACTGATAAATATTAGTTAGGCCTAAAGAACCATTTTCATGATTTATATTTCATAAACACGAATCATGACAGGATACAAATACTACAGAAAATGAACTCAATTTACCCTTTTTGTTTTTGATGGCGGTATTTCCCTCCCCGTCATCACCGCTTCCATCTGCTGCCATGTTATTCATGTTTTTCATTTTCTCCCGTTCCCTGGCCGCTTCCTCCGCGTTCTCGTACCACTCTTCCTCACCGTTCTGTTTACTGCCCTTTCCCTTCTTTTTCGGCATCTTGTGCACCTGGTCAAAACTTGGGCAAAAACTTCTGTGATTCTAAGTTACGAGACAGATTAATAGTGATATGACTAACGTTTTCAATTTTTTACGCGGAGAGCACGATTTCGCAATCTTTCCGCCATTTCCCCAGAAAATGGCAAACACGCAAAATATATGCGCAGCCGTAGAAAATAAGAATGCATTGGTCCCGCGTAGTACGGGTACTATCTTCTCATTGATGAGCACAGGGCCAAGGGACCAGATACCAGCTAACCTGTTTAAATAGCGCCCTCTTGTGAGCTTTCAACATTTCCTTTCTTGAAAGCCAATCTTTTGCGCAAGTGCCAAATTACATAATAAACTTAATAAGAATACTTCAAAAATTATTTTACCACATGCCTACTTAAAATACCACATTCAGTGAACACTACAAAACTAAACACCACATCCTGCAACAATAATTAGCTCTGCTGAATAAAAAAAACAAAGGCTTAGCATTCTTCCAGCCTGGGTTTGAGAATGAAGACTTGTACGTCAGGCTATGGGGCAGCGGTGTGATGCTTTGTGGTAAAATTCTGGATTTCAATACATGTAGAAATATTTCAAAGGGCCCTTATTTGATGGCGTTTTAATTCTTTTTTTTGGTTTGGGCAACTGCCTTTTGGCATTGAGAAAAATAACCAAGACAAAAACAAACAAACTCTTGCTTCGTTTTGTTTTATTCAGTCAAAGTAACATCACATTTTATTACAAAGTAACTTATAACATTCATAAAATTCATTCATTCAAAAAGTCAAGTGCCACCGTTGAAGTTCTGTCCTGTAACTTAACCCTGTTAAGTGAGGGTTTTTGCCAGAATACAAAATATTGGGCATCCAAGTCTGCCTGGAAATTGGACAAACGAGACATCCAAGTTGCCGAGGTTTTCAAACCAACAATGTGCAGGGAGTCCACAAAGTTAATGACCTGACCCCCAGGGTGTCAAAAAGACATCCAGGAGCCCGTCTTGTGAAAGCAACGACTCTTCATTTGTGCACATTCATTTTCTAACTTGACTGCTGGTCACAAGCACTCCTGAGCCACTTCCACTTTCACCCCAGTATTTCCAAGAGGCTCTCTCTTCAGTGGCTGTCGTCGATGGGCCACAGAGCCCTCAACCTGTTCTTCTTCCACAGTGTTCATTGTTACGTCCAAATGTTGTGGCTATGGCTAAACACAGCGTATGTTCCTATATGAAAGCCACCAGATAACAGCTGCAATCACTTTCCATTGACACGCATGTTATCCCCAGCCGCAGCCCAGAAAATTAGGACAGGGCCTGCTTTTCAAGCTGTTTTCATTTAAATCGGGAGGAGTAATATTCTTCCTCGAGTTCATAAAGATTGAGAGACAGCTCATCCCTGAGTTGCATGATCTTGCTGTCCACCTCTGCCTGAATGTTGTGTAGGAACTGGGTCCGCTGGCCAATGGCTGCGTTGGCAGAGGGGAAGTCGTTCAGGATCAGGAACTCCTTGATGTCTGAGACCAGTTTCATCAGTGACTCGCCAGCTCGGACCTAAATAGAAAAAACAAGCCCAAAGTAATTCGGCAAGCAACTGAAGAAGGGTTTTTGTTTTGATCATCCTGATCTTCCTAGACCCTTTAGAATCTACTGAGAGGTTTTGAAGGACTTTGCGGGATTGAGGAAGGTGCAGCCATATTTGACATGGTCCTGTTGGGATTCCTTGCCCCTTGGAGGTTCACTAGATTCATTTTGATACAGAAGAGGATTTGGGAAGATTCAGTGAAGTTCCTAGCACAAAGCTTCGAAGTGGGAATCAGGAAATAATGTACATGTAATTGCTTTTTACCCATCCTGAAAAAAGAAAGAAAACATCACAGTTTATCTTCATCGTTACAGTGTAAATAGATAGGGAAACCGAAATAGTGAGTGAGCACGCTGTGTTTTACAATGGTTTATTTGGCCAGAGCTTGGTCTGGTTATGGCTAGTCCAGTTGGTTTTTCTGTCGGTCTGATAGTTTCAGTTGGCCAATCAGAAGGAACGCACTCACAATATTTGCCGCTCTGACGTGCATCTCATTTTGGTCTTGCTCCCCCTGGGTCTGTCTCGCCACTTGTGTTTCCTCCTCCACCTGGGGTGGGGTACAAATCAAGAGGCCTCAACCATTAAAAGGCAGTGTATAGCAAAATCATTAGCACTGACATCTTGAGATGCAAAAAAAAAGGAGCAAAAACCTGGAAAGCGTTCCTCTAAAAACGCAGCCTAAAAAAAAGGAATAGTGTCTTATTGATGAAAAATTTGCTCTTTATAAATAATCACACAAAGTTTTGATCAATTCACATTGCTATAAGCCTCTTTTTCACTTCCATTGTCTCAAAACAGCTCTGAGATGAATCTTTGGTTTCCAACCTTTGCCGATTTCAGTATCTCTGTGAAGTTTTCCTGGATGGACTGCACGTCGTTATGGAGATGCCGCAAGTAAGACTTCAGCAGGCTGTCCTTGACCGGCGGCAGGGCTCGCTGCTGACCAGACTGGGACATGATGACCCTTGTCTGTGAGAAAAGTCCATTGAAATATGGTTAGTTTCATAAAAGAAAATCATACAGGGTGGAGACCGATAGTTGAGGTTTAGGATGCCTGGCATAAGGCAAATATAGACATCTTATGTTGGGAACAAGAGATGGCGCTTGGTGATCTCACGACCAGTCCAACAGCCCTAAAGGTTTACAGATGTATGAACCACAGCTGGTTGCAATCGCTCAATCTTTGCGTGATAGGTCGACCTTGCTGCACGATCTATCTGTAATTTCACCCGTGGACAATCCCCTTTTCTTTTATAATTCACGGCTGAGGCAGATTGGTTTGAAGAAGGGAAGTAAAGCCGGATACAGTTGAACCTCGTTAATAAGAGCACTGTTTATACAAGATTCTGTTTATAGCAAGGAAGATGTTAGATCCCAATCCCTTGTTTTCGTTCTTTTAATTCCTGATAATACAAGGTTTCTGTTATAACAAGGTAATTTGCCAAGCTCGTAGGACCTCTTATTAACGAGGTTCGACTGTACATCATACAGGATCAACTGATAGACTCAACATGATTGCGCGACTATGCTGATCAACTTATCATGCCTCACGCAGTTATCAACTGCTTCCCCTACGCAAGGACACAATTCATGAAAGGGCTGCCCCATGTGACATCTTGGGTAGGCCAGCTGGGGTAACAATATAGTGCAATATAGTACTCCGAACCTGATCAACACTGTTGATACACATTTCATGTGGGGTACGCACAATTTTCACTTGAATGGTATGGGGTGGGATAGCCCCGGGGTGGGATAGCCCCAGACTGGGGCCAGTCCACTGGACAACCTCTGTCATGTCCGTAAGGATACGGATTTAGTCCAGTAAACTGGCCCCAGTACGGGGCTAGGGGTGGGAGTGCTGTGAACATGTCAAACCTCATGCACGGCATGCATACACGTAGTTCTAACTTCTAGGCATGTCCAACGTTAGGGGTAGGTTAGTCCGTCACCAGACTGTGTCAAAATGTTGAGAAAGGCGACTTGTAGAGTCCAAGTTACACGGACTAGGGGTAGGGCCCAGGTACATTTTCATGATTTTACCCAATATGACAGTAACAATTTTGGATGTAAAGTAAAACATGAAAGTAAAAGCACTGAGTTTGATACCAATTTTCAATCATCATCATTAGGCCTAGTGCGTAAAAGAAACAATCAAAGCATAAGCCAATTTCCCATTCCGTCATCTCTCCCACGAACGTGGGAGAGGAGCGGACATCAGACCCCACAGTTCTGGGGGCTATCCATCACCATGTTGATTTCTGCATCCTCACATGAGTGAGTGAACAAAGCTAGAGGGGAACAAATTGGCTACAATGACAATCATGAGCATCCATTCACCAAACTTTACGCAAAGTTGTTGTAACGAATTTGTTCCCCTTTGTTAAATCTTCTGAGAGTGCACACATGAAATAAGAAACAGGTTTATTAACTCATACCCAAAACTGTACAAAAAAACTAAATGTGTGTCAATGGATAAAACAGCGCCCTCAACAGGCCATGCTGACGTTATTTTATCAACACGATTTCCGATCTGATGATTTTACAGCGACATTTCGCCTTAACATATGCAAGTCTTTCCCCAAAAAGATCCCATCAAAGTAAGCAAAATGCCTAGTTGTACCGTTTTTACACATTTTTTGCTTTGATATCCGTAATTTAATGTATAAGGCGCGTTAGGAACAACGAATACTTACGTACCAAAATACAAAGTCTGGTACCTCAGCAAGCCAACTATTTGAACATCTGATGTTTTGTGCGGAAGTCGGGGAACAGTTTTGATCACGACCAAGTCTCGTTATTCCACGCGAGACTCACATCGGTCTCTTTTCGTGTTTGGCAGCCGACATGGTGAGTGTGTACACCACCTTGGTTGTAGAAACAATCCACTTTATATCTTATACATCGGGCATATTTTAAAATGAATGTTTCATGATGTATGTAGGGGGTATACCAAGGCTTCGAGAAGGTCTTAATATTTAGTTTATTTTTAAACGGATCTTTGTGATGAGCCAGAAAGAAATGGTGGTCTTATAGCTCACAGTTCTATAGAACTTCGATTGGTTGTACACTGAACTGAACATGCGGAACATTGAACTGAAAGTAAGGTCTTTGCACTTGGCCGGCTTGTAATCCAATCACACATCACAAAAGTATGTGCGGGAAGAATTGTCTTTTCTTTCAATTATGCTTTCATTTTGTACTTATGTTGAATTTCTTTATGCTTTGGGAATAGCCCCACTACTCAGCTAGTGTGGCACGGACTCTCTCTCCTGCTCCATCGTCAGCCACACATCCGTATACACAATTTCGGAAAGGTCAAGGATCATGTCAGTTTGCAAAAGAAATTGCACCCACGATGATATGTGGATGTGCTGAAAATGTTCCCATGCTGACGTGACACGTATACAGATCATGTGTGGCTAAGGATGGACCAGGAGTGAGAGTCCGTGCCACACTAGTGGGGCTAGTCTGGGAACGGATTGAACATGTCAAAAGTCAACATGGTCAAGGGACAAACATGACTGTGAGATGTGCGTGATGACCATGCGATTGCTAATGCTAGCCTCACAAAATGTGGCGTTGGCATCTCCAGTATGTTTTGTAACAGTAGGTGTTGTGAGACCAGCTTTCACTGTTGCAATTTCCCTTTAACATTTGCCTCTTCTGTTTGTAGCCCAAAGCCAAGAAAGCTCCGCGGGGAAAGAAGGTGGCTCCAGCCCCCTACGCCGCCCGCCAGGCACCCCCCAAGAAGGTTGTCAACCCCCTCTTTGAGAAGCGACCCAAGAACTTTGGCATCGGTAAGGGCCCAACAGCGACGAGTGGAAAAATCATATCTCAGAGTGGAATACCACATGTGGATGCCACTTGACACCTTGTACACAAAACCCTATGAGACTGATCTGAAAAATTCTTAGTGTTTTCTAAGAAAATACCTTCATATTTTCACTGCTAAATGTGACTTTTTAGGACATTGCATGCCTTTCAGATGGCTAATAGGTC
The DNA here is from genome assembly GCF_054643075.1 of Acanthaster planci. NCBI lineage: Eukaryota > Metazoa > Echinodermata > Asteroidea > Valvatida > Acanthasteridae > Acanthaster > Acanthaster planci. The sequence goes on along the minus strand of NC_141787.1, from coordinate 14,866,970 downwards.
ACTGCAGCGAAAATTAGCGGCATCCATGCCTGGAATTCTTTTCCTGGATTCAATACAGAGCAAATTGTGGTCACAGTGTCTGCTTTTTTAGGGTGCATGAAAAAAGTCATTTAGAGGATTCAGGTTTGTTAGAGTCCAACTTTTACCTAAACCTTCCCAGTTAGTCTCAATTTGACTACTGCTGGGTTTTGGAAATTTGCAGGATTGAGTGAAACCCAATAACTGTTAGTGTATATTGGGAGAGAAGCCTTTAGAAAGTAAATATTTAAGTAAAATGCTCTTGGATTTGCCATGGGAATATTTGGGAAACTGTTCAGAATCCAACATTTACCTAGACACTAATTTTTCCCAGGCTGAATGGGCTTATCTTCAATGAAAAAGGGTAGTGCGGAATTTGTTATGGTCGGTATGGTCTTCATACCGAATTCATGTATTTGGCTGCTTCGGGAAGGTTCCCTGGATTATGTCGCACAATTTTGGATTTAGAGGGTACAATAATTTCCCTTATTTCCAGGCCAAGACATCCAGCCTAAGCGTGACTTGTCCCGCTTTGTCAAGTGGCCCAAGTATGTCCGCCTGCAGCGCCAGCGTGCCATCCTCTACAAGCGACTCAAGGTCCCCCCCTCCATCAACCAGTTCACTCAGACCCTGGACCGCCAGACAGGTGAGGGGGAACGACCTTATTAATAAAAGCTACTCAAGTATTCCTCTTGCAAGTAGCAAGAGTGAGCCATGCCCTGAGCTCCTCCCTACTCATGGGCACTGTTCAGTGTGGCATTAGCAATCATGCTGTCTACCGTGAAGCTGTAAATTGTTTCTGCAATGTTTGACAGAAATAATTATTTTACTGACACAGTTGATTTATCCATCAGTAAATCAATGACAGCTTTTCAGTATAAATATGATTTTAGATTGGGAAATCAAGAAATCAATTGAGAAATTGTCAGTTGAAAAAGTAACGTAACATGAAGTCATCCTGAAGTACTGACAGTCCATTTAGGCACATATGAAAAGTGGCAAAGTAATCATCTTTCTTTCCCGTATTCAGCAACTTGTAATTTGATATTTCATTGCAAATGTTTTCATTTTTTCGTCTTGATGCCCTATGTCACAAAGACCTGTCAAGGGTAAGAGAATTTGCTCCAGTTCTTGCGAAGCCGTTTCATGCACTGCTCCGAAAATTCATGGCAGAATGCACCGGATTTGAGTCCTTTTTACAAAATTCTCTCCCGAGCAGCCACCCAGCTGTTCCGCCTGATGAACAAGTACCGGCCGGAGACCAAGCAAGAAAAGAAGCAGCGGCTGCGTGCCCGGGCCGAGCAGCGGGCCAAGGGCAAGGAGGACACGCCCACCCGCCGCCCCAACATCGTCCGGTCGGGGATCAACACTGTCACCTCGCTGGTGGAGTCCAAGAAGGCCCAGCTGGTCATCATCGCCCACGATGTCGACCCCATCGAGGTACGGTCCCTGCTGACATATCTCAAACGGCTGTCCTTTTATGCAGAGATGCCAGCCCCAAATTACCAAATCCACCAAAATTGCGCACCTGGTTATTTCAGGCTAGTTTCGTTTTTTGAGAATCAACGTCAATTTACTTGGAAAGTCGGAATCTGAAACTTCAGGTACGAAAAATGTAATGTTGTCTTACAACAGAGTGTTGAATTCTGGGAGGAGGAAATGAACTTCTTTACAAAAAAATCCTGGCAAATTAGTTTGGATTTGCTAAGCGTACAAATTTAGCTTAGCTGTAAGTAGCTAGTGTTTGCCATGATGGGCACTACTTGGGCTGCTTCTGGCATCTGGATTTTGATGTGCTTAATGAATTCCCTAGTGTTAAAATCCGAGTAGCTTTGCTTATTCAAACTCGTGAGCTATTTTCTCCTGCTATGATGTCTTGAATTTCTTCACCTGAAGAGCCCTTCGGGCTCACTGTGTGGATTAAACCAAAATCGAGCTTTTTAAATCTGAGCAGGAAAGATAAAATTAAGCATGAAGTTGGGCTTTTGTTTTTGTGAAAAGCTGAACTTATCAGCTAGTGTTGGCCCAGCAAGTTCCTCCTATCAAAGGGGGCGATTAACTCTGCGCTTCTGTCAAAATCACAATTTCTTAAGCAAACTTCCTTTTCCCCCAAAAAATTGGGCAGATCGTGTTGTTCCTACCCGCGCTGTGCCGCAAGATGGAAGTTCCCTACTGCATCGTCAAGGGCAAGGCTCGTCTCGGCGCAGTCGTCCACCGCAAGACGGCGACGTGCTTGGCCTTCAGCCAGGTCAACAGGTTAGCCTCTGAAATGAGCGTGGCAACTTAGTCTCTGTGAAAAAGTCCTAATCACGAAAACCGCTCCCAAGAAGGCAGCTCAGAGCCCTAAGTAGTTGAGAAACAGAAAAAAAAATATACAGTCACTGTCCCGTGCATTCTGGGGTGCCAATGCCAAAGGTCAGAGGTCAAAGAGATTAGCAGGTGTCCGTCCGATCAGCGACCACTTGTTTATTTTGCCTGATACTCAGGATGTGTGTTGTGGTAGGCTACCAGGGAAAGATGGACTAGTAGTCAACCAAGGGGTTGGTTGAAGGCCCCGGGTTGAGCTTACAGATAGTGCAGGGAGGTCGGGCTGATACCCAAGTACCACTGCTTCAGTGTTCCTGGTGTTAACACAAAACCACAAAGTGTCTACACACACTCAGATTGTGTGTGCTTTCCGCCATATGGGACCAGATCCCACAAAAGGAGGCTCAAGACTTTTTGTCCGTACTGCTTCACTTTGATGAATGCTTCACTCTGATGTATCCCGCACTGTGCCGTCTTGATTGAAATAAACATTATGTGTGCGAAATAAGTTGAGAGTCCTCGACATCAAGCAGACTTTTTTTCCCAAAAGTCCTGAAATGCACAACTGTGTCGACTTGGCACTCATTTGGTCAATTAAGTACTGACCAGTGTCCACACATAGTATTTATGTCCTCAGTCATTGTTCGGGTTATTAAACTGCATGTGCTCAAGTTTGGTTATGTAATATCTGTAATGTGCAATTTTTCTTTTTACCAGTGAGGACAAGGGCTCCCTGGCCAAGGTCATTGAAGCCGTCAAGACCAACTACAATGACAGATTTGAAGAGGTAATGTTTATCGGTCAGCGGTATTTTAGTGGGTGCGGAGTTGTTCTCAGTAAAGTTTCCTGCAATGATGTGTGAATTTCTTCACCTGAAACGTTCAGTGTTGAACTTACCACAATCGAGCTTTTTAAATCTGAGCAGGGCAAAAAAATTGAGAGTTGTTTCTCCAGTCACCAAGTTTGATAATCTGTTGGAAAGATTACCAAGGAAGGTATAACGCTGTACAATTTTTGGGGGATGGCAAAAACGTCAAGTGTGAGAATTTCCTGAATTTTGGATCAAGTTCGTGGATGAATAGCAAGCAAATCATTCAAGACAAAACAAGACCACTTAACACTTTTTGGAGGGTTGATCCATCAGTAATCTTGATTCAGATCTGCCACAAAAGGACATGGCAGTAAGACTTGAAGGTCGTCATGGTGAAAAAACTATAGGAGTAGAACGATTGCGGTTACACCTTGTATCAGTCTCTTTCTAGAGTATGTGTGGTTTTGAGAAGGACCGGGGGAATAACAGTGTATTCTGTCGGCAGTCTCCTGAAGACGGACAGAGTACACTGTTTGAAACGTCAAGTTATCCTCTGGTTCTTCTCAGAGCTCTACGTACTCAAGAGATTGATCCATGGGGTAACCACAATCGTTTTACTCAGATGTGGCAGTATTTAATAGAGGTGAATAACTATATTTTGGGGTAACCATGCCATATTTGTTGGTCTTGAAATATTTTCATCTTTAAATGACACGGCCTCGATTTGCCCACTCTTCAGTTTGCTGTGTAGTGTTATCCTTCGGGCAGTTTGTATTCTTAGCGACAACCCTGGCAAGTACGGGCATACGGGGGTGTTGTAATCTCCGAGGGTGTGTGACAATTATTCAGGACCATTAGGGCTAGTTGGTCTGACTTTTGTGATTTTTTTTCCCCCCCCCCTCCCAGATCCGTCGTCACTGGGGCGGTGGTCAGCTGGGCAGCAAGAGCCAAGACAAAGTCCGCAAGCTGGAGAAGGTCAAGGCCAAAGAGCTGGCCAGCCGCTCCTAGACTCCAGATCTGTCGCTCCTGAAGAAAAAAAACCAACACTCTTTGCTGACGTGATCATCCGACATCCTCCTCTCCCACAGAGCAGTGGCAATCGAGGCTCGAATTTTGCCCGACCACTGGCAACTTCAAGATGGAGATCAGAAAGTCGGCGGAAACTCCAAATCTGAACGTTTTTGGAATATCGGGGGACTCTGCTTACTTGTAAAAAAGTGCGAGACAAAATAAATCATCCCTAACAAAGAAAACACAGACTCCAGTTCTCTCTGATGTCTTTATTTCCAGTAAATAGAGCGCTTCAAATTATAGCACAAAAGACCAAATTTGTTCTTGAAAAATTTCGTTTAAAACTTCGTACGGAATATCCCTCTTCCTGAAGTGAAATGGAGTAACAAGACTTCCCAAAAAAAGCACGGCATTGTAATCAATCATACACATTCCACTGTACCACTGGCCATAAGACACAAATTAGTTCATTTGCTTACCATTAATTTCCAGTCTTCGTAGAAACACTTCAACTACACGCTTCAGTAAGCATTGATAAAAATATGAAATTTTTACCCAACAACTACGTTTAAAATTCTGATAGAAAATATACTTCAATTTTACTTCAATTCATCTTGGATTTGCACATTTGCCAAATTACAGATATTCCACCATTAATGTAAAAGCCTGCAAGAAATACAAGATTACCAACTTTCTAATGAATAATTGGAATTTACTGGTCAATATAAGACACTGAATAAGAACATTTTCAATTGTGCTGAATCGAGCTGGATAATAATCTCTGTAGCTTCTAATTCCTCCGTTAAACTTCAACCTCGAGTTGTCCCTGTTTGATACCTGAGTATGTAGCTGGCTGGAGATTCCTCAATTCTCCACAGCATTGGAACCCTGACTGTGCCCTCCTGTCTGGCTGGTGTCAGACAGCAGTGCTAGATGGTCTTTCCCTGACTTTAACGTAGCTAGCAGTTCCTGGGCCTCCACAGTGACAGCATGGTGGCTCCCGTAAGCAATCCTCAGTGTCGGTAGTGCCTGTAGAACGGTTTTAATTAACACTAAAAATGTTACTACTGACGACTACGAGGAATTCCGGCATGCCAGGTAGCACAGCAGTGTCTCTGTACCATTGACAGCCATACTTCTAATGTAACATTCGTTTCATGTTTCCCAAGTGAATTCGGCATTTACCAGTTGCTATCAGCTGCATCCATGGGCCATTTTTCACCGTAAAATTTCATGAAAAGGGCAGAGGAAAGCTAAGATTTGAAACCCCCCCAGATCGACTTGGGTGACCATTTACATCAGTCCTCGCAAGGCAGCCTTCACCTCAACACACAAAACTGGAACCACTGCCCTTTTCAACTGGGAATAGGGGCTTTGCATGGTAGCCATCTTGCAGGGCAGTTCTTTTGTTCCACAGGGGAAAATCCTCCTTTGTGCAGACCCTGTGGAACAGAAGCACTGGCCTGCAAGATGACAGCCATGCAAACCCTCTATCGCAGTTGTAGTTTCAAATCGACCACTCTCGACACTGCCAACAAGTATGTTCCGCTTTGCAATCTTTGCCCACTGGTCGCACACTCTGCGTGCGTACCTCTTCCAGCGTGTGGACGGCCTTCAGGTTCATCCCCAGCCGGGCTTGTAGCTGACCGACCTGCCACAAGTTGAACCCCAGCAAAGTGTCGCATGAATCCAGGTGAGTTCTGACATGTGAAGGTAATAAGAAAAAGAAGATTCACATGAAATACCTCTGATTAAGCCTAAAACCGAACCAAGGATGACTGTCTCTGTATGCCTAGTGTCCAACTTAACCAGCGGTTAAATGCACTATTGGAGTAGCTGCCACTCGAAAGTTACCCCTTTGAAATTGTTGGCTACGATGTCAAAGTGGCCGTGGTGCAAGCTGCAAAATGAAACGGGCGCAGTTGCAAACGGGCAAAGTAGCAAATGGACGAAAGCTATAAATCAAACGAGATTTCACGTCGGGATGTGAGGATCAGTGAATGCAGGCTGAATGAATGGGGACGACATGAAAAATTGTAAATCCAAACCAAGTACCTCGTAGGCAACTACGAAGTTGTAGCAGCGTCAGCTGGAGAGCTACGCAAAAATATGAATGGGGTTCTATCTGAGAACGAGGCAATGCGGAATGATTGGGGATGGCGTGAAAAACTCTTTAAGTCCAAACCAAGTAACCCACAGGCGGCTTACCGGGTAATTTGGACATGGCCCGTTTTAACACGGGCATTGTGAGGTCTAGTACAATTAGGTCATGTAGGTGAAGCCCTGTGCATATTTTGTGTGTGAGCAGCCCTGTGCGTATATTGTGTGTGAGCGGTCAAGCGCGACGTCGTAGCTGGCTACGATGTGGGAGAGGAGGGTGGCGGGGTGTTCTGCAATGGCGCCACACTATTAGTTGGCTTGCACTAACTGTCACTTTTCAAAGGACTTTGCATTCCAACAAAGTGTACATGCTCCAACAAAATGTAACAAGAGCCACACAAATGGCACAAATTGATGACAACGTAAGCCCCAGCGGGAGACCTGCAAATAACAACTGGACAAGTTGGCCACTTCATATCATGAGCTCCATGAAACTTTCAATCAGGTTTCCATTTTTGATGTCGTACACGTGAAGCAAAAATTGACTGAAAATGCGGATCTGCGAACCATTCAAGCCTATGGTCAAAGGAGAGCTCTGAGGCAGTGTGACAGAGGTCACAACTTCACATTGCACGACAGTCAAAATTTCCTTGACCATCTCAAAGCCAACGATTCCTTTTTCTGTCAGGTTTCTTTGTCGCACTTACCTCAAAGCGACAAGACTCCTGGTGCCGTACTGCAACGCTGTCTCGGCTTCGTCCAGCTTGAGGGCAGCCTTCAAGGCCGTCTTGACGACTTGGTAAACCCGCCTGTGGTACGGCTGGTAGACGTCATCCAAGCGCGCCAGGATGGGACCGCACTCCTCAAGATACTGGCCTGGGTAATCATGTGAGGGACCACGCCGGGAACCAGTTAAGGAGAAGTGCAAACTGACGAGAGAGACATTTGTTGCTCGAAAAGAATTGCGTAACTAAAAGCAACTACACTCATTGTTGATAAAAAAAATCACACTTCAGTGCCATCACAAACATACACATGTACATGAAGTAGCCCAAAGTTTGATGCGAATCTGTACTGAAACCGCTTAGATTTAGAAATGGGCACAATTTTGATTTCAAATTGGAATGATCTGCTCAAGACAGAAGACGTTTCACAAGATCAGTCAAAAGTAACAGGGCCAATAATGACAAAGGAATGCTTTTGCTGCAGTTTATTTGACCAGGTTGATAAATGAGTGAAAACTGAAGGTCTTGTGCTGGTCTTCAGAGGTCTCCACAACAACACTGGAAAGAATTACGTCCTACTGACTGAAACCCTGGTTTCACAAGGATATAATCCTTCTTCCGGGACAGGAAACTCTCCACTTCCATCTCTGTCCGTACGATCTGATCTGGTAGCTTAGAAGTGCTGATGTCAAAGCCACACGCATCACAGGCTAGATACTGACCACCTGAAGACCAAGAGAAAACCAACTTTTCAGAGACAAATTTGGTTCCGGTTCAAAAAGACCAAAGAATTAAACAATGCAAGAAGTACCAAAGGCTAGTCATTCCAAATATTGATATAATTTCCATTACTTTCAGTGCAAAACAAGAAATAAAACGTTTGTCTGTTGTAAAAATCCTACAGAACAAAGACACAGGCTATATTTCAATATTCCGGTGGTCAAAAACCTGGCAATTTAAACGGCAGTATACAATGTAAGAAAAAAAATGGCGTATAATCAGTTATAGAGAGTTTGCATACTCCAAACTTCAGATTCAAAGTCAGGTGACTCGATACAGTATTCATGGGTAAGAACCAGCCCTAATGGCGCTTTGCACACGGCATCCCTGACTTCTAGGCTTTTTGTATGTCACACGGTGTGTTTCACTATACAAACAAAAGATATCTCTGATTTCCAAACTTGAAAAAAGTTCGGTCCTGATCAGCCCATTCCTTTATCTTGCCAACCAAACAAGTTTAACAGTCACTGTTTTTCAGAAGAAAATCTGGTCTCTGGCAAAGTCAGTTGTATACCAAACAATGAGTACACGTGGCAGTGTTAGAATATATGTCGACTTGTGGGACTGTAGCTTACAAGGTACAGTTGGCATCATTGGTAATAATTCCAAGATCTTTCACAATGTCACTGTGTGATTGGATTAAATTGGTTGCCAGCTAGTTTCTTGATTTCAATCGGCAGATGACAAAACAGATTTCAAGTTTCACCCTCGGTGTGAGTATGACATAGTTCAGTACAGTGGTGCTTTATAATCATATTGGAGTTTCCCATCAAGTTGAATTGTGATGACCTCTGAGAAACAAGAAATCTTCTCGCAACAATATGACAACATAATTTCATCCAAAATGTCATCTTTGTTAACTGTTCAGGCCATGTATCGACACACTAGTGCTTTCATGCAGCGTGAAAGAGAATGATTTCCTTGAATTTCCACAATTTGTAATCATTCAAAATTCACCTCATCCAGCAAAAAAGAGAGCCTAAATTTTCTGAGAGTGTTTTGCCAGCACTGGTGTCTTTGTGTGGACATATCTACACAGAAGTTGGCTTGCCGACTTGATCGAAATGAATCCTTATTCCCCGTCCCTTCAAATCCACCACAATTAAAGAAATATCCACAAATCGACAGATTTGTACCTTCTGCAAAGAACTAAATGGAGCATGGATCACCAGAGAAGTCTGCAAATATTCAGCACTCAAAAAGGATTCGTCATTTCCCACTTTCGTGCCCGAGCATTTTCATTCCGATGGTTCTTGACCATTTCAAAATTCCGACATCGAACTCTACGGTTAGCCTTTAAATACATGAAGATGATATAAAAATGTCAAAAGTTTGGCCGAATATTTTTCTGACCAAAGGGTCATACTCAGACTATCTGACGGTTTCCATGGCAACACAGACCCCCGACAGTTCATCTGTGGGCATTTTATAGCGTACATTAACCTGTCCTGTTACAGAGGTGAGACATTGGAGAAATAAATGCAAGAAAAAAAAGTTAATATTCAGGAATATTAGCAGACACAGTTACAAGACTACTTTTAAGCCCATTATACCAAAACTTGGCACCGATAAGATTTCCACTGACCTCCACCTTCGATGGAAGGACAGCTATGATGATACAAATACGAATTCAGTGATTTTCACCACATTTGGTCGATCCAGAAGTCGACAATAAGTTGCCCAGTGGAGACAGTCTTGCTCCTGATGGCGACTAGGAAATTTGACGATTTCAACACTATTTTCGGGCGAGATGACCATGTGGCCTGTTTTCACTGCTCTCAAAGAGTGTTTTTCAGGTATTAGGCCATTTCTAAGAAACCACTAAATCTCAGGCTTCATCACGGAGCAAGTCGCCCAACTCATAGGACATGACATGCTACATTCTCCTTTGCCAATCATTACATTACTTCCAATTGTACAACAGATTTGGAGGTATCAAAGGGGATGAAATACAATTGCAAGTGAATTTTCCATTAATTTTAAATTGAAATAGAGGTACTTCCACACAGGCAGTGGTTTCAGAAATTTGATCTCTCCAAACTACGCATAATCTAAGGCTGAAGTGACGTAAGATAAATTCTAACGTCTTCAAGGAACACAGTGAAAATAACCTAACAACCTAAATAATGTGGATCATTGAGCATTCTGTTTTTTACTTTAACTTCACCCTAGCAAAATTAAACACGCCACAAATTTAGCTAGGAAAGTTACTTTCACATTCCTGACCAAAATGGAAGTCGTTTGCTGCTCTCCAAAGAGAAATGGTTCAGGTGGCAACTCCCTGGGTAGCAGAATAAATATTCAAGTGATCATTTGCATATTCAAGTGATCATTGACATTACCTTATCTATGTCTTGAATGCAGCGTTTACAGTCACAGTCAAAGTCGTACCACTTTCTCAATTTGCTCTGACGAGAACTGGTCGGCGCCATGAGGTTCAGATAGCTGATGGTACACTGTACGCGGAAATAAAAAGACTACGGTTCATGCAATATACAATATTGAACTGACAGACCTTCAGGAACCAGGGCATATATACTGCTTGGCAAATATATGCTATACAACATTCAGCTCAAAACCAACATTGAATGTGATATTAGCACTGGCAAAAATTGGGCTGTAAAATTGGCCTAGGGAGCTAGGTTTTGGAGCATAATATAATGAAGAGGCTTCTGGTCAAGCAGCTCAACAATGTCCAATTCAAAGTGTCAAGTTCTCTTAAAAGATCCTTGAACTGTGACTGGGCCGGGGGGCTACTCCACCTCCTCCCCAGGGCTAATCGGCCGGATGCTGGCAATCTTGAGCTCCCGATTGTCAGAGGTGAAGGTGCAGTTTGGACGACAGCAGTGGTTGAACATGGCCATCCTATTTGGAAAGAAAAGTAAATTAAAGTCAGAATGAATTTGTAACACAAAGTCAACAGATACAACAGCGACGTAAGATCTCTCCGAGACAAAGTGGCCACATGACAAACCCACTTCTCAACCAAAAAATTGGGTAACAAGTACTTTGTTGTCCAATCTTTTAACCTCTTCCCTGATCAATACATAGATTGACGTCAATAATGAATGTCATATACCTGGTGTAGAGTCCCTCTCCAATGACTTTACATCGAGCTTTGCCGTCACGGACAGAGAACATGTTGGCATTCAGAATTCCCTCGAATGTCTGCATCAGGTCTTCCGTCACTGGAAGATGTTTAGACGCCGCATACTCCCACAATCGCTCCATGTCCGGTTCGGGGCTGGTTTTTTCATCAGCCATCTCTGCGTTAGGTCACACACAACCACACGAAAACGTGACTTCTGGGGAAAAAAAATCTGGGAGACTGAGGGGCTCAATGCTCTGGAAACCTTCAAGACTAGAAAGCCTTTTCTAGGACAGACGTGTTCATATTTAAATGGCCAAATTAGAATACACTGAGCACAATTACGATGCCGACAAAGTTGAGGAATGAAGCAAGCTTTATGCACTTGTACAGACTCGTATGCCTGCACTTGAGATGACAAAAGTTAAACAATCTTAGGAATTGATCTGTGATTGAAGTTAGTGTTGTTAATATTTCTTTCTTTTTCCCCAAAACATAATCCCTCAGTGTTAAACTTACTCTTGTACAGTATCTCAGGTGTAAGTGGAAAACCCCGTGCATTGTGGGTAGCAACATTCTGGGATCGCTTCTTCACAGTTTTCTGCCAAACGAGGGGATTGAAAAAACAACGAGATAAAGACAAAAAGGCTATCAATGGCTCATTTTTATGCTATGCAGAACGCCTCGTGTGGAAAACCACATTTGTCAGAAAGACAAGATGGAAAAGCTCCGTAAAGTTTCCCGCATTCAGTTGTACTTATGGCAGTTTATCCCAGGGGAGGGGGAGGGGGTAGGGGGGAGATCCAAGAGTAAGGACCCAACAGACTCACCAGATGTTTTTGGAGGGTCACCAGGAGTGTCCTTGTCCGTACCCTGATGTCGCCCCCAGCACTGGCCATCTTCAAGTATTTGCACTCGTACTGATGATCGGAATAGTTGGAAGCCTGAAATGAGTCGGGAAGAGACAGGAAAGAATCCCAACAATGTTGTGGCTCATACAACTTGGAGGCAAGGCTGCTCTTAGCTGGAGGGAGGGCTGCAGAATGCGTGTGTGGTGGCAAATCTCAAATGTGTGAACCGTGCAGTCTGGGTAAGGTCTAACTCGTTAGGTCTCTTAAAGGGCTACAGAAATAGAAAATATTTAGGTCACGTGAAGTGTTTCAAAATAGCAATAAATACGTAACCATTTCAAAAACATCATAAACTTAATGTTTGCCCCATTAATTGTTACCGCAAAAATGAATAAAAAGATCCTGCGTTTCCCCGCCCACAAAAAATCACCTTTTGGCCATTCACGCTCCCAGGCTGATGATTGGATGACGTCATCGCCAGAACGATGCATGTACAGTGTACATGTACATAGCACACAGTACATGCAGTATTGCACGCAATAGACCACATTGTGTTTGATGTAGCTTGGCCCACAGGCAAACACTGTCTCAGTTCAAGGTAGAAATTAAAAGACACAGTCCTACCGCGTATTTCTTGAACCGAAACAATGCTTGCCCTGTTGGCCAAGCTACATCAAACACAACGTGGTCTATTGCAAACATGTGATACTGCATGTACTGTGCACTACCAACATGTACACTGTACATGCATCGCTTGGGCGATGACGTCATCCAATCAGCCTGGGAGCGCGAACGGCCAAAAGGGTTTTTTTGTGGGCGGGGAAACGCAGGATCTTTTTATTCATTTTGCAGTCACAATTAATGGGACAACATTAAGTTTATGATGTTTTTGAAATGGTTACGTATTTATTGTTATTTTGAAATACTTCACACGAATTAAATCTTCTTTATTTCTGTAACCCTTTAACTAGCCTGTACCACATGCCTGGCTGATTTTTTAATTTTCTGGACACTTGCTGAGTGCCGACACAGTGTAAAACCTTTTTTTTCTATAGTAACTATCATCTTACATTGCAGCAGGTTCTGAACAGCTCAAAATCCACCACAGAAAAAAAAAGGAGAGGAGGCCGCGATTTAGCCAGAGACAATAAATTGGTTCCTTTTATTACTCGGTCATGAACAAGTAGGCCAGCAACTACTTGATTTTAGTTCACGTCAAGTCTTTCTACCCGAAACATGTTTTACAGTCTTTTTTTCTATCTAAGCCAAACGATGCCACTACTGAAAAAAGTTACAAAACTGATTGAAATTATTCATTTCTGCTCTGAAAAATCGAGCTTTTCCTCACCTGACATTGTCGGTCACAATAATACACAAAGCTACAGCCACCACAAGCTCTCAACTTTCCTCTACAAAAAGAAAAATAAGAGGGGATGGTTGTACTGGAACATACTAGACAGGCCTAGAAGACAGAGACAAATGCAAGGGCTGATCCCATCAGTAGGGGAAGGGGCCAATAGGGACCATACCCCCAAAGGGGCCCCCTTTTTTTTAGAGAAAGGCAAATTGGAAAGAGTTCCATATACGGACAACACTTCACGCCCGTGTGCACAAACCCATGAGACTTGTCTGAAAAAACTCAGTGTTTTCTAAGTAAATGCTTTGGAATTTTCTGATAAATTTCTCTTTTTAGTCCATGTTTTCACATCCTGATGGTTGTAACAGCATATCAAGGGAAAATTTGTTGTCTGTATATGGAACTCTTTCCGGCAAATTTTCATTATTCAATATTTCATTTCCAAACAACAAAACCTACCAGAAAACACCAGAAACTTGTGGCAAAAACCAGAAAAATATCACCAAACACATAAAACTACTGTAAAGAAACAGAAAAGTACTGACAAATGCCAAAAATTAGGGGAAAAAAAACAAAATACCGAAAAAAAAGTATAAAAAAATGTTTAAAAAAAAACCACCAGAAAACTACCAAAAACACCAGAAAACCACCCAAAAACAAAGGAAAAGTGTATAAACATAATTTGAGCAAAGTTAACAAACTTTGGAAGAAACATCATATCAAGTGAAGTAGGAAAAATATATCTCATGAAAGAAACTTCGATAAAATATTGCTTCACTCATGTCACTAGGCCTATTTGAAAATATAGTTGACGGTTCAACAGGATTTTCCTAATTTAAAGAGTCAATTTAGCCTAAAAAATTTAAAAAGCTGGCAATAGTGAGATAACAAGCGATGCATTTTTTAAAGTTTGTTTTCACGAATAGGGCCTAGGCCTATGATCTTTTTTTTCCTTGTTTGTTCACATATCTCATTTTTGGTGGTTTTTTGGTGTTTTCCGGCAGTTTTTTGGTACTTTTCTTTTTTTTCCTTGGTTGTCTTTCTTTGTTTTTCAGTAGTTTTCTGGCATTTTCCATTAGTTTTTCCCGTGTTTTCCGGTAGTTTTCCGGTATTTATGATAGTCGTATCATCTTTTCCTACCTCCATGGTTGTATGAGTTTTTCTGGTAGGCCTATTTTTCGGTGTTTTCCGGGAGGCCTATATCTATATTTACAGCAAAGGCCTAGTCATTCACTGACAATGATAATCGATGTGCCAAGACATTTCAATTTTAACCGCTCACAAACCGCTCATTTACGAGTTGATTTCATGCTGATTTATACATCATGTACATGTACATGATGTATAACCGACAACGACTTGATCAGCCGACTGAGTACTTCACGACTTTACAAACAATGTTTACCGTTCTTTGCAGCAATAACTACACCTGTTGCGTCGGTAGTCCTCCTCTAAAGTCAACAAGTATGGGTTCTCGATCAACAGAACTGTTTCTGGTTCAATAAAAGTGGTGGCTCTGACGCCCCTTCCTCGTTTCTTGTCCGAGAAAATCTCGACTTTCTCGCTCACTTCGGCCATTTTTCGTGAACGTGGCCTTCAGTATACATGTAGTCTGTTAATACACACGTGTACATGTACTTAATTTTTATCAATATTTGGCGACTTGAAAAAGGAACCAGACAATACATTTTAAGCGGTGTCCATAAATACTGCCCTCTAGGTAAAAATTCCCAGATTTCAAGAGAGCCGCCCACGACACCAACTCACCTCTCCCCATTTTTATGATGACGACGGTACCCCTACATTTTAAATTATAATCAATGTCACGATGAATATGAATGTATCAAAGAACAGTTTCTCGCAAAGTTTTACCGAAAGAAAAAAGCAAGGTTGGCTGGGGGGCGGGGACCTGCGAAAAATAAATAAGTTCTTGTCGTATAGCCCATGATAATGTGGGGTTCTTTTATGAGGAATAAACCTAATTTTTTATGTTGCACGTTGCACACATTTGCCCCACCAAAAGAAAAAACTTCGTGTCAGACCGACAAATTTAAAAAGCCTCCAGACCATGGGATGAGTGTGCCACTTCCCCTTTTGATCCTCCTGTTGAAATAAAATTACAGTTTTCGGCTGTGATAGTACAATCCGACAGGGAACATAGACACCCGCTACCTTCTTTCAGATTATGATCACAGTTACTTATTTCCTTTTGCCATGTTTTGAATCAAATGATCTTTAAAAATCTCCAAACAATACAGAAGATGAAAAGTCGCATAAGAAGAACCTGAACGGCCCACCGCGGTCCAAACCAGTCATTGGTGGTTCCAACCAGTCACCGGTCATTGGCGATCCAAACCAGCCTCGTTGGTGGTCCCAACCGGTTATCGTTGGTGGTCCCAACTGGTTCAAAGTGAGTTCCGAACACGTGGGCGGTTCAAACTTAATACACTTCAGTTCTACGTGAGCAAAGTATTGAGAGGCTGATTTTTTTGGGGGGGGGGGGAGGTATGGATTCTTTCACAAACACCAAGAAACAAAACTGACAGTTTCACCACAGTACAGTGCACTTCGTTTCAAGCCGTTTCTTGTGCAATTTATTCCCGCGGCTAATTCGATACTCTACACATTAGTAGGCCCTTAAAACATGAGTCATGGGGCACCCACAATTTCTTACTTTTAGAAAAAAGAGGACTGTTTCCAAGGCATACGGATGATCATTCGAAATAATGAGACAATTCTGTTTTCATACAGTGAGCTTAGTACCAACTAGTAGAGTGGCACTTTTAGCCATGATCCCGTTTCAAAAATGCAATTGGTTGTTGGCAGAATTATCGCCAAATCATTGACAAAGACTGACAAATCGCAGAAAAAAGATTGGCAATCACACTGAAGTTTAGTGAAGCTGTTAGCACGTAAACTCTTTTCTCCAGTGATGAAGTATGTAACGATTTTAACGATAAGATACATCAGTGCACACAACAAAATTAAAATATTAGACTATTGACTGGAATATATAAGAGCATCTTATACATTTCAAACAAAAATGTGACAATTTTTTTTAAAACAAAACCGCCGCTCACCATGCAAGTACTTAATCTTGCATTGTTGGGGACCAAAGATTTGGTGTTGACATAAAAACTACAACATGGAATTATAACAAGTAAGAAAATAATTGATTTTGTCTACATGGTACCGAGTAAACAAAACTAATTAAAATTGCAATAATTTTTTCGTTATTAAGCCAAGAACTATATATGATTGTTACAAACATTCTTAACAGCATTATGTATGTGTGTGATTGCACCCTACTAAATAGACCACAGTAAAAAAAATTGTTTCGTGTCTATAATTGCATTAAAATTTCGAAAACTAGTTTAACTTAATACATGTACATTGTGGAAGATATCAAAAACGAAAATTTAAATGTGTTGTTTATTTGGTTATCAAAAGTCTCAGTAGTTTACATCCATTTCTATGCATAAGTGAGACAACAGAACCCAAGCAGGCTCTTTGAGTTATGCAAAAAAGTTGAAAAAAGAGAGCAAATACAAATACTGTGACACTCGATTCCACGAAACGTGAATCACGTCCTCTCACTCAGATATTAGCAACACTTACCATAAATAAATCAGAGTATATATTATTGCAGAACTGTACAAAGTGACAGTGATGTAGTCGAGTACTTTTGGAGAACCAAGTTCTCTACCAAATATTTAACTAGTTATGAGGGAACAACGGTTAAGTACATCGGCATTTGATTGTACATGCATAAAGGTAAGATTACAAAGCAACATAATGACTTCAGACCATCACTGTTTGATTAAGATTAAGTTTTTAGGACAAAAGTACTCGGAAAGTACTCGGCTGAGTACTTTCTGAGTACTTTTCTCCTTAAAACTTAAATTTGACACAACTGGGAGTGTCTGAAGTCTGACATTTATTTTGTAATCTTACCTTTGCACATTTACCATCAAATGCCTGTGCACTCTGGCTTTATTCCCTCTTACCCAGTTCAGTATTTTGCGGAAAACGTCGGTACTCGGAAAGTACTCGACTACTACACTGCAAAGTGAAATAGAATGTGCCAATGTAACATTTCTAATAGTTTCACAGTACAAAATCTCAGCAGTACTTTTGCAAAAATAAGCTTAAAATCGAGTACATATATATAACGGTTAGTAGAAGTAAAAAAACGGGTAAGACAAACCCTGTGAATACTGGATACAAATAAAGCAATTAAACTTATCTGTTGTTCTTAAGGTGCTGTTAACTCAAAGTCAATCTAATACACGTGTAAGGCTGCAGGCATGGCATACATAGTGTGGACCTCTACACAAAAGAAGTCCGCGTAATGTAGGGTATGATGGTGTTGTGTGTACAAAAACATCTATACCAAAACCTGCGTTTAAAAGATTGTCTTTTGATGTTATTATGCGTTTTGTGATCAAATGATCTTTCTTTTAGGTAACAGTTTTGCCAGCTGATGATCAAGAGGCTTAAAACTTTGGAATTTTAAAAAGGCAAACCTTAATGGATTCAGATTCGTTTTACTGCATACTTTGACCACCAAAAAAAAATTGAGATCAGCAATGCGACTGTAACAAATCACATATAGGTTGGATAAACTTTACATGGGCATAAATCCCGGGGGGATGGGTTACATATCCCGGGGGTGGGGGTACGACATTGGTTTACCCTCCTGTTCGCTGATGAGAAACAAAAGAACGTGTATTTTGAGGTTATATAGATATAATTTTGCTGTTGGAAGCAACAGCAAAATTTGGAGGACAAAAGATACAAGCCCAACTATACTTGGGACCAGCCCAACTCACTTGGGCCGTGGCCACAGTTGGGGTGTAACACCCTCCCAGTGTAATGTGATCCATGCCACATCCAGCCACACCCTTAGCAGCATGTATTAACAACTTTGTATTTGAACACACTTTTTTGTTGGCGGTGGGGATTTATCTTTTGCAGTGAAATTATATGTAATTTTACAAGCACACTTCTATACTAGAGACTGGTATGTACATAGGTCTCACACTGTTAACTAAGGAACACAGAGTTTGCATGTTAAACTAACATCTTGATTAAGTACAATAGTTACCTTAGTCATATGGCTTTTATAGATTAAGATGTGTGCAGTGATTTCAGGGTATTCATGCCACCAAATTTCTGAGCAAAAAAATTCACAATGCCTTTATGATTTTTAAAAAAGACAGAAATGGATATTATTGTAAACCCTCGCAAATATACAGAATATTACTGGTTGGTAATCTCCTCTCCACTTCATGCCGACATTTCCCACATTAACCTAATGTGCATCTTTAAATCGTTGGTGTAAAAGATCAGATTCCATTTGTAATGCAAAATTGTCAATGTAAAATTCTACAAGTTCAGTATAAGCCAGTATAAGCCTGATAAAAATTTTTAATAGCATTTAGAATGCAAGGTTACATTTTATTAATTTCAGGCGGCAGCTTTTTCTTAATAAGGGGTCCATTTTTTATTCAAATGGTCCTCATAATTTTTCTACTTTGGAGAAGGGTTGGTCTGTTGGAAAAAATGGGGCAAAAAATGCTTTCTCAATGAACATTCTTGAAATTATCATTTTTCTCAATTTTTTCTTGGTTGGAAATTCCTACCAAGGTCAGTGAGATAAAAGCTGTTTCATCCTTGGTTGAAGCCAAAAATAAGGGTCGGTCGGAAATGAGAACCGTGGAATTAACTATGGACGCCAATAGGCCTACCGTTGCAAGGCTGCAGTACAATGTTGATTTCACAGAATATTACAGTTGTTTAACTGGAAAAGATTTATTTTTGATCAAACCAAACCAAAAATTGAATGTTTCAAAGCAGCTAAATTCCAAAAACTTAGAGGGCAAGATAGACAGGAAATCTGAAAAAAAAATATTCATATACATGTATCAGCAAAAAAGTTTGATTTAGATTAAAACATAAAGGTGCAAGAAAATTAAAATTCATGTATTATTAATTACTACACATTGTTTTGTCACAATTCAGAGATTCATTCACTGCATTGTTACCATGGGTTAACTGGCTGTCCATAAGCAGGACAGTTTGCAGCAATAACCTTGCACCGCACTCATCTGTGCCAGAGGATCTAGTTTGTCCGTGTGAAAGTTACTGTTGTTTTCTTTCCGAGTCAGTGTGAGGACACAACAGACTGAATCTCTTATTTTCCCGGTCGAAACATGAAATTTTTCTAGCTTTACAACAACAAAAATGGATGCTCGATGGAAGGCACATCTAAATGTGCCACAAGCATCAGTTTTTAAGATAACGCCAGCGTTGAGGAAATAAATGGTGTGCATGTTGTGAGTAATATGATTCTTATAAGAAGTTCAGACTCAACAATCGGAGTTTCAAAATGGTCCATGCCACATTGAGAGACCCTGTTGCATTTTGGATTGGAAAGCTACATGTGAGAGATAGGATGCATGGATTAAGTCCTGCCACAAATTGGCCATGATGTTACTCTCACTAGACTTTATTAAAAAGTATGCACGTGAATCGAAAAAAACCAACATTAAACCTAACAGTCCTCAATCCTCCTTACAAGAGCAAGTTTCTAATTTGTTGCAGTACAAACTGATTAGATATGCGTGTTCTCATACTGAGAGCCATTTGAAGATCGAAGTGAAACACTTCCGACTGACCTTCTGTCTGCTTCCGAAAAAGAGGATGACTTGCCTACTCTGCGACCCTCCACTGAAATGGCTGAATTTCTCCTGGAAAGACTTCCACTGCCAATGCTGTGGGTAGGGGGTGTCCCGTTTTCAGCCGACATGGAGCCAAAGTCGGTGTTCTCGTACTGAGATGCATTTGAGTTGGAACGGGAGGACCGGAGCGAAATGTGACCGAAAGACGCTCTCCTGTCTACCTCGGCAAATGAGGGGGATACGCCGAGTCTACCAGCGTCCAGGGAAATGCCTGAGTTCCTTTCTGAGAAGCTTCCTGGTGGTGTGCCAATCTGCATGGGCATGGATTCAAAGTCAGAGTTCTCATACTGGGACCCATCTGAGCAGGGGCGCGAAGACTGGTGTGACGTGCCGTCGACAGACACTCTCCTCTCGGATCCTGCAGCGGACAGGGACTTGCCGGTTTCTGACAAAATTTGCCTCGTTACTGCGGTGGTCTCAAAGTCGGAGGCATCAGAGTTCGTGCGGGAGGACTTCAACGAGATGCTGTCCAGGGATGTGTTTGGATCGCGGGGAGGTGGAGGGGGAGCAGATTTCTTGGCCCGATGTGACTTCTTAAGGGGCGTGCCTTGCTCGATGTCCAAGCCGTTGTGGTGTCGGTTCATGCCAGGGGCGAATCGCCTTACTGCAGATCGATTGGAAGCATCTTTGGGTGCCTGCATACTACTTTTGGGAGGACTTGGCAGAGGTCTGTTAGCCACCTCTTTGAGTCTATCCCGGGCAGCTTTCTCAGTGGGCAACACAGCAAATGTCTCACCAGGACTCGGTGAGTGCAACCTCGGAGCCACAATATTCATGGGGGTTGAGTGGGATGCCGCACCAGGCTTTGAAGCTACTGCGGGCTTTGCTGTTGGACTGGGTGACTGCTTCTGAATTGGACCAGAGGGGCTGGCTTTCCGAAACGATATCGCCTTTTCAGATGCGACGATTCCCTTCACACCCAGTGAGATTGGGGCGTTCTCGACCGATTGGGCTTGTGATGTAGGTGAGTACTTGGCCTCTGAGAGGGATGACTTGCTGCTCCGTCGCTGTGACTTGCTCTCACCATCGCTGCCTCTACCGTCGCTTCCAACACCTTCCTCTTCAGAGGGTTTGCTGTTCTGACGGAAGAGCTTCAGGGAGAAATCAAACTTCTTCCGGCGGGTGACAGGTGCGAGATTCGTGGAGTGGCTGGCAGGCTTGACAGCAGCCACATTGTAACCCTGCGGCTTGTACAATTGGGATGGGAATTTGGGCTTGTCGTCGAGGAGGTCTGGATTAGACTGGGAGCGTTTCATCTGGGATATTGCTGATTTGGAAGGCTTCTCCTTTGCTGCGTTTCCCCCAGAAAGAGAAAAGGCTCCTTCTTTAGAAACATTGGAGCTGGAGTTAGTTCTCTTCCGCAGGGTTGCAAAAAATCCCTTGGATTTGCTGCGGGATCGGTGTTGGGGTTTCTTCCTTTCCGTCACTGCATCCTCAGAGCCGTCAACATCTAGAATGTCAGCTTCTGATCGAGATCTTTTCATTTTGAAAACTGGCTCAAGGTAGCCTACCTCCTCCGTTGCATCTCTCGGAGCCATGTTCTCCTTGGATTTCCCTTCACTGCCCACAATGGGAGCTGCCCGCATGTGGGCTTCTGCTTGGCTCCCTGACCCAACAGATTGTCTTTGGTTGTTGTTGTTGAAAGAATTCCGGTTGCCCTTGATATCACTGTAAGGGGTCTGGCCGGTGGCAAAAGCACCAAAATCTGTGAAAGGCGGGAAGGGTGCATGGGGGGACCCGCAGTAGGTGTTGAAATCTGGGGCGTGAGTGCCTGGAGGAGGCGGGGATGGTAGCTGACGAAAACTCACCCAGCTGGGGACCTTGGATGACCGGGCGTTGTACGTGGATAAGTCCAAGGCTCCAATGAGGGGCGAGACTACGGAGAGAGCCGACGATGAGCAGCTGCTGACCGAAGAATTCCTGAACCTGAACAAGCGATCCGCAGACATGGATCGGCGAAGGGTTCCCCGGGGACTGTTGAACAGAAAGACCTCCTGGTACTGGTGCGATCCAAGCGTCCCGTCTTTGACAGAGGAGTACCCTGGCAGATCGGAAGGAAGCCTCTTCCTGGCGCCTGCATGCCTAGGGGGCGACATGTACGCTGAGGTGGGACTCCGTGCCCCCGCTCCATGTTTGTTTATCATGTGCTGGAAGTAAGTGTGTCTGATTGGCTGATGTTGGCCGCGGAAGTCGGCCTGTACCTCAGCCGTTGTGGAGGTCCTGCCAGGCGGCTGGTATTTCCTGGGAGGAACCAGGGGCCCTGGCTCAAGGCTATGTGGGGAGCTGACAAATCCCATGTTCGGTAAGCCCGGGAAAACGCCATCCCCAGGGCTCGGGCTGATGAGGGGTGTGTTCTCGTAGCTGTTGGGCAGCAAGGACATGCCCGAATTTTGATAGGGGTTGTGGCCGAGCCGAAGCGCCATGGCTTCATACTCGGATGTGCCCTTGCTGGAGTTGCTCCTCAGCAGGTGCCGGAATTGATCCCCCGTGAGGATGTTCCCGAAACTCTCGCCACTCCGGGCCAACTGCAGCATGTCGGCCTCGGTGAATGACCTGTGACCTCTGGACCCTCTGCTCAACGGGCTGGAGGAGTTCATGGTGGTGTACGGGTCCTCACCTGGGGAGAGAGGGAGGTCACGCTGCCTTTCCAGGCTTCGGCCGTACTTCTCCAAGCTGTGCCCTCGCTCTGAGTAGGAGCGCTTAAAGCTTGAGGGCGGGCTCTTCAGCCCCTGTTGGCGTGGGGGGAGAGGGGGACCAGTCGACCTGGTGGGGCTGGCACGGATGGGGATGCCTTGGGTCTGAGTGGGTCCTGCACCAGGTAACCTCTCTGAATGCTGTCGTGCAATTTCTGAAGAAAAAAAAGACATTACAACAAAACACTGCAATATTCAAATGCTTCGAACAAACTACAATTTTCTCCATTCTAGAAATGCCCTATGAAACAACTTAAAATCTCATTTGGAAAAACGTATACGTTACAAAAAATTCATTAGTTCATGGACAAATATTTCTAAATCTGTTTATTCACCTTAAGTTTTTCACATCAATGTCAATTTCTCTTTTCAAGTAGTGTACTTTTACCTAAACGTCTTTTTTGGGTTAAGTGCACGTAACATGTTTCCAGGCAATGCAATAACATGCAAAGCAGTACTACCTTGAGCATCATCATGAGTTAGTTATTTGCAACAAGCCATGTTAGCTAGTTTTCAAAACTCATTGAGTCATTACCGGAGATGGTTGTCAGTTTCAATCACTTGAGTATCATCATGAGTTAGTTATTTGCAACAAGCCATGTTAGCTAGTTCTCAAAACCCATTGAGTCGGTTCCGGAGATGCCTGTTAGTTTTGAAAGCCTCTCAAAACTGTCAAAGTGGGTTGTTCAAATACACTCCCGACACCCACACAGTTATATGGAAGTGGAAGGTGGCTGAGTCTAATTAATTAACCAATAAAGACCATGACAAACTTATGCCACACTCATGTTCCTGAACCAATCTGGCATTGGATCTGGTGCTAGTAAAAGCTGACCATCGGACGATTGTCCGAAAATGCAGAACGTGATGGATCTTTCTATCACACACAGACTAATCTTTCAGGGTGTTTTGCACCAATCAGTTCTTTACTCTTTAAAATTTGTCAATCTTCAGTTCTTCATTTCATTACTCAAACCTTACGTTTTGTGAATACTTTTCTCTAGAAGTTCGAGGTAGCTCCAAACAATGGGAGACTTTTGAGACACTTGGTGGCGCCAAACACACCTATCTCACTAGCAGGTCTACTATTAACTGCACCATTTTGAGCATGCCCACGTTAGTTCAAATGCAACACAAACGATAGAGGACCAGTCCCGTGGGACCGGTATGTTCACTACCACCAAGTATCCAAAGCCTCTCGTACTATAGGATTTTGAAATATATGTATCCCGTAAGCCAGTTCGGTATTCCAACAGCCTATGCCAAAGTGAACGGCGTCCGAGGTTATTTGGGAATAGCGATATACTGCACACGCACAGTATCTGTCCTAGCGGCATAGTCATACGCAAATTCGCATGCAGGCTTTGTTCTTAGATGACCTCGCCTTTCTGAAATACCCAACTGGCTCACTGACGGACAGTGCGACTTGACACAAACCTTCTTGTCCTCTGTGCAGGTGATCGTACCCCGTGGTGGGCCCTCGGCTCTGGGGCACAGGAACGGGGACAGCCATGCTGGCTGAGGGCGTCCCTGTGCTCCGAACTGGTTCAGGAGGGGTGTCAGAAACGGGTCAGGGAAGGGGCAGCAAGGGAGGGGGAAGGGAAGATATGTGTTAATGACCACAGCAAGAGGTGAAATGGAGCAGTTGAAGAGGTGAAGTGCCCTGATTGCTGTGAAACTCCCCGATTTCTTTTGCATTTCTGGCACTTCTTGTTCCACTGTTGAAGTTATTTTGGGCAGCGTTCTTAGTGGGTTCCATGCATGAACCACAGAGGGCACTGCGGGATCCACATCCAAGAAGCGAGCGAGGACAGATCGTGTGAGGACACTGGTTCACACATGGTAACGGTGCACATTACTGAAAGAGTGCTGAAATTGTGCAACACTACATTTTCACGGCTCGGGATGTAGCTGGGCACATGCACGGAGCCTCAAGCATTAGGTCTTTCCCTAATTTTTGCTCACTGCAAACAACTAATTTTGAACAGGATTTATTTGGGCTTATGCCAAGCAGAGATGGTTTTATTAAGGCACAAAGCAATCAGGTGAGATACAGCCCTTTTTCAGGTTTCTTTCAATTTTGGAATTGCAAGTTTCTTTCAAAGCGATGGTGAAAAGCAGACAAGTTTTGCAGATGCTCCAAAATGTGCACATTGAGCAATAAAGCCTAACTTTTGCCATGATCCAGGGATCCCAAGACCATGTAAAGTGCACACAGTCTCAACCGTTATGAGCAGGTGATTTTCAGGCTAGAGACAAGAGTACCACAGTGATGCATGAGGTTAAATAAATCCACTTGATTCCCAAAGTATCGTAAAAAACCAAAGAACCTTCATTTGAAACTTATTTAGGATTTCATGATGTTGTGAAATGAGGCAGTCTATTGAACATGAATTAAGTGCTTTCACCTGGTTGAATTTTTTCAAAGTGCACAATGGTAACCGAAGAATCGTGAAGCACAGAGGTGATCACGTGAGCTTGCGGAGGAAGCTGTTGAGCATGCGGGTGGAACTTGAAAACCACAAATGCTTTGCACTTTTGATACCTCTCCGCTTCATATTAACGAACTTGAATAAAGCAAAGCCAGAAAAGGTTGAAGCCAGAGATGACCAAAGCCGTGTTTCGGTACTGACCTGATGCTGACCTCTGACCCAGGAGACCAAACGTGGCCAACCGCAGCCGCTCGTATTCCTTGATCACTTCTTCCTCTGTCGCCGGCTGGCTGGGGTCGATTGACCCGTCGTTCCTCTGTCGTGAAAACAGGGCGTTGGTCAAAATGAGAACAGAGATGATGCTGAACGTGCCTTAAATTTACTTAATAAACACATATCCTCAAAACTTCAGAATTGTCTAAGGTTTATTTGGAAGTATTGTTTGAAAATACTTCCAAAAAATGCTTAATACAAGTGGTGGAAATATGGTTGACTTCAGATTGACTTATTCAGGACTTGTGAGTTACGTGTGAGGACTTGACTCGGATGACTTGTACTGGGATTATGACGAACATACAAGGACTTTAGTGACTAGAGTATAGAGGTTGTACACAGCAGCCATATTCCCGGTCAGTGTTTTTGTTCCTTAGGGATACACATAAGCAGAGCTTTCGTGAATATCCCCCATAAACAAAAGCACTGACCAGGAAGATGGCTGCCGTGCATAACCTCTATATAACACTGCTATTAAGTACGAAATATGGTTCATGCCATTTTGAATGTAAACCACGAGTTACACAAAGTCATGTTTATAAACAAGGACAACAGTAGGTCCCAAGTCTTAGTTTTCCTTTTGCTTTCTATTTCTAGTAATACAAGGCATATGTCATTTGTAAAGTCCCAAGGACCCTGTTATAATGGTTCTCCACAACAGGCTTGGTGACGCTATCCTAAGCGGCCCCCCCAAACCACACCGACCTGTTCTTGCATCTCGGTGGTGAATGCATCCAGGAGGTCGTACATCCGCCCGTCTTCACCGGGGTTGGTGGCAAAGAGGTAGCGGGCCTCCCCCATGGGCGCGCTGCGGCCCGCCTCGAAGGAGAATGCCCCCGTCTCCGAGCTCTCAAAGATGCGGATGCTCTTCAGGGGCCACTGAGCAAGCACGGACCGGGTGCGCTGCAGGCAAACGAAAATGCCACCCCACCAAAAAATGAGGTTTAAGTTGCAAAAAAATGATGCTTCAGGGCTTCAGAATCAACGGAGAGAACAGAAAAAAGCTAATGGCATATAGTAGTTTGGCATTCAAGTGCCAGGACAACACGTCAGGTCTGTTGGTTGAAGTTGATAGAAGTGTATTTTTTCCCAAGGAGATTTCAGCCAAGACAACAGAACCTGACAAGTCCATTTTCCTGGTAATGATTGAATTTGGCCCCTGTTGAAGGCTTCCAAGTATGTGGGACAGCTCAATGGTTGAAAGTGCTGGTTGACTGGTTGAAAGCAGTATGCCAGAGCCTCTTAATGTATGCGTAACATGGAGAGAGCTCATGAAATCAGGCCGAAAAAGGAGTCCGTCAAAAGGTTCCAACATTAATTTCATTCTGTCCTTATCAGCTTCTGATCAGATACAAACCAAGGTCATGTGAGAACACACTCTCACAGTTTATATAACAAGCACAGAAAACGGAGAAAAAAAGTCCAACAGGATTTGCTTCTTGGGCTTCGAGCGTTACATGTCCTTTGGACACTCTGTCCGAACTCATCTGTTCATGAGTCTGGCAGTATATCAAAGAGGTAAGGAGCAACTAGGTAGGACCTACCTTGAGAGCTAACGTCAAGCCCCACTTGGAGACGTGCAGCAGGCATTTTGACCCCTTGGCGCCTATTCGTCTCATCGGATCCGACTCGTCTGGTGTCACCTCGAAGCAGTAACCTTGAATGCAAACACGGGGCGTGGAGGAAAGTGAATAACGGGGCAGAGTCTTCTTCTTGTGCAAGTTAGGCCGACAGCCCTCTCTGTTGCTACATAACACCCATAGGTGTCGCTTACCAGGGGTTGGGGAACTACGCCTTGCTGTAATTACCCCCCCCCAAAAAAAAACTCAAGGTGTAAATCATCTGAATGAGCTTTCGAAACAAAAAAGTGACCAGCTCTGTTGAACTGAATCCTGAATCAAAGTTGTAAGAACACCATTCGAGGTGAAGACCTTTATAAGAGCCCTTGCACATTGAAAATCAATAGCAATCCTCCATCCTTTTCACCTGTATAAATGACCTTACATACAGCGGAGTCGTAATAACTCATGAGACTCGAGTCCAAAAAATAAAGCCAACTTCTTTTCGGAAAAAATATTTGCACTAACTTACAGTGCCAGTTTATAAAGTTCATATCATGTGCTATTTTTATCAAGGGTAAGATGTGATATGAACACGATGTAGAAACCAAGAGGTAAATTCAAAATGCCAAAAAAGACTTCCGTCTCGTTTTCATGTACTGTATTGTGTTCAAATATTGGTGACTTGAATTGACTCAAACTAAACACTTGACTCAACTCGACTTTTTGCCTAATGACTCAACTTGAGTCACATCGTTGCAATAACTCAACTCGATTTTCAAGATGTATTTTGTATTAGATGTACTGAGCATACAGTGCTTACTAATATACGTTGCGTACGGGCAAACCGTTATATATAACTCAACTCGACTCGAGTCACAAAAGGTAGTGACTCGTTACAACTCTTGACATGTAGGTCTCCAATCTATGCCAACAGAAGCTCATCAAACGCAGTTTCAGTGTAGAAGGATGAGATAATCTTATCTTAAACAAATGAAAAGTACATGAGAGTCACTAGATCTTCCTGAGAAAAGAAAACCGAAAAACTGAAAGGCGGCAAATCTGTCTGTCTACCTGAAGGGCGGCAAATCTGCCTGTCTACCTGAAGGGCGGCAAATCTGCCTGTCTACCTGAAAGGCGGCAAATCTGCCTGTCTACCTGGGAACTCGTGTCTGAGTTTGGTCTGGATCTGCAGGTAGAAGACCCAGAGGTCCATGACGGCCTCGGAGTCCGCCATCAGCCTCAGGCTGTCCTGTGGAGTGCGCACCTCAAAGATGAAGAGCTTGCCTGCCTCATCGTGTTTCTTGTCCACGCGGTAGTGAGGCCAGAGTTTCAGCGAAGCTGTGGAAAAAAAAACAACTGTAGAAACATCATCGCTGACAAATTATACTCGAAAGATCTAGAACACAACATCATGTCTATGGGTGGAATTCTTGGCTCAGCTACAAGTGGATATCTTGAATATCGAATGCTTTTTGCACTGTAGAGCACTGACTTGACAGGCATTTAAAACTTTAAAAAATTGGGAGGTAGTTAAATCTGGCTTATTGAATTGTTCAAAAGCTGGTTACTACATGCACATTGTGAGGCGTGTCTAGAAATCATGAAAAAACACCTAGCCATTACAACAAAAAGAAACCTGCATGCTTTGGCAACAGTGCTGATCGACATGTGTCAGAAGATGACACAGCGATTCCTCTCCTTCGTCTTCAACATTCTCCAGGGGAGAAAAACTGCGTTTTTTTCTTCCCTGGTGAGCAAGTTCAGTTTCCTGAACTTTTCCCCATTTCTGGGAAGTAACCTTGGAAAATACCCTTCCTCGGAGACGAACACTAGAAAGTCCCCCGAGATGGGCACCAATCCTGTTTCAGAAAACTCCACCTCAGTCTGAACATGGCATAACGGAACCACGACAAGCACACCTTTCGTCCTTTCCTTCCTCGACCCAGATGTCTCAGATTTACCCCCCTTTTTCTGCTTTCCCTTACCCTTGGGGGTTTCAGATTCTGTTACTGATTCCTTCTCGTACGTAGACACAAACGGGCATTCCTCTCCCTCCTCCGGATCATGCCGGCGCAGCAGTACAAAGTAACCTTTCTTCCAAGCGCTGGTCTGCCGGTTCAGAAAACTCTTCTTCTTCTTCTCTGCGGAGGTGGCTTTCTTGAGCCACCCCTGGCAAACAGATCAAAATGGCATCACTGGAACAAATTACCGTAGGAGGCACATGCACATGGTTTGAGGATTATGACAATGAAGTTTTTAAAAATTTATTTTATTTATTTATATCACCAACAGCGGTTGCCCACCAGTTACAGGAATTGTTAATAAAATAAAAATGTACAGTCGAACCTCGTCAATAAGAGGTCCTACGAGCTTGGCAAATTACCTTCTTATCACAGAAACCTTGTATTATCAGGAATTAAAAGAATGAAAAACAAAGGATTGGGATCTAACATCTTCCTTGCTATAAACAGAATCTTGTATAAACAGTGCTTTTATTAAACCTAACCCTGCTAAATGCACCAGAGATAAAAAGTTGTTGCAAGTTGGTGCATTTAGCAGGCAACACAAGTCTTCTGGTGGTATGCATTCTGGTGCATTTAGCAGGCTTGGTGTTTACGCCCTAGCAACTAGTGCACCAGAATGCACTGGTGCAATCCGGTGCATTTAGCAGGGTAGCTAGTGGTACCGAGAGTGACATAAGTTAGTTCACTGCACAATGCACCAATATGAACCAGTGCATACTGGTGCATTTAGCAGGGTACCCATGTGAGGTTTGGTGCATACTGGTGCATTTAGCAGGGTACCCATGTGAGGTTTGGTGCATACTGGTGCATTTAGCAGGGTACCCATGTGAGGTTTGGTGCATACTGGTGCATTTAGCAGGGTACCCATGTGAGGTTTGGTGCATACTGGTGCATTTAGCAGGGTACCCATGTGGGGTTTGGTACATTCTGGTGCATTTAGCAGGGTACCCATGTGAGGTTTGGTGCATTCTGGTGCATTTAGCAGGGTACCCATGTGAGGTTTGGTGCATTCTGGTGCATTTAGCAGGGTACCCATGTGGGGTTTGGTACATTCTGGTGCATTTAGCAGGGTACCCATGTGAGGTTTGGTGCATTCTGGTGCATTTAGCAGGGTACCCATGTGAGGTTTGGTGCATTCTGGTGCATTTAGCAGGGTACCCATGTGAGGTTTGGTGCATACTGGTGCATTTAGCAGGGTACCCATGTGAGGTTTGGTGCATTCTGGTGCATTTAGCAGGGTACCCATGTGGGGTTTGGTGCATTCTGGTGCATTTAGCAGGGTACCCATGTGAGGTTTGGTACATTCTGGAGCATTTAGCATGGCAAATATTCCTTGGGGGTTAGGGTTAACGAGGTTCAACTGTATATACATTTACATAAAATACACTGAACTACACAAAAAACTAAACAGACGTACAACTACACATGTAAAAAATAAAACAAACACAAAATATGAAGGAGATAACGAGGCACAAAATAAGAAACTGGTTAGGTTGGAATGGTAAGACCCCTTAATATTTTTGGGAAGTAAAATCAGGAATGATTGATCTATTGTGTCTGGTGTTTACTTGATATTTCCGTGAAAACTGCAGGCAAGCACAGTCCAGGAAGTTGTATCAACTCTAATCGAAGTGCACATTTCCCCGTGACTTTAGGGCTGGGTTTTCCAAGCTGGTCAGCTGATGGTGCATGGTGCTACTTTTACTCCTTTCAGTTTCACTTTCTGGCCTTTAATTAAAACCTCCTATGCTGAAGTCACTCTTTGGGTCACTTGGTGAACACCTCAAAGAAGCACAGCTGTGTTGTGTTGTGCACTGCACCAACAGTCCCTCACAGGAATATCAGATTGCACTTTTGTGCTGCCCAACAACTGTGCTTCACTGTTTCATGTGCATCATTGTGCAGTAAACCAAATGCAGTGAAGAGGACTGCACAAAAGACCCTGGGTCATTTTGTGCTGGCAACCAACTGGGTACACACTGAACCTGTGCATGTTTGTGTTACATGTAGAAAATACATGCAAGAGAGTGACTGTTGGGCACTCGTGCATATTGTACTGTTTAACCACAGGAGGGTTTTAAAATGAGAGGCAGACATCAATATGCCCTTCAGCTGACCATGTTGACCAATCTAAATTTTGCACAAATCAATGATTACATGGAAATAAACCTTTTCGACGTTCGCAATGTATTATGAGTTTTAGATGACAAACAAGCGATCCATTTTATGCACCACCCGATGGGTGAAGTGTACCTGCAAAAATCTGCTTCCATTTTATTACATATTCCAATTCAAGCCATCCTCTTTTCATTTTTTTATAGATTTAGGATAAAGATATTCACAAACTTTGAAATTTAAAGCATGGCAGAAAGGAAAAATTCAGGGAATCCCTTTCCACAACACAAGTTTTTGTCATGGACTACGCTTTGACCAATTTGTCCAATTTGCTTCCATTCTAATGACCAATCACAGCTCAGCTTTCATTTAGGGGGGTCAAAAAAACAAAAGTATAAGATAGGAGCTGTGTTGCGATTGGTTAAGCTATCACACAGAGTACATGCTGCGGATTTTCTGTAGTGTGGATGGGCAAAATGCTCATGAATTTCACCATTTTAATGTGGGTGTAAGGTGAATAAACCTCCCCATCTAACGCTTTTGAGTCAACTCGTACCTTGGACAACTTGTACCGTGAGTTAAGATGTCTCGTACCTTCAGGTTTGCAATTCACTTAACTTTCTCACTTTTCCTTGTTCACATGTTTAAGGACAAGATTTGACAAACACATCAAGGAAACGTCTTTATAAATCTCCAGGAGAGATACAGAGCGCCACCATGATTTTCTTTTGCATATCATCCTTCCACGGGCATGAGCGCACCATCGGTTAAAGTGATGGATGTCAAACAACCCGACAGTTTACCAACTTGACTCTGGACAACTCGACCATTGAGACGCAGCCCCGTAGGCGTGGGAGACTCTAGTTTTGAGTCCAATGTTGGAGTTTGGGTCTTTATTGTAAAGATTTAAATTGTTTTTTTTTTTTAGTAGGTTTGGATCGACACACTTAGATCAACATTAAATTTTCTGGAGTCTGTGAGCCGGAATTAACTACATAAACCACTAGCTGGCAATGAGAATTTCTGTTCGCTGATGTTTACAACTTTAATTTCAAAATCTTGATTTCTGTTATATTTTAGGGGTGTACATGATTGCCATAGTTTAAACCTTAATGATCCAACTTCTTGTGGAAAACATCTAATTCTTTTTTGGGGGAGCCAGTCTGTACTTACTGATAAATGTTTACTAGTTTAATGGGTGAGCTTTCTTTATTTAATTGCAGTGTAGGTCAATCTTTTCTGTGAACAAATTTATAACCTTAAGTCAAAAATCTTGATTTCATTTCTTTAATTTTTGGGGATGTGATTGCCTGAGTTTTTTTGGGAGGGGTGGTGGTATTTAATGTTTAAACTTCTAATAAAAGAAGTTTTCTTTATTTTTTTGGTGTGTGATTGCCTGATTTTTTTTTTGGGGGGGGTGATATTTAATGGTTCAACTTGTACTTTATTATCCCAAATGTAAACGCAGCTTTACATCCGTTCAACTTTCGGACATCACTTTATAAAAAGTACAAGTTACAGCTGACATTACTTTATGAACTCAGAAGTACACTGTACATGAAAAGATAACATCACTCCATCAAACTATTGCTCATGATGACTGCAACAACAGTAAGCTCTACCCAATGTACATGTACTTGTGTCCAAGGTACGAGTTGTCTCGTACACGAAGGTACGAGTAGTCTATACTGGAGGTGCGAGTTGGCCAAGGTGCGAGTTGTCCAAGGTACGAATGGTCCAAAGTACGAGTTGTCCAAGGTACGAATTGACCTGTTTCGCATCTAACTTCCCCCAAAAGTGCCAAGAACTTAGAAGGCACGTATGAAATTTGGCTGCACAAATAGCTGTGATGGAAGAGTAAGTTGGCACAACCAAAACAGCCAAAATGTGTTTATGAGAGTTTGTACTTAGCTATTTGCAAGGTTTGTATAAACCTTTAACAGTTCTCGAAGTAGGAGCTCTGAGCGTACAGTAAACACATGTGGTACAGGAAGTGTACACTCTAGCTGACTGCCACTGTGCCAGTGAACTGTCAAAAACCGTCATATTTAACACTTCAAAATCATATGTAATTCAAATTTGACAACGTAGTATAAATATTTAGTGCTGTAACTAACTATTTATGTACTTTCTACTGCTAAATACCACTCCAAGACAACGAAAAAAAACGAAATAAAATACCCACCTTGTATATTACCTCCATCGCGCCGTCAGCCATTGCTCATCATGTTTATGTGACTCGGCCCAGCATTATTCCCTAACGTCTACAGCCAATTACGAGGCGCAGAAATAGACTCGATGGAACCAGACTATTTACAATTCCGGATCGCACGGAAGTGAGTTCGTTGACCTTGGCCTTGTTTTGGAACACAGGGATCAATGGTGTAGAGGCAATTTTGTTCATGATGACGTCAGAGATGATGACGTCAGGGGTGTATTGTAAATCGATAATTCGTATGGAATGGTATGTCGTTTTTTCTTAATTATTCTCTGTGGTTGGATAGATGGATGGATGACCTCGTAACTTGTGCTTTTTCGGAACCTCCGAACGGGCCTCCAGGGACTATACTGGAACAGTGGCCCAAATATTACCGAGGGGGGGAGGGGGAACCAGCATCATACGGGGGGGGACACCATCTTTTAAGGGTGTGTTTCTTTTGGTGATGGACTTCAAACTGTTTGTTGTCGGATTTCTATGGGACCTGATTCATTACAAAAGTTGCTATTGATTGGATTTTAATCACCGAGCTTATAGTTCTTGGTTGTTTCGGTTTCGATTTTTCTCCAGTGTAAGGCCTATTCAGTGTAGCACCTATTCAGTGAAGCCGGTATGTAAAGATATCGTTGGCGGTTGTGTTTTTTAACCCAACAGCTAGCTGTAGAAAATAATATCACAGATGATAAAAAAGGCATGGAATCTTGTTCTGCTAATGATCATAACATGAACTCATATTTGGAAGCAAAACAACCAGACAGTTTTGAGAAATTTTTGTCGTTTATTCCATATTTTGGAAGGAATATGCACCCTGAGCTCACATTTAATCTGAAAAAAAATCATCAATCGAGCTTCATGTTTTCTTAAAGTTAGCTCTACTAAGTTACTCTATTAAAGTTTTACTAAAGTTAGTTAAAGGTGCTGGAAATCCGACTTTGTGCCACCATTTAGGGAGTAAAGTATTTTCAGTGGTAAGTACAGATTACAGCCTCTTAGATGGGGGTATGGGCCCACATTACCTTTTATATACCCCAAAACGTCCCCCAAATGATTGACAATTTGGCCTCTATACCAAATACACAATGTAGGCCCTTACATGCAGATCTACTTTTTGAACGAAATATTCCGAGTTGATGTTTGCTTCTGGAAATGTTTCTACAGTCAGTCCCAGTTATAGGCCTCTTATTCAAAATTACCGGTGGGATAAAAAAACCCATTGTTACAGTTGTTTTAACCCTTCATGTCCATGTATCTTTGCTCCTTTCCCACCAACCTCTGAATCTCCTCCCCGGCTGCGTTTGCAGGTGATCGACACGAGGCGACGAGACTACTCCCGTGTGAAGTCAAACAGCGCCCTCATTCGCCGGTACAATCTTTGGTACTGACTGCGTACATTATATTACAGGACATGTACCACGCGATCGATTTACACTGTTGCAGTCATCTCGTCGACGTGTCACGATGACCTAAATCGTGGGACAAATTCCCGACAGTTTTTGCTTACTTTGACGAAGGGGAGGGGGCAGAGATGGGGCCAGGGAAAGCCTTACAGTGCCAACTCCTCTGGATGCTTCCACTGTTTTCTGATTTTGTCTTCACAGCCGGGAAAACGACCGTCAACAAATCGGCACTCAAGTAAGATTCCCAATTTTTTTGTTCGAAGTGTTTTAGCCTAGGCTAAGTTCGCCATTGGCCTGTGCAATGCAAAAGTCCTTGCCTTTTCTCGGTAGGCAATACCGCGATACCGTGGTCATTGTGACTATTGGATGTTTACCGGCGTGACGTGACTGGGTCAGATCTTCCTATGGTCCAGTCATGCCAGTGCTTTCATCATGTTCATTGTCATTGTGAAGTCCAAATTATAAAATTGAATGACAGGGCCTTCTGCAATTGGGCGTTGCTAGATTCATGGAAATTTCACAGTGTTCCAATTATTTTTATTATAATCATGATAATGTCTTCTTAGAGGAGCCTGTAAAAGTGTAAGTTTACATTCAAATGATAGGTCTCCCACCTCTATAGCTGTAAGCATGATAAGGCGACCAAAACAAAATTTATGATCAAATACCTAGGCCTATGTGCACCAAAGTATGTGCATTTCGTAATAATAATAGTTTAAATATTTGTGACCTTTCTTTGACATGGTTGAGACACTTGATAAGATACGAATTGAGAAATAACATACAATTTCAAATATCTGTATCTCGTATACAGTGTGGGACTGGAATTTGTGGGAAGGGGAGTGAACCAGAATTTCTCCCAACCCCGGGCATGCCGGGGAAGCTCTCAGCACCCCTTTCTCCCATATTGTAACGGTGGATTTGAACTGATAATGATAATGTGCAAGGTAATGAGTAATAACCACCACATGTTGCAGTTTTCTTGCAAATCTAATCCAACATAGACATGTACCACTGGTAAGATGAAAAAACAAAATCAAGGCACATTTAAGGATATTTCAGTCTTTGTCTGAAATTGGGATTTCTGTGAACGTCACTTGGTCATTTTGTGGGTCAAATAAATATCTTTGGCAAAAGTTTTACTGCTGACGCAAAGGTTTAAAGTCAATTAAGGTCCGTAGATTCCACAAATCACTTTTTCATTCATCATACAAGCACCACTTTGGTATCAATCAAGGTCAAAAACGACGGTCACAAAGATAAAAAAAAGCATATCAGGAATAGTGCCACTAATATGACTAATGTTAGTAAAGTCTTACTAAGGGAAAATATGTACTTGGGTAGTCTTAAACATGTAACTACATGTAAGACCGACTCAGCAGAATGGATGCAACTGGTGCCCAAGCCGCAGGCAAGGGCAATATCAGTGTTCAGTCTCCTGGCCAGTCTTATATGTTAGTTTAAGACTGCCCAAGCACATATTTATTCCCATTCGTGAATACCTTTTAGTCAGAGAGTCAAAAGAAGACAATATATGACAGATTTCTAAGGATTTTGCTCTAGAATTTTACTTTCATTTTCCCAAACACCTCTGTCCATTTTATGGAATATTCTTTGTGCAAATTATCCAATTTGCGCGTACATAGCAAGCCTTGTGCTCACAGACTCTTGACCAATCAGAATCGATTAAACTGTCTAGTATCCAGGTGCCAGCGTGCAATTTATGCAGCGAGCATTATCACTTCTCAGTGTTCATTATCAAATCTTAAAACACTTTCAAGTTACACGTTGTTGAATAGGGAGACTGTCAAAGGTATTTATGAATACTTGTTTGACCGTGGAGGTAGGAAACATCCTCCAATTTCCAAGTGTCACTGTCCTGACTCCAAAAAAACTGATGATGTCCCATGGATAAGATGGAATCAAACGTGAGACCTCACTTTGGAGTTAACCTACATTTGCTTTTTCTGTTTTAGATCTGATGGGTGTGGCCAGAATTGTTGGTGATGGGATGCATCATGCTGTTGTTGTTAATCAGTTAATGTTGGCACAATCAACATGATCAATGAATCTACCTGCCTGTACATGTATCATTTACAGAAGGCCATTTAAAATTAATTTTAGCAGAACAAAATTGGTCTAAATGGGGATTTCTTTCTATTTTTATAAATTCATCTTCTCCACATCCCAAATGAATTGAGGGCCAGGACGTCTGATAAATGGTACTATTTGGTGCCTTGAGCGTTGTCATATCAATGCCACATCAGCTTGTCGTGGTTCCTGACTATACATTGACATATGGCCTTGTCATAATGAGTCGGGTGCCACAACGTCTATAGTGCACTACGGCATGTATCACACATCAGTAGCTAGTTTCAAGTTCTGCGCGCAAAATGTTTCACCAAGCCTGAGGTTATTTCCCTTTTGTTGTGAAGTCAGTGCGACGGCGCCTGTTGATTTGGTGAGACGTTTGTCAGGAAAATGCATGTTCTTGGAGAAAAACCAGTTACATGTTTAAGAATGAAATGCAATAAGCATTTGGATGGACGTGAAAATCGGGGTGGGCGGTGATAGGAATCTGAATGGGCGGTGATAGGAATCTAAAAATGAATTTTAGATGGCCTGATTTTGACATGTTTCTCAGCAGACTAGATGGAACTTGTAAATTCTGCCGAAGCTTTCAGTTTTCATCAGCAGACTTTTGTTCACCTCTCCACAGTATGTCAGCATTTTCAAATCAAGAATTAAAGCAATTTCTTTCCTTGTGTACTCTTCAACAGGGTGGAAGTCTTGGAAATGTTTAACCACGCGTTTGGTTCGTACATGGTGAGTGATTAGCAAGTGGCATTACATAAGGGAACGTTTATGTTCTTGCAGAAAAAAAAATCTGTGACGAAGTATTATTAGACATGAAAAAGACTTTTTTTTAGAAACTAAATTTTTAAAACCAAAATACAGGACACATAACCAGGGATGAGATTTCTCAGCTTTTCAGCTGATTTCAGCTTTTTTGTTTTGGATTTCAGCTTTTTTTCCTCACAGGCTTTGTACAAAAGTATAGGAGATTTTCACAGTTCAGCTTCTTCAAGCCATTTTGCAGCTATTTTTACCGTTGGTCAATCTCACCCCAGCGTAACCCAAACTCAGCTTCCAAAACAAACCACACACATATAAAAATTGCATAACACCAAACAAAGCCAAGTTACACCATGCCACAACACAAGACAAAAAAAAAGAGACGTGTATGTTAATATTAAAACTAAATATGTCCCCCTTGAAATTCAACAGACATTTGCCTACCCAGCCGACGAATTGATGCCCTTGAGTTGCAAGGGAAGGGTCCGGGGGGTGGAGCCGAGCAGGGGGGATGTTGATGACGCCCTAGGAGGGTAAGCTTAGAAAGCTAACCGTGGAGATGTTAAGCAGATCTAGCGAGTATTTGCCGCTCATATTTTTATTTGTAAACTTTTCGCAGCTATTATTCAGTAATCTGTAATCAGGGAATGCCAGAATTTTTTCCCCCAGAAGACTGTCTCAAAATATTGATAAAAAGGTACTGTGAAAGTTTCTATTCTTTCAAGCCAAAAGGACATTTTCAAAGTGTTTTTTTTGTTCTGAAATTGAGAGTTTACTTGTATTGAGAATGTTTTTCCCTTCGAATTTAGATTTAGCAATGTTGGGAAATGTATGCCACATGAAGAGTTTGGTGCTGTAGAAAATCGCTTGACTCTCAAGTGTGAATTAAAACTGTTAAATGGAAATAAAAACAAAAATCTTGGACAAAAGCTGAACTGTGTTTCACTGTATAATTTTCCACAGTCCGACAAAAGGAGAAAAATTATGCCACAGGACAAATATTAATACTAACTAATCAGTTATTGTAAATAATGATCACAATGTTTTTTCAGGTTTTCCCTGACTCTTATCGATGCTTTGGACACCTTAGCTGTGCTTGGGCTAGAAGAGAAATTTGAGGAGGCAGTAGAGCTTACGATCCGTGATGTCTCCTTCGACAATGACGTCGACGTGTCTGTCTTTGAGACCAATATCAGGGTACTGGGGTGAGTTGTGTAACTGAATACTTAAGCCTGGCAGGACCCAGGCACTTTTTGAAAATATAACCAGTCATCTTCTTCCCAACTTTGAAAAGAAAATGTAAACAGCAGGGTAGGAACTTTGTTCTGGAAGAGGCAAGGCAATTTTTCCTTCGCAAAAGAGCCCTTGCGTTGAAAAATCATTTTGTCTGCAGGACCATTTCAATTGGTATCAAGGCGAAGACCAGGTGCATCAAGGCAATCCGCCTCGAGCAGAGGCGCCCCCTCAGCGGTTGTAAAGAGCCATATTGGTCGGGAGCGTTCGTTTTGTTTGTAGCAACGTGACCGTAGTCGTAGTCGTTCATGAATCAGCAAAGTGCTGTCCCGACCGAAGGAGCCTCTGTTGCTAAAAAAATTGTACCCTCTCATAGCCTCATGGTCCAGCTCGGGGGCTCATTGCCTTCGCAACTTCATAGGCATGCAAGCTCCATCGAGCCGCAGCCGCGCTTATGTAATTCAGCAGCATGATGAGCTCTTTTGTTTGGACGGCTCTCCTCCCAGGGGCTTGCTTGGAGCTCATGTTGTGGCCTCCGACCTCCAAGACAGGGGTAAAGGAATGCAGTGGTATCGGGACGAGCTCCTGGAGATGGCTAGAGACATCGGCTACAGACTGCTTCCAGCATTCAATACTTCCACCGGCATGCCATATCCTAGGGTAAGTGACCCCCAGCCCTGAAATGGGGAGGAACTTGCACGCTTCTAAGGAATTCTCTTTACGACCTGCATTACATTGTAGTTGATACTCCGAAAACACAATCAAGAGTTTGGGTTTGTTGGTGTGTTTGTTTGTTTGTTGGGTTGGTTGGTTTGTTTGTTTGTTTGTTAGTGTGTTTGTTGGGTGGGTTGTTTGTTTGTTTGTTGTGGTGTTCATTTGTTTGTCTGTCGGGCTGTTGGGTTGTTTGTTTGTTTGGTTGGTTGTTGAGGTGTTGGGGTGTTTATGTGTTTGATGACTGTTCCTCCTTTCCCTGTAGCTCTAAATGGATCCTTGTAATCCGTCGCCATGGTTTAAATCGAGATAACATTTGGACATCACCCATTGTGACCTCTTTAGGTCGGACAAACCTTAACTGTTTGTTTTGAAAGTAGCTGACAACACAAAATGCCGCTACTATTTCAAATTCATCACTTCTCTGCTTCTCCTCTCTGGCAGGAAACCATACTAATTTATTTATCAGAAAATGCGAAATTTATGAATTTATAATGAAGCTGAATTACATGACTGCGACCGCAGTGCTCAACAAAGATGAATTATGCGTGCCAGAGACACTAATATTAATTTGAAAGGCCATACGCTCCGTTCTTTGATGTGAGCAAGGGGTTTTTTTTTTTCAGTTTAAATGGCAGGAAGTTTGGAGTGCCATTTTTCATTTTATGTCTAATGTCATTGTATTGTCCAGTGAATTATTTTGTGAGTCGATATGCGTCATTTTGTTGGGCTTTTTTTTGTTGTGGTGGTGTTGCCACGGTAACTTGGACATTTATAATAAAATAGCCTCGTCCACACTGTACGTACAACAATACACTTCCTTCAGTAGTAGAAGGTTTGACAGCAGAATAATGATTTCTAGCAGATTCCTTTTGCTGTGCCCTCCAAGTTACTACAGATAAATGTACGAGTAAGTTCCTTTATATTATATTAATTATATCAATTATTATATTGATATTGTCTGATCTTTTATAAAGAAATGATTTATGAAAAGGAAGGCCTTTTAAAATTTTTGATAGGAATATCACAGTACAGATGACTCCAGTGAGTAATATTTTTGCTGGTATTTACCTGCGCCATAAAATGCTGCTTCCAGAGACTCACATTATGGACGTACCTTTTTAATGACGGCATTCTCATCAATGATGGTTATCACTTATTTTTAATGACAGTCTGCATAATATTTCAAAGCCGAGTCAAGTTGGAAAATTGGCTATTCCACCTTCCATTCAATTGAATAATATACAACCTTCCATTTGGTTGAATATGCCAATAGTCAGTCATACCAAATTAACACAAAAGCAGAAACAAAATGTACCCGTTAGTGTGATGGTCTTCCCCAAGAAGTCTGGAGACACTGCAAACAGTGTTAAAAGAAATAGTGGAAGGAAAAGTCTTCTTTTTTTTGCTCTCATCGGTGGAAATTGTTGGGCGCCTACCG
The DNA here is from genome assembly GCF_054643075.1 of Acanthaster planci. Lineage (NCBI taxonomy): Eukaryota > Metazoa > Echinodermata > Asteroidea > Valvatida > Acanthasteridae > Acanthaster > Acanthaster planci. The sequence goes on along the minus strand of NC_141787.1, from coordinate 14,826,224 downwards.
TGCATTCAACTGCCTCCAAGTTCACTTGTAATGCATTGAAATATACTAGCGTAAAGCAGTTCCATTACAAAACAAGTAGAGTTCGCCCCGCTTAATTTGTTTAATTTTCACCTTTGAAAATAAATATTGGAGTCTTTGACAATCACTGTAATGTTCAGCACAGCTATAATGACATCCTCCCAAAGTATTCATTACCCTGGAGTCTTAACTGCTTTGCATTTTGAATGAAATTGTATCTCCAGTCTACTGCACTGTTGTCCTTCCAAATCCAAAATCCATATGGTCTTTAAAGTATATACAGTATACGCGATAAAATAGTTTTTCTACCTGGTCATAATGACGGATACGTGTCTCATGTACGTGCACAGCTCAGATTATTTTTCATCAGTATCCGCTCCGAGCGGAACAAAAGAGAGTGTATTTTTTTTTTAAGCCACCGCATAGGCGCACCATGAGGCCCGCTTATATATGCGCATTTAACGCGGAGCATGCTAAGTATGCGAAACTATTTCATTCCAGCTTGTATGGTCTTTGCGTACACGCAGAATGCGTGCAAAAACTCGCTTGTAACCACCATGATCCTTTCTTTTGCCAATTGGGGATGCACTTCAGCTCTGGGCAGATTAGATAATGGTTTTAATAATTGGGTTGAGTCTGTGTCCTGTTGAAATAGCAAAACTGAGAGGGATATGCCAGGATATATTTAAATGCATATGTTTTTTAATTATGCTAATTATTTTACGGTTTTTATGGCATTGAGGCAATTCAGGTTATTCACATTGTACATGAGCATGATGCTATTGGTATCTTAGCTTCCAAAAATCTGTTTTGGTCTTGACCCTTTACTTCAAATCGATCCATGCTTACTATTCATATTTTGAAGCCAGAAAAGGCATGTTTATGCACATGTGGAGCATTGGCAGATCGGTTTCATTTCTGACATTTGAAACTGTGGCATATTGGCAGGACATAATGACATACATGCACTGCAAATTGGGATAATTTGATTGTTTGATATTTAGAATTGAAACGTGTGGGTGGGGCTTTGGTTTTTTTTGGGGGGGTCGCCAGCGTTTTCATTCTAATTTTGTTTTCTTTTGACTTCAGTAGAGGAGACTGTGTTCTTTTTGAGGAAACTGAAATTATTCGCTTTCCTTATTGTACAAGGAATATGGGTGAAACGTGTCCTTTGTTTGTTTTACCTTCTTGAATGAATTGACCGTAAAAAGGGCCATCCAAAGCAATGAAGGCCCATACCTGTCCGTTAACAAAAACTGCCAGTCAATTTATGGTTCACGTCCTGGACAGTACAAATTGGCTGGTTTCTCCCAGCATGCGAGATACAGTGTCATGGACACTTTTCACAAATCCTTGGGTTTGTTGATAGTAATGAATAATGATAAAATTAGGACTGCATTAACATCGAGATAGTGAGCAAGTGTTGTAAACTATCAACCAGCATTATTTCCAAGGCCTCCAAAGTCCTCCTGCACGAGTGGGGGAGTTTGAAGGAACGAAGTTGTGTGGCAAAAACGTGGCTAATTTTGAAGGACGCCTTGCGTCAAAGTCTGCGGACAAACCTTGTGTTGTTTATACTCGGCCCTGGGTAACTGTTGGGCACAGTTTGAAAGCATTCAAGCTCCTAGTTACCACTCACACAGCCTCAACATACTGACTGGAATGGCCAAGGGATTTTGAAGGATTGAGGCAGGGGTCACCCGTCTAGGGAGTTTGGAGGATTGAGGCAGGGGTCACCCGTCTAGGGAGTTTGGAGGATTGAGGCAGGGGTCACCCGTCTAGGGAGTTTGGAGGATTGAGGCAGGGGTCACCCGTCTAGCGAGTTTGGAGGATTGAGGCAGGGGTCACCCGTCTAGGGAGTTTGGAGGATTGAGGCAGGGGTCACCCGTCTAGGGAGTTTGGAGGATTGAGGCAGGGGTCACCCGTCTAGCGAGTTTGGAGGATTGAGGCAGGGGTCACCCGTCTAGGGAGTTTGGAGGATTGAGGCAGGGGTCACCCGTCTAAGGAGTACAGGCAAGAAATAATGAAAGATTTGGAGGAGTGAGATTGTGTCGAAGTCTTACATGAAGGCAGTTGAATTTTGAAGGACTGAGGTTATGTTCTCAGTGCCCGGGTGAGGGTTACCAGTCTTCACCTTTCTAGTGAATACCAGCGGCTTTCATCCAAGCCGGTGTGTTCTTCTGACCCGCCACCTCAGTCGCAAGGGACGCCGTTAATCCTACCTCTGCCAATGTCCTGGGTTACCAGATGGGTGTCCATGAGAACAGAGGACGCTGAAACTGTCAACATGTCTTGTCCTTTTACAGGTGAATCTGAAGTACGGCCTTGGCAAAGGCCGCAAGGAGAAGGACACTTGCACGGCCTGTGCTGGTACCATGATCTTGGAGTTTGCTGCCCTCAGCAGGCTGACTGGCGACCCGATCTTTGAGGTGAGACCACATGGAAGACCAAACTTACAAAGAGATAAAGGTTTTTTTTTCTACATTGTGACAATCAATCGTATTAAATGAATCAGCTCTGTCAAATAATTGAGATTTTGGCATATATACATATGCTAAATATCTTGAAAGACGTAAGCCTGATACTCCGACATGCTACTCAGGATTTTTTTCCAAACCTATAGGGTTTCTGATTTTTGTTCTCCGTTTATCTTATTTTGCAATTAATTTCATTTTTTTTTTCAGCATTCTGCACTGCCGTTGATTATGCTTTAGGGATCTGTAGAGAACTTTTTCTTAGTTGCCTTGCTGGTCAAATATTATGCCTGAAAGTCTCAACTTCAGAGTGTTCAAGGATAATTTTAACGTTTTGCTTTGTGAAATTCCTCCACAGGAAAAGGCGCAGCATGTGATGAGAACGTTATGGTCCAAACGCCAACGCCATAGCAACCTAGTGGGCACCGTGATCAATATTCATAATGGTGACTGGGTCAGAAGAGGTCAGTCTTGCATGAAATATGCCTATTTATTTTATTCTGAAACAGAAGATTGTGTATAGACGATCGAGGTTGCCACATAGTAACCTTGTCAAAGTGAGAACATTTTCAAATTCCATCCTCAACTTCATCGGCATTATTGAGCAAAACTTTTCGAGCCTGTAAGTCTTGACAGTTGAGTTGCTATAATTTTCTGCACTGAAGCACCAGCGTACATTATGTTTAATACGAAATTCGTATGGCCAAATCATTGTCCACAGACAGCGGAGTTGGTGCTGGCATCGACTCCTACTACGAGTATCTCTTGAAGGGCTACATTCTTCTGGGTGACGACAGTTACTTGGACAAGTTTGCCGCAGTGAGTGGGCCCTGTATTCTCGTTATTTATATAAGTCTGTTTTGATGAGGGTAAACTTCATCAGTGCACTAGCTCTGCTTTCCATACAGGCCCAAAATGAAAATACAATCAGTAAAAACAAAAAACTGTTATAAAACCATCATACGTAAAAAGCACATTAAAAACATTTTACTGACAGTGAAGTTACATAGAACATTAATACGGGAAAGAGGAAAACTTGTAAATAAATCAAACTTAAAATACAAAAGTCTATGAACAAATATACAAAAAAATGAGCTGATTGGCAGACTTGTAGAACACATAGTGTTCAGATATCACTTTATTATTATTTATAATAAGATAACATGATATGATTAATTCGTTTGACGACATAGTTTTGCAAATAATTCAAATTGGTCTGTTAATTATCTGAATTTGCGATAGGTGCCTTGATTTGCTTGTTGAAACTGACGAGCGTAGGCGAGGTTTTCATGGCAGGTGGAAGGTCATTCCGTGACCTGGCTCCAGAGAATTTCTTACAACTGGCTAAGAAACGTTATTCCTATTCTTGTACATGTATGCATGATTACTTATTTGAGATTGCATTGCAGATGCCAAATACGCCGGGGGGCCATTCCATGAATGCACTTGTACATAAGAATATTTCTAAATTGACTGAGTTTCCCCCACTATTGGCGGAGGTTTGATATTGCTACGATAATAATCTGTCTCTGAAGCCTCCTGTAACGTGAGCTATTTGCTAGGCAGGTTGCTGTCATCCATTTTGTGAAAACCACATGCTCATCAAGCTCAGAGACAAAACTTTGTTTCTTTGTGTGCCTGCACAAAAATCTTCCTGCACATGCCAGTGTGCTTGACACCAAAAATGCTGAAGAACTTCTTCACTGGGGTTCGCAAAATGTTCCTATTGACTATCCAATTGTTGTACATATAGAACATTGTCTGCAGCATTACGCGAGCCATTTCTATAGACAACATTTGACATGTCGTCATCATGCCTCTACCTTGTTCTCACACAACTCTGATTGTGACACTTCTCAGCACTACGACGCCGTTATGCACTACATCAGCGACGGTCCCATGTTGCTGGATGTCCACATGCACAAGCCAACAACGCGGACCAGGGCTTTCATGGATGCTCTGCTGGCATTCTGGCCCGGACTTCAGGTAAGGGCGGAGAACTGAGAAACTTCACTGGCATTGTAGTACACGTCCTGTGTGATAGTTCATGTGGTCGGGAACGTGCGGGCCTTTAGCCTTTTCCCCGGTATGCGCATCGATTCCCCAAGTTTATACCAGAAAAGCCAGGCATGCGAAGGGGGGGTCGAGTGGGTACGAGTCTGTTCCCTGTTCTTACACGCTGCCAGTTGTTTCAAGATAAACCATGCATAAGAACCAATGACATACAATTTCCCTGTGAAGTTTTTATGCTGGTGAAGATCAGTGGTGGACCCCAAAATGATGCCCAAGCAGACTTTGCAGATTTCTCTAAAAGTGGACCGCTTTTTTGAGCACAAATCGTACAAACAGTACGATAATATCACCCTGGAATCCAAGATGGCACACTCATTTCTCCATGCCTTAAAAGCTCTCTTCCACTGTCCCTTTAATGCATGTACATTTGTCACCCTCAAGTCATGACACTGAAACTTGTTTTGTTTCAGGTTTTATTTGGCGACATCAAGCCGGCCATCGAGACTCATGAGATGTTGTACCAGGTCACGCAGCGACACAACTTTCTTCCAGAGGTGTGTTATTCTGGAGATACACTCTTTTACTCTCTCTTATCTATAGACCTTTGTGGTGATGCTGCCATGGTTGTCTTGTTTCCTGTAGACCCATTGGTAATGGTAACACAACTTCACATATTGACAAAGGGGAACATACTCTTTCTCCTTCCAGCCTCTTTTTGGTTACATTGGCCATTTTCCAATACTCATCTTCGTCTCCGTCTCAGGCTTCAGCTGTTTTTTAACTAGCTGACTTTGAAGCTGTAAGCACAGTAATCAGTCTAATAGTGCCACAGAACATCAAATAAGATGCAAGAAAGCCAAAAATGACAGTAATCCAATGTAATTTAAACGCTTCAGGCCCACAATCGGGGATTGGTTTTGGGAACGAAGCCTGACATGGAGCCCAAGTCGAGTATTGGAAAAGGGCCATTGCTTTGAATAATAGAAAAGCAAGATGGCTGCCCCATGATAGAGCTCTATACCAACTCAATTTACCCACTCAGGGTTTCAACCATCTGATAAATGATAACATCAGTTTGCTAGCTCTCTGTTTTTGACTTCCATCAAATTGCATGTAAAAGACTTAATCTACTTTTTCCATTAGTCTTTTTGAGGCACGGTGGACACAGTCAGAGGGCGCTGTTTGGTTTGGGTAAAATCTTGTGTGTTTACTCCAACTTTACCCGCTTCAAATGGCACTCTCCTATTGCATTCGCCATGCTTCAAAAAGGTTGATACCATCTTTTACAAAAAAAAAAGACCTAAACTTGACCATTTTGGTTAATCTTTTAGAGCCTTCCGTACAATCTGAAAGACTGATGCAAAAGTAGTATCAAGGATGTGTTCTCGAATGGTGTGTTGGCAGCTTGACGTGGATTTGGATATGAAAATCGCTGTCATTTTTATGAAGTGCACGTCCAAAAGTTGCCCCTGAATCTTTCTGTGTCACAAAACTGTCAAGCCTTGCATCTTTTTCTGGAGTGAGCCGCATCTCATGGGCTACATTTTCTCCGTCTCACCTCCTGCAGGCTTTCACCACAGACTTTGATGTGTACTGGGCCCAGCACCCACTCCGTCCCGAGTTTGCCGAGAGTAATTACTTCCTTTACAAAGTACGTGTGATCGTCTTTCGTTCCGAGCCAGTCCTACACAGTTGTAGGGGTGCCTTCGATCCGTGCATGTAGATGAAGGTGAAAGAAGCAGGAGTACCAGTGAATAGTCTGGTTAGCAGTGCCTGTAGTACGGTTAAGACTGTGCGGCAGGGACCAGTCTGTGAAACCGCAATGTGAAATCACTGTTGTGTGATACCTGATGTTAAGAGGAAATATGCATTTTTAACGTCTGATCATGTGATTGTTCTAGGCCAATGAAAATACAGTATTCCAGACTGAGGTGTTACAAATATGGCTGTATAAACCATAACGGATGCAGTTGAAACGTAACAGAACGCCCTCTCTGGTTCATGAACACGACATATAGAAGGCGTTTTTAGTGCTCATATCTTGACATCTTTTTGTTGATTCCAGGCCACGGGAGACCCGTACTACCTAGAGGTGGGCAAAGCGATCGTGGAGAGCCTTCAGCTGCACGCCAGGGTTGGCTGCGGCTTCGCCGGCATTAAAGATGTCCGCACCGGCACGCATGAAGACAGGTAGAGAGTCTACAGTGTGCACAGGGACCCACGCAAGTTTCTAAGCAGAAAATGCCGTTAAGCAAATTTATGTGCTAAGCAGAAATCAGCCGTGAACCAGTCAGGAGGAATTCGCATTGTGTGACATTTTGGCTGCTAACCCACTCTTGCTAAGCAAATATGTTCTTTGCGCAGCAAAATCCAGGGACCAATGTCACAGAGCTGCTTATCGCTGAAATTGTGAGACACACCTCTACCTGTCTCCACCAGGATTTCGATCATAATCACAAGGACTTTCCTGTCTTGGCTTTCCCCAGGATGGATTCGTTCTTCCTTGCCGAGACCTTCAAGTACCTCTATCTCCTCTTTGCCGAGCCTGAGGACCTCCTCATACCCATCGATGACTACCTCTTCACCACAGAGGCCCACTTGCTTCCCCTGACCCTCTCCAGGGTCAGGAGCCCGTCCAACGATACGGCAGCCAACAGCACACACCATGAGGTGAAGATTTCCCTCCTCGAGTCATTTCTAATTACAAATTAAAGAACGTAATTGTTGGTGTTGACTGTTCACTTGGTGGGTCTCGTCTTCATCTCTGTTAAACAAAAATTCCACAAGAAATGTCAGTAGTTCTCGTAACCATTGCTATATTGGTTTGGAATCATTCAGCCCACTGCAACTGGCTTCGTGGTTCGGTGGTTAAGAAATCTACACTAACATGTGGACGATCGTTGGTTCGTGTCTCATGCACTAATGCTTGTGCGAAGGAAAGTATGTTATGAAATGTGTAACCCCAAAGTCAAAATTCTACCAAGGAGTCATTGGAGTATATTAAAGTGAGTCTGTCCACCGGAATCTACATCAATCCTGACTCCTTTGCACTTTGCTGAGAACGTCTCTAAGAAGAGAACTTCTAAGAAGTTCTCCCAAACTTTCCAATTTGCTAGAAAGCACAGAAAGAAATGGTATATCAGCTTTTCCTTTCTCAATCCTGCCAAATTTTTTAAAACCACGTGATGGAATTTTTAGGATTTGGGAAGGTTTGGAACCATCGGGGCCATAGCGTAATTCCCAAAGCCCACTTCATATTTAACTTGTAGCATCAACCGCACAGTCTTCCTCTTCCAAAACGCGCAGCCGCTGTGACAACATTTTCCCTTCTAATTTCTTTGCCCCCCCCCCCAGGCTGACCGTGATTCGCCCCTAGTTGCCACCATTGAGATGCAGGCCTGCCCTAACCACAACTACATGACGAACGACGGGCAGGGCTTTGCGGAATCCATCCGAGCCGCGCTGCAACTGAAGAACAAAGAGGAGAAATGCCCGACCAGCAAAGGAAGGTAGGCGTCCCAGTGGTAATTTGGGACTCACAAACATTGGGTCGGGGGTTCGAATCCAGCTGCTGGTTGCCTGTCCTGACCTCTGGCAAGTCGCCTCACTCCCTGTTGATTCTCTCCACCCAGGGGTATAAATCTGTACCCATGAGGGCAGAGTGGTTATTCTCTTTGATTGGTCGCTTGCACATCCAAACAATTTCGACACCCGAGGGCGCTTATTTGACACCCGAGGGCGCTGTTTAAAATTTATTACGTTAAGTGTAACAATTTTGTTTTAAGCTCCCATTACCCCATTCAGTCATTGTAAACAGTAAAATTATCAGTTTGAGACTGACTTCTATAAAGTTCTACCCTTTTCTCTACTTTTAGGGAGGGGCTTCGCTTTGTGTTTTTATTTTGCTTTTGCTAAGGAAAAGGAACAAATGTCCAATAAATATCTGATCCACATTTCATTACTGCACAATTGTATTTGACATGTGCTTGTTCTGGTTTGAGAAGCTCCATGGTAGGAAATTGTTTGGATGTGCATCAATGAAAAATAACAGCTTAATAGGCCTTCACCTCGGTTTTCATTTCATTTGGAAAAACTTCAATCTGAATAGATTCTTGGGGTTTTAACTCAAAATGTATGATTATTCTACGTATACAGAAACAGGCATGCCTACTTAAAAGATAACTCAATTCACCATTGTTTGGACTTTCTTGCTAGGTTCTAAAACTTTTGTCAAAACAAATATGTCGCATGATCATTCCAAACTTATTCCCATTATCACGAGGTTAGATGTTTGTGCCGAAAATAATAAAAAGTTTGGTCTTAAAATAACGAGCACGTACTACCAAAAAATAGATAAGAACGATTAACGATACCAAAATTACGAAGGAAATGTGAAGATCGATACGAAAACACTGCAAGATTGTGCATGGATGTGGTACAGTACTGTGCACGCAACAGCCACCTAGACCGTGTGTGTGCCACGATCTTACCAAAAATCGTCCTCGTGAACCACGACAAAGTATATCAAATTAACCATCGATATAGGCCTAAATACATTAGGAGAAACTACAGAGAAAGACCAGGTTTTGTGACAAGTTGGTTGTAGCTTACTTCGATCAGTTTCAAGGCGATACTATGAAAGGATCGGGCAATTACCGTGCTGCCAGCCATGCCATCGCCGCTGTAGCTGTGCACAATCTGGAGCCCCGTAGTCTGGCTCCCGACCCGTCTACTCTTGTAACACCTTGTTAGCGGCGCGGCAGGAACCAGTATTGTACATGCTGTGCGTACGTGATTCTCCACAGAGCTGTGAAAACTTGGGTGTACGTACAGTACATGTACTTTCGTGTACCTAGCTAGCTATGCCGCGTTGTGGAAGATTCGTTCGATTTTGGTGCATTGTGCCAATGTTCTTGTGGCTTTTCTCCGGTGTTTTAAAAGAACTTTTTTTCAAATTTCTGATTGCAATTTTTCTTTAACTTAATATTAGCAACTCTTCCCTTGGAAAATAGAAGCATATTGATTGCGTATCGGGGGATTTTCAGCGTGTGTGTGTTTTTGCTCAGCGTATTGGCCCGATACGCTTTTGAATGCCTGGCTAGAACCCTGATAACAATAAGTACCTTGCATCCCCTTGTATTAATTTGACACTATAAATACAGTCATTATGATAGCGTTCCTTTTTTTCTAGAATCAAGAACAGGTTTTATTTGAGATGGACGAGCCAGTTTTGCAGGTAATGCATACGCTTGGAAAAAAGTTTCAGAGAGAGAAAACCGTTTTTTTTTTTTTCCCAGGTCGCGACTACGAGCCACGCAGTTCGTCCCCGGTAATGAAATGCACATGAAGTTACTCAAACGGATGGGGATCAGCTTGATGACCATGAAGGACGGCCGCGTCCAGCTCATGCACTCTGCCGCTCAGGTCAGACCCCGAACAAACCCACGGCAATCTCTGCCCCAAGTCTTTGCTCCATGTCTTGCTTTTGGTTTCATCTTGGGAAGTTTCATACGTTCACCGTTGGAACCAGCTTGATGGAATAGTTGTAACTTTCCCCTCACATTAGAGGGTTTGATGTTTCCATCAGTAGAAAGTGGAACTGTATTCAACTACTGGATCTCAGCTCATAAAACGAAAGCCTGAACTGGGAGACAAAGTCGAGGTTTGAAAAACTTGAGTAGATTCTGTATTTCAAAGCTATCGTCGGCTTGGTACACTGAAACTTGTACAGGTCCGATTCTACCATTCTGCGTTAGATTTAAAGCACTTGTGCTTCTGAAAGTGATAAAACAACGAAGTTGAAATTATCCCGTTAGCCTTTAATGCGTATTGGAGACAGAATCAGAGATTCTCTCTCCCAAGTGCGATTTTTGTTTTACTGATTTTGGCTGTCTTTCCTTTGTGCAGGCAGCTACTCCAGAGGATGCTGAAGATGGAATGCTGTTCATGCAGGAAATGATTGAGCTGTCCAAGACACAGCAGGCTGAAGGTCAGTCGACCGGGGCTTAAACCTTACCCATCCCAAATCCTACAGTTTTACACCCGGTTCAGCCACTGCTAGATTACACAGAGCTTGATGCCTCAATTTTCTGGATTGCGAAGAGCATGCCATTTCTTTACTGCGTAGTTTGGGAATCCGACGAGATTCTTGAAGTCAAATGGGATATATACCCAAGGAGTGATGAGAACAACAGTAGCAGTGTTTGAGGTGGCAATATATCACTTGCGTGGTTCCCATGGTAACTGATTAGGACAGTCCAGAAGCTTAAGGAAAGTGGAAGGAAACATCTTCCGATTTTTCCACAAGTCTACTCTGAGTAAAAGGATTGTATTTTCCCCATCCAAATGATGCCTCTTTGGTTAAATTGCTTTACAAGTATGGCACCCCAAGGCAGTCATGCAAACAACAACGATTATGTTGGTGGTGGATTTCACTTCCTGCTAGCCATCTGTGCAAACTTTGTCTTGCTAATGTTCTGAGTGACTCTGGTGACTTTGGTTTTCATCCTTGTCCGTTCCCTCAGTGGAGTACCAGCCCAGGGTGGTCCAGCTTCTCTCCCCACAATTCCTGAGCGGTGTCACAGCCACGGCGGGCCCTGCCCAGTTCGGCCTGGACCTCACTGGCCATGGAGGGGTAAGTTGGCCAGGTGCTCAATGTTGTAGGCTCCCCTCCATTCTGTTTGATTTACTGCTGGATTTCTAGGATCATTATACCGCACTTCTTGCAAGGTGTTTCTAAAGTAGTCCATGAACATTGGAAAGGCTTTCCTTCATTTTGGAAATCATTTTGGTTCCCATTTGTCTGAGGCATGTTTGATGTTTTGCTCTTTGACAGGTTCCAGGGGCTGTGGTGATTGTTGAGCCCTTCACAGCTTGCGTGGAGCCCAAGAACAAGGAGGCATTGCGGGGGAAGATCGCCCTCGTGCAGCGAGGTGACTGCATGTTCATTGACAAGGTCAGTACCCAGTGAAAAGTTAGCAACGAACCAGACGGCAAACCAGAATGCATGCGTGATCCCCTCACAAATTCACAGGTATCAAGACTAACCACTAGCCTCTGTTCCAGATAGAACTTCAACTCATGGTCACCTCTTTTCTCTCTCTGTAACCTCCTCCTTCCCAATCCCCCCTCCACAGGGCAAAGTCATCGAGCGAGCGGGGGCCATCGGCGGCATCGTCATGGACAACGTGGCGGACTCCAGCAGCGAGAAGTCGGCCATGTTCTCCATGTCCGGGGACGGCAGCTTGGACGTGACTATCCCCATGGTGTTCCTGTTCTCCAAGGAAGGGGCTTTCCTCAAGGACATAGTGGAGGGCCACAGGGGAGAGGTCCAAGTCATACTGCTGGAGAAGGCCAAAACTTCAGGTTGGTCAAAAATAACCCGGCATTTATAAGGCTCACCGTACCTTGTAATATTTGTCAATCAGAGGCACCGATTTGTTATCATTATCCCAGCCCGTCAGGCTCCCATCTGAGTATGGCCAAAACGGGCTCAGCTCCTGGGGGTAATATACAGCTCTTTGATGCCTGTTGAAATGCAGAAGGCTGATCCAAAACCAGTAGCCATCTCTTCTCCCACAGGGATAACCATTTATACCCCGGGATGGAGAGAGGCACTCAGAGGGGAAGTGAATTGCCCAAGATCACAACATGTGACTAACTGCTTGATTCATACCCTGGCTCTTATGATGAGGAATTACAAACCCCAACCATTAGGCTTCATGGACTCATCAGTAATAGACTGTCAAGGTTCTCTTGAATGTTGTCTTGGCACTCAGCTCTTGCATGAGCCTCGGGAAGAAACATACCATATAGACCTAAACTTTGGACATGTTCACATTTCTGTATAATTGTAAAACTTGTCAACCACAAGTCCATTCGCACTTGTCTTTATGTGAAACAGAGGAAATCAAGAAATACATGGAAGACCTCACCGCTTCTGGGATAAATCTGTCCGACCCACTACCCAGACCAGACGCCGAAGATCAAGGGTTGCCCAAAGACTGGGTTCAGGAAAAAAAAACAGTAAATGTCAACGTGGAAGTCCTAGTAGATGATCAGATAGTCGAGATCAACAAGGCCCTGTACTCCAAGGATTGGAGGACTATCTCGGAAGGGAAGACAGGACAGGGGAGCTGTGCCACAAGGAGTAAAGCACAAGAGCAAGAACAGCCACAGCAGCGAGAGCATCGACAGCAGGATCGAGAATGCCAGAAACAGCAGCAACAGCCCTCGCAGCAGCAGCAGTCTACTCAACAGCAGCAGGAGAGCGGCAGCATTAAGATGCAAGCGACCATCCACTCCCCTCAGGTGGTCACGCACATGCAGCAAGAATCAAAGCAAGCGACCCAAACCTCAGGCGCAAGCGTGAATCCGCAGCAGCAGCAGCAACCACAGCAGCAGAAACAGCAACCTGATGAGCAGAGGAAACTCTTTGTTGAAGGTGATGAGGCAGATGCCCTGATCCGCAACTTAGTCAGAGAAGGCAAGATCTCGCTGGACGGCGAGGAGTTGTCAGAGGAAGGGAGTGAGCAGTTTATCTCCACCCTGGGGATGGAGGAACTCCAGAAGAGCTTTGATGGCCTGATGCGGGAGTACCTGAGGACCGAGAACGGGAACCTGTACCGCCAGCGGCGAGCAGAGGCCGCACTGCAGCACAGCATGGACGCCTACACAGGTCCGCCGAGCGACACCCAAGACACTCAACAGTTGCCGGAGAAAAATTTGCAGGACCAGCTGGAGCAGATCCAAGAGGAGTTCATGAAATTTGAGAGTGTGCGACTAGGCCTGGATAAATTTAACCCTCTCCATGACAATGCTGAGGAGATAAACGGAGATCTCCCTCTTAGTCTAGATCAGCTACCTGAGGAGCTACAGTCGTTGTTGAATGGAATAGGGCCAGAAGGAGGGAACTCCCCCCAAAGGGAAATCAAGACAAACCAAGTCAAAGAAACCAGTAGAACTAGTAAGCAGGATAGTAGTGGAAACCAGGAAGCTGTCCAGCATATACAAGTGATGCAGCCAACTCCAATACCATCTCAGGAAGGACTAAGTCAGTACAGTATTGAGCGCACTGTTGTAGCTGATACACCTGGCCAGCAGGAGAACATTCAGCCAGGGGCACCTGTGGAAAGAAATCCAGCAGCAGGTGAGCACAAAGCAACGGGTGATCAGCTGAAGGAGAGTATACCAAGGACTGCACCTGCAGGTGTGCAGGTGCAGGCTAGGGAACAGGTGCAGCAAGGAGTGCACAAACCAACAGGTGTTCAGGCGGAGGGGAGTATACCAAGGACCACACCTGCACCTGCAGGTGCGCAGGTGCGGGCCGGGGAACAGGGGCAGCAGAGTGCCCGCCTCGATGCGCAGCACCTAGAGGTGCAGCGGCACCTGGAGGAGGTGCAGGAGCGCCAGCGCAGGCAGCGGGACCTGCTTCAGCAGCAAGCCACACAGAACCAGGCGCTGCAGGAGCAGGCGCGACACCTGCAGGCCACGCCAGCGCAGCAGCACAGGGCCACTCAGCGATCTCGGTCATCACCTGGCATTTCTAACCAAGTGAAAACATCACCAGATGCCCAGACGGACACCTCATCAGACAGCCGGAGAGAGAAATCCCAACAGAACCAGCCAAACCCTTAAAAAATAAAAAATTGCCATCATTAACAAGAAATAAAAGTCATTTTTTTTCTTGGGGAAAAAAATAAGATGACCTAGCTTGAAAGAATTTACGTGCTGATGCTTCACTTTAATAATGAACCTTAGCATATCCAGTGTTCAGCAAATTTGGAGAAAAGTCTCCTATCTAGTTCATTTTCAAAAGTTTCTAAATTTCAAGCATCTCAAAACCAGACCACTTTAGAAATGAAGTTGGCATGCCCAAAAGATGCTGTCACATTCAATTGTAACTTCTCACCAAAACACTAATTGTCTTCCTTAAAGAAAAAAAACCAGAAATTTCAAGCCAGTGGCCATTTTAGCTACAGCAGTGATTAAGATCATGAATGAGCAGTTTTCGAAAAAAAAAAAAATTTCACTGAGTTATAGAGTACCGAAGTGAATACGTCACACGCACAATTAGTGTGTAAAAGGCATTAGCGTGAGAACCAGTGAGTGAACCAACACGCTCGCGTACTCCATTCGTTTGCACTGCACTTTCTGGTTCACAGTGACGTCACACTTCGGTACTCTATGTGCTGCTGAGGTAGTTTGAATGCTCAGGTACATGTATCTATTTGCTGATTCTTTTTACATGGGCAATGATGGCAGCTAGTTCCTTGAAGGTGTCGGGCCTTCCAGTGCATTACAGTACTTGTATTATTCAATAAAAATAATGATATTAAAGCATTTATAAGGCGCACAGTCTATGTAATTCAAAGGTGCCAATATGTCATCATGGGCTCACATCATCTGAACATTCCTGAAACCATCTCAGCTCCCTGGGGAGTATACTCGCCTGATTCTGCCATTTCTGGTGCAAACAGCTGAACAAGGTATCGATATCTGCCGTCACGGATACCCATTTACTCCTGGGTGGAGAGAGGCATGAACGAGCACAGCGACTTGCCCAAGATAACAACCTGCTGCCAGCAGTTGGATTCGAACCCCCAACCCTATGATCAGAAGCTACAAACCCTGATCGCCAAGCCACATCCCCTCCCCCCCCCGAAGAAAAAAAACACCTCCAATGTCGAATTAAGTTTTCAAAAACTTGGTTCGAAGAAGGAAATATTAACGTCCTGCCAGAAGTCATAGATTTTGGAGATTTTTCATTATTGATTTTTCCGTAATTGTTGCGACTTTGTGGTGACAGAACCAAGAAACCATTTGTGGGACATTTTTAATATTTGGGGGAGGGGTTGAAGTTAAAGCAAATAGCGTAGAGGTAAAAACTTGGGGATGCCAGTCAAGATGTAGGGGTTCTGCCTTGCGTGCAGTTCACGGTAGAATTATTTCTTGGCATCTAATCAATGACATGAAATGCTTGAAAGTTGAATTAACGTATATGGTGTGTATTTTTCCCGAAGGCCTTTTTGGGTTTCGAAAGCCACTTTTTTTACGGAAGCACTCTTGGAAAATGTGCTTTGTTTGCCTAGGTATTGGGGAGCAGTTACAGCAGATTACAGAAACTGCATTTTTAGTAAATGAGGGCAATTTTTGAAAATAAATACAAGGGCATCAAAAGTGCAATGATTTAAGGTTTATACAATATAAAATATATTTAAAACATGGTATTCCCTTTCCAGTGCAAGGGCAATTTCTCCATGTTCTAACATATCAGCTTACATTATTATACATGTATTTTATGATTTGTTCTATTTAATTTTAAATCCTTAACCCTAACAGTCCTCAGTCCTCCAACAGGTGAAGGATTGAGGAGTGATAGGGTTAATTACCTGTGAAATGGTTGGGTACCTTCAGACCTGTGGCCGTGTGTGTTATTTTTGTCGTGGGTAGATACTATGAAAATTTCAGACCATTTTTTTTTTGGGGTGGTGGGGCATCTCATCAGAAATTGGCTTGGGGAATTGTGCTTTAAATTTCATGAAAGTCAACAGGTTACTTGTTTGTAGTGCATGCATATACATGTACGCAGCTTCCTACGCAGGAATACTATGATAAGAGATGGTAATAAGGGGATATTTGTAGGAAGGGTGGGGTTGTAAAACCCCCCTCCCAAAGTTTTTATAACAAGATCCTTTTTGCGTGGTGCAAATGTGTTCTTCAAGATGTTCCGGGTGTAAATATTGAATTTTTTTGCTTTGAGATGAGGGACGGTCTTCCCTTGTGTAGGGGCACAGTGGCATGCCTGAAATCTTTCATCTAAACATTTGTGCGTGATGTCGAAGAGTTAATCTACCGACCAGGGGAAAAATGTAAAGTGGATTTTTGCATATGTGGGTTTTGTGTGGAAAAGTTTATTTGAAGGGTATTTAGAGCAGAAAGGTTCGTTGTGATTTTTTATTTTTCGTGATCCCCTATCCAGCAGTTTTGAAGTCTTTAGGTTTTCAGATATTCCACACATATGAAACAAATGTAAATGTCAGAAATGTTTAACTGCAACTAACAAAGTTCTCAAACAAAATATGTTATCATAATAGACTCTCTAGTTTGATTCCTGACCAATTTATTTCAGTTTAGTTCATAGTTATTTATATATACATGTATATGGAAACGAACTTGGTGTATTTTTAGTTCACTTCACTTTTAGTGAAGTTGGAATGTTGGGTTCATTGTTTGTATATATGTAAAATTACAGGGCAAAAATATCGCTGTTTTGAGCTTACATAATCATGGTCATCGGGAAAATTCAAGTAATATATTCTACTGTTTCTACCTTCTCATGTTGGGAAGTTTTTTCACTTAAAAAACTGAGCTGTTTCAGTGGCCCGATAGGAAAGTTTTTCCTTTTGAGCCACTGGCACATGGAATAGGGAGAGCCTTCCAGCATTGCAATGCAACTTGTCAAAGTGTGGTTTGTTAGCCGTGGTTTGTTAGGGATTCAGGCCTGGCCTGCAGTTGGTGTCACTTTGTTGTGTGTTAGGACCAACCAAGTATAATTGCGTTGGGCATTATCCATCTAGGAAAAGCTTCGAAATTTTTTTCCTTTTAGATTAAGATTATTGGTTTCACCATTTTACTTTCCCTTGAACCATTTTACAACAGTTTTTATTTCCAGGCGAATTTGAATGGTCATCAGCCCAAACATATTAAACCAGTTATGTGTTTGTTTTCAGTGTTTTTCATGTCATCTATTTGATTTTTAAATTAAACTGTCGAGTCTTTTTTAACATGTTGCAGTTTGGGGGAATATTTTCACACTTTATGTTGGCCTTTTCTTTTAGAGGGTAATTCATTTAGAAACCTTATTACTTTAGTTCCTTTTTTCCTTTTAATTAAGCGTTATTCTCATAGACACTTCATAGCCTCAAAGACACTGTGATATATTTAATGTACATGCATACATGTGATTAAGTTTTATTTTTATATCTGTTACATTGGTAATGTGAAATCCACCTCATGTATTTAAATTCGCCTGATGTGCATTTCATTTCATTTAAAAAAAGGATAACCTTTTTTAATGTGAGACTGCATGTGTTGACAAATTTCCCTGTTGTATTTGCAAAAGTGTGTAAAATCCGAGACACTGTTTGGTCTAAAATGTTTGTTCTGTGATTTGTGGAATGAGGAAAAAGGGATCAAATGGATTGAATAAAAAAATGACAAAGTCCAACTACGAAGTCTATCCTGCCGTTTGCCTTCTGTAGCAGCTAAAAGGAGATTCCAAACACATTTTACAAGACAGCTTTGTCAACATGGGCTTTCCAGAATCATTGCAGCTCAGACGGACTAAATAATTGTGTTTGGAACCTCGAACCAAACATCTTTGGTCCATTTCTTTTGGATACTGATGGCAACTTTCAAAATTCAACAGTCAACAAATGCTGATTTTCTGAATGAATGAAAGTTCCAGATGATATGCTCAGAAAAATCCTAAATTGAGTTTTATTCAATAGAGATTGTTCTTCACAATTTTAAGGACTGTACATGCATAAATAGTTTTGAAAAATAATGAAGGCACCTTGCTACTTTAAAAGCAAGCAAATATTTCTTACAGGTATATGAATGTTTCATCATGAATGCAATTTCATTTTGCCCTGGTATTCCAGGGCAGCGTTTCTTGTATTAGAGAATTCCCTTTGATTTTGAAAACTTAACAAGTGTTGGTCCAGCCAAAAAAGCGTTACATTGCACACATCATATACTGAGTTACATATGGCTGTCTGGCCATTTCTTCCTTGGGAAAACTGAGCTCCTTGACTTGACACTGTGATACAGTGAGACCAAACACTTGCAGGATTAAAATAACTTTGAACAATTTTTCTTGACCACAACTGTGTCCCTCGCAATTTCATTGCGAGTTCTTTGGCTAGTCAGACCTCTAAACCGTCCAGGGGACAAATTGAGCCTGCCTCACTGAGCCATTGGTCGATGCAGTCACAGTGGAAGACATGTTGACACGGTAACCACTTGGCAACCTCGTCGGCATGGTAACACTCCATGCAGATGGCGCACGCGGCACCTGCAAACTCTGTATTTGCAAGGTCCTTGTCAGTTAACAGTCTCGTGCGCAGGTTGTTCAGGCGGTCAGAGCCCACGGTCTTCTTGGCGACCTTCTCGTCCAGACGGAGCAAGAGATCGTAGTCCTCCGGTAGCAGGTCTCGATGCTGGATGAGAGCTAGAACCCTCAGAAGTTCCGCCTCCTCCTCAGTGGAAGCAAACCGAGACACGTCGGTCTCCCGCAGTTCGTACCTCACAGGTTGTGCATGCTGTGTCAGTTTTGCATGCTTTGTTGGCTGTGCAGGACTCCCTGTACCACCACTGTTGCTGACACAGTTCTTCGGAGGTCCTCTCCTCTCCAGCTTCAACACTCTCAGCCTCTTCTCGATGTTCTCCTTCTTGGCAACCACAGCATCTTTGAATCGCTCCTCTCTCTCCTCACCCCTTCTCCTGATGTCATGCTTCACCTTTACCAACACCAGGGGATGCCCGCTGGGGCATCTGAAGACGTTCTTGGGCCTGAACTGCTTCTCCTTGAGCATTCTTCGAGCCCTGCTGACTCGATTGGCCTGCTTAGTCCTGCCAGCATTTCCCTTCTCTCGTCTGGAGCGTTTATGGGATTTCAGCATGTTCTCGGTGCATTCTTCGGCTAACATATCAAGCTCAAAGTCATCACAATCACCATGAGAAAAGCCGGCCGACCCTGCGCCACCGTGGCTGTCTCCTTCCAAACTCGAGTGCCAAGCGCAGCCCGGGCCGGGTCCCTCTGACGGAGGGCAGAAACAGGTGAAGCAGTCCCCGCACACTTGGCAGCGATGGAGGCCGATCCTGGTCGACAGGCTTGAGTCCACGACTGTGCACATCTGCAACTCGGGGGCTCGCCTCAGTCCTTTCTTCTTTCGGGTCATATTATTCTGAGGAGGTCCAGACCAGCAGCTGTTCTCTGTGGAAGATTTTTGTAACGATGATTTCCGTCTCTTCTTTGCATGTTTTTTGTCGTCTTTATTACCTGGTGAAGTATTCGCCGCAACAGGTCCTTTCTTGCTCCCGATCTCCTCAAAACATCGACCCAGAGGAGGGTCAGCTATAACAGAATCGCCTTCAGCTACCATTTTCCTGAAATTTTGTCAGCACAAAATAACAGCTAATCCCGCTAGACGATTTAGGTAGACCAGCTACTGACCAATCTTCCAAAGGAGGTTACATTTTTATGAAGATTATATTGCACAATGATCTGCAACTTAACCTGTTACCGTAGCTGCAACAGCCCCCTACTATTTTTGTCGCATGCTGTAATGTTTATAATTATATGTAAATAAGTCCCCTGATGTGTTGCTGGAGTTTGATTGGTCAAGGTGGTAACGAGTGATGACGTCTATTGTTAATAGCAAGATGGCTGCGCCCATGTCGACGGAAAACAGCTCCAGCAGCGATGAGGATGATTTTCAGGAAAATGAGCATTTACAACCAAAAGTACATCGGTACAATTGGCTTTCCGATCACCCAAAGGTAATTAAGACTATGACTTTTCTTCTCCCACCTTCGGCAGGTAAAGTGTCCGTTGGTTGATTGGCTGGCCGCACCGGCCGGCTGAGCATTATTATTATGATCATGATGTAGTAAGCACATTACCTCGGCCTCGCCGGCGGCGCGGCCAAGGTGCGCGCGCATATCGTTGGTGTTTTCACGAAGTGACAAAAAACTGGGAAATCGACAAATTTTCGATCTGGAGTTTCCCGCCATTTTACTTCCTTAGATCCAAAGAACAAATTAGCGGAGTTTCAAAGCACAAATGTTGTAATAAAAACTGACAAAAAGCTTGGTCTGTGTTTCTTACAAAGTGGCAAGTCGTTAGCAGGGCAGAAATAGAGACAATGTACACATGCGCATATACTAACGATGTTGTACATGAGTACAGGTTGGCATAGTGATAGTGGTTCTGTCCTCGCCTTCCACCTCTGCGGTCCTGGTTCAAATCCCGGCTGGTCCACATGTGGATTGGGTGTCAGTCCCTATCTTAGAATAAGAACTTGCTAACAGAATCAGAAATTTTTACAGATTCATGTCTTTTCAAGATTTCCCTAATGATTGACCTTTATGGAGAGGATATATAGTGAAAACATGGAGGCAGGATGCAAAAGTTCCACGTGCGGACATCACATATTTTGTCTTTAAGTGGTTTGTAAGCCATCAGTTTGATTGAACTGTTTTCTCCATTTTTCTGTCAGTACACTGAAATGCGGTCATGGAAGTTGGACAATGATGTGCAGATTTTCACCACTTTGGTAGTTTATCTGAATTTGTGCGAAGGTATGTGCATGTCATTATCAACTTTTTAATTCGAAATATTTTAACACTTTGCCATAATTCTTCACGGTATATTTTGTATTAAATAAGCCTATTCATAATTGGCATTCTTAAAAATGAGTCCATTGGTTTCTCCTAGCTAGACTTTTTTCCTCTGGACAAATTAAATACTTTTTTTAATGCTGTCTTACACTACATAATTATATGACTTTTTACTAAATTCACATTTTTTCCAAGTCCGTGCTGCCGGCCCTTAAATCCTTACTGAGACTTTCTTTAATGGTTTGTTTTAGCCAAGGATTGGTGGAGCGTTGAAATCCATCCGTGCAGAGAGCTCAACCTTGCCTTCATCACGGGCAAGCCAAGAAAGAAAGGAAACCTGCGAGTTGTTCTGCCCGTCACCACGGAAACACAGCTGAGTCACAAGAGGTGTGGTCAGAGGCATATCCAGGTCTTGAGTCAGAAGGAGGGGCAACTGGAATTTTTTCTGAAAATGACTGTTCAAATATTTTCATCCATAAAATTAAATCATTGCCCTCCAAGAAAGTTGATAGTTCCATTTTGAAATGCTAGCACATTCAATTTCTTGCCCTCTGCCCCCCATGAATCAGTGGGTGTGTTACTCTACTTGTCCCCTCCCCTTTCCACGCCCATGATTCTCTCTTCTTTAGATTATGTAAATTAAGGGGGAAAGGGATTTTTCCATGTCAGCTTGAGTAAGCAAGCACAATGGATTATACAAGTTCAGAAAGATTTTTTTTCAGGACACAATCAAGTTGATGCACAAATTTTGATATGGTTATAAATTTTAGGAAATTTTAAAAACTCTTTGAAGGGACTGTTAACACTGTGACGTGTTTATAAAGCAAACTTGACACAATTTTGCTTCAGAGTATTGGCTGCCCTGCCCCTGTGTCCCCAAAAAGTACAACGAATATTTGAAGCTATTTTTCATATGTTCCGCGTCACGTTTGTGTTTTAGATTGAAACAGTTCCTGCAGCATATCCAATTACCGGGCCCTCCCCCACCGACAAGCACCTCCCCTGATGAAGTGGACACAATGCCCAGGGAGGATATGCCCACCTCTCTGGTACTTGCCATTACCGAGCCGGGTTCCACCATCGTGTATTACGAAATCAGCGATGGTCTGGTGCCCCCTTCAGATCCTCCAAAAGAGGACGAAGAAGATGACGAAACCAGCAGACGCCCCACGATACCGACAAGGAAACGCCATCCCAAGGACGGTCCCACAGGGATACAAGAAACAGTCACTGAATATTCAAATGAAGAGAGGGATGAGTTTATGGAGGAGGAACTTTAGCATCTATTGATTGTCTGCTGGGTTACCCTGACAACCATGGGTGTAAAAATTAGGTGTCATTTATGCCAACGTTTGGGCCAGACCAAAATTTAGTGTTATTGTTCATCATAATCATGAAATTAAGCCTCAATTTGTTGGTAAACGAAAGCCTACTCCCTAATCTGTATAATTGTCAGAGCTATAATAAGCCTGCACATACATGCACTTTATTATGGGAAGAAACCTCAGTTTGTATGAATTATGTAAATGACCCGAATGTGTTCATCTTTTAGATGGTGAAACACAATATCATCGTGTCAGGTGTTGTCCTTCCTTCTTTTTTTTTTTTACATTTTATTGGAGAACTGTACATTTGTAAAGATGTGAAATGAAAAGTACATAAAGCTTATCAAATCTCCTTTGGAAAAAGATCTGTTCTGTGATTTCTGTCTGAAACTCTGTTTTGTAAAGAACACCCTGCGGAACTCTTGTTAGAAACATTGTTTGCTTTCATTGGAAACTCCACCCTACTGTAAATATTATAAACCAGCTTGTCCAATCATAGAGCATTCCCTCCCTTCGATAATACCACGCCCCCCATGGAACGTGTCAAAAGAGGGCGCTCATTAAAAACAACAAAAATGGGAGACCTGGTGTTAGGAATGGATGTTGGGGCTTTTTTCCCCGCACTTTTTAGCCTAACTGACGGCCAATTGGCGGTAAGAATGGCACCGTTTAACGTCTTCACATTTCATAGACCAAGTGGGTACTTGGTTTTGTAAACATAAACCAATGACGTAATAAGAGCGGGGATGGAAAGTTTACTTTTTTGTAGTTGGTCAAAAGTATCTGGCGTGTCCATGGTTTTCATGTTCATTCGGCTCACGCATTATATATTTGCCCACACCATACACGTAACTGTTTACAGGTCACGTAAATTTGCATATTACACAGGCGGTCTTCGTGACGTACAGTACTTCTAGTGAATTGCAAATTTAGGAAGTTTGTAAATAAATAATGCACGATGGTTTAGAACATCTCCACTGCTGCCAATCAAAATATTAATACATGATGTAGGCTGTAATTTTCAATTTTGATCATTGCTGCTCAATTAACACCTCTAAGATTACAGGATCCAATCTCGGAATCTAATTTATGACGAGATACTGAAAGATGTGTTAAAACTTAATCCTCTTAAAAATTTTGAATGTAACCTAGTGACCACTGTTGACAGTTCTTATGTCTGTATGTACGCGGCAGTTGGTAGGTGTTGTGTATGATATAAGAGAAATTAAAGCTCTCTTAAAATTTTATTGATAGCATTTGACATTCATGGATCAAAATTTAAATTGGAGACCCCTCAAAATGAATTAAGGCTCAATTCAAACGAATCACATGGTGATAGTTGTTTCAACCTGACTCCTTTATTTCCCGAGCCTCGGGCTATAAAATGTAGATACCCTCTGCACCTGCCTTAGCAAGCGGTGATGTGTAATTGCACTCAGTATTGGCACAAACACGAGGGCTCATTAGCATGTGTGCAGACAGTTCTGTGGAGATGCCGAGCCTTTTAGCAATTCAGAGAGGAGCATGACTCATATTACTTGGTGAATGCAGTGTGTCGTCTCTAACAGTTGTGAGCTGTGCATGCACAGCACAATAAGACATCGGGCAGCCCTTGGTGACTGGATTTTGTAGCTGACAGGATCATTC
The DNA here is from genome assembly GCF_054643075.1 of Acanthaster planci. Lineage (NCBI taxonomy): Eukaryota > Metazoa > Echinodermata > Asteroidea > Valvatida > Acanthasteridae > Acanthaster > Acanthaster planci. Next base: position 14,802,343 of record NC_141787.1, on the reverse strand, counting down.
TCATGCAGCAAGGCCCGGGAATTAAAAATTCGGAAAAAAATTGAGCAGCAGTAATGTGGACGGGGCGATGTCTGGCACGGGCTATGTAAACCACGTCCGCATCTGGCCCCGGTCCGGACTCATCTGTCTCTACTTAGGGGTGGTCTTGCTCGTCCTTCACGCCTGCTACAAGCTCCTATCATGGTATTTGTATGTCACCATGTTGCTCTCCTTGTACGAACAGACCGTCATGACGGTGGGGCTGATTGTCGGGGTGCTGGTGGCGGCCATTTTGATTTGTGCCATCATCCGACACAGACGGAAGCTCAAATGTAAGTGAACAGGCAAATGATGCAGCACACTTTTTGTTTACAAAAGCTATTTGGGCCTTCCCTTTTTTTGTGGAAAGGGGTCATTCTACAGATGTATCTGACCTTTATTATTTGACATGGAAATATCACTGGAATTGATTTCAAACTATTACTATTTGTTTGGCAGGTAATTTGCATTAACTTATCACTCTTGGAAATCAGAGAGTGTGTTCTGAACTTGCAAAATCATACGTCAGATGTGACAGGAACACAAAAATTGGACCCCTAATTTCTAGAATTACCCAAAGATGGATTCAAAATGTGTGGCCTTTCATGACTTTTTCCCATTCAATTGTGCCCTTTTTTGGCCACACAGATTCGTATGTTGCCCATCCACAAGTAGCAGGTTTTTCATTCTGTATCTAAAACCTAACCCCCTGGGCACTTTCACTAGGAACCATCCTGAATCTTCCAAAATCCTCCGATTTTCAACTTTAAAAAATTGCATTCAGCCAAAATCCTCCACAAGTTCTTGAAAATGTCATTTGGAGGTGTGCCTTACTGCCCAAATCCTTCAAAATCCTCCGGCAATTCCTGTCATTATGTTGAGGCAGTGCGAATGGCACTCTTGAGCTGTGCGGTTGATTCAAAAGAAATATCGGGCTGAATTTGTGCTTCGCTAAGCACAAACAACATAAGGTCTAATCCACGACCTTCACGTATGGCATCCTTCGAAATCAGCCATGCACTTTTGCCATACACCCTGAATCCTCCAAGTTCCTCCACTTTGCAGAAAAGGATTTGGGAGGGTTAGGGTTAATGAATACCCTTCAATACTTACTGTTTCTTCATTAGCCGGCCAAAATATGTAGGTAGTAAATTTCATCATCAAGCAACAAGTTTACTTACGTTTGTGTTGTATACTGCACTGTCAATTTAAGGGCAGCCTTCTGTGTTTTAGCAAAAATTATTTATTGTTTTCAATTTGTGCGTGGAGGAAACATTTGTTTGTTAATTTATTCCGGGTTCATGCTGAAAAATAAAATGATTTAATAGTCAACAATTCAGCTAAATGCACATTTTTTGAGCCATATACATGTACTTTTAGTGCAGTGCTAACTCTAACTTCTTTGTCACCAGTTGCTGAAGATTGGAGCCAGAGTTTGTAAATACATTTAGTTGCTATTTGAAGACAGTAATGACTGAAAGCCTAAACCCTGTCCATTATGTACTTTTCACTAAGTTAACGTGGAATAGGCATCACAGTTATGCACCTTTTTTTTAGTATTAAAAGCAGCAACAAATGCCCCCCCATAGAGGAAAGACAGAAAAACCAGATTAAATTGGACCCTACTTCGATCCAATGTTTTGTTTTTTTGCATGCAGTATCAAGTACGGCTCAGCCTGCAGGCCCCAAGCCTCGCTTCAGGAAAAGGGAAAAATTTATGTTTTACGGTCGCAAGATGCTTAGAAAGGTACGGATGACTTCTGAAATCTAACAGAGTCTATATAAATATGTATGTGTATTTATAACCAGACTGTATTTGAAGTACCACATCGCACTTTTTAAAAGTATGTTGACTTTGCCTCAAAATCCCACTTTATTTCTGTCTGAATTCATTCTTTTTTAAGAAAAACTCAGTCAACAGTAGTCTGGTGTCACAACCAAATCAAGTAATTGTGCATAGATCTGCACGTCATTATTACATTATGTTTGAGGCTAAACAGTTGCCCACTGTTAGTTTCTAATTTGTGATATTTTAATAGAAATGGCATACAAATATGACCTGTCACGACAAAACGAGAGTGAAGTCGCATCCCTCTCTTACCTGTGTTGAGGGTTCAAAGTCATATTGAAATGGAGGTCAATTTGGGAGTTTTGGAGCACCCGTCTCCTATTTAATTCCAAATATTTCGCAGAATTACAATTTGTAAAATGTCATTTTCTCAGCAATTTTGATGAGAGCATTATTTGTGCCTGATCTGAAATGGTGAAACGATATCAGGAACAAAGACGCAAAGCTGCCAGAGTAATGCCACATTGACACCTTATACTTCTACCCTAAGTGTTCCATGTACATACCATTGGAAAGCTCTCTTTCTGCTGAATTCAAAAATACCAGTATCTCACTTTTTGAAAATTCCAACTTTCAGCTCATTTTGTGGTGACAGGTCACAAATGTCGTTATCACACACAGGCCATAAAAGGTACATGTATGCCATAAAAGCCTTTTCAAGATCCAATTTGAACTCAACCCATCTGTCAAAGTGCCTGAACCACAACCTTCAGATACCCTTCAACCATCGGACAGATTTTTTTTAACAGTGAAGAGGACGGAACTTTATTACTTTACATGAATACTCTGAAAAATTGAGCTTTGTTTCACTGTTTGCCTCAAGGTACGCTCCATATCTGGAGCTCAGGCCCATTCCGCACGCCGGCAAGTCCGGAAAAGACGCGACTACATCAACTTGGCCAAAAGCCTGAAAAAGTGAGTTAGAATGTGACATTTAACATCTTGAATAAATTCATTAATCTACAGAGAGTGACACAACTGTGTGAAATATATATCTGCTGTCCATGGCCCACATACTGGGTTCTAGATTACCCCTTCAGCAGAAAGTTTTTAGAAGTATACTGTCTTGCAGCGACGGTCAAATCTCTTTATTTATAACAAGGTTGCCGAGGCTAGCTGAGTTACATGTACGTTGTCATTTATCATTTATTTTCTCGTATCAAAGGCTGGAAAAAGTAAACAGTTCAAGAGATTATCATGACCATCAGAATTTGCTCTTTACAACACAACATTCGTAGAACTGCCCTTGATAATTGGAGTGAAGCTTGTATTTTGTGAAAGAGAAAAGGTCAGTTGGAAATGAAGTGTGTGTTTTACAAATATGTGCCACCGCAATTTCTATTGCGTAAGCTTTAGAATGTGGCTAGGAAAGGGATGGTCCAGTAATGACATACACTGTGAAGGTTTACTGAAGGTAGTTTTGGGGGATTGTGGTCTTTAAGGCTTGTTGTCGGTATTGTCCATCCCTCTGTCCTCTGACCATCCCTCTGTCCTCTGACCATCCCTCTGTCCTCTGACCATCCCTCTGTCCTCTGACCATCCCTCTGTCCTCTGTCCATCCCTCTGTCCTCTGACCACCCCTCTGTCCTCTGACCATCCCTCTGTCCTCTGACCATCCCTCTGTCCTCTGACCATCCCTCTGTCCTCTGACCATCCTCTGTCCATCCCTCTGTCCTCTGACCATCCCTCTGTCCTCTGACCATCCCTCTGTCCTCTGACCGTCCCTCTGTCCTCTGACCGTCCCTCTGTCCTCTGACCATCCCTCTGTCCTCTGACCACAGCATTTTGCAGAATGACGACGGGAGCATTCAGCCGGTGCTTCAGGTCAAGGAGCCCCCGCCAGCCATCCTGGAGGCCGATCCCAACGAGATGCAGCTGCCTCCCGAGCTCCATATACCCCCGGAGGTGCTCTACATGCTGAAAAACATCAGGTTAGCTGCCAGACAGACAGGAAGATGGACTGACCAACTGACTGACTGACTGAAACAGGTGATCCACCCACAGGTCACCCTCAAAGCTTAAAACATGCATGTACCCCCAGATAGGTGCTCTACGTGCTGAAAAAAACAGATAATTTGCCAGACATGCAGATGGATCGTCCCGCTGACTGACAGAAAGGTGACCAAACAAAGTGAAATAACCCTCAGAGCTATGCTGGAGTACTCTATACGCTGAAACACATCAGAAGAGGTGGCAGACAGGCAGACAGACAGACAGACAGACAGAGTGACCAACTGACTGACAGACTGGTGACCGCAACAAGATTCAAATCAACCTGCAGATACTCAACGGCTGAAAAACATCAGCAACATTGGCCGATGATGAGATCATGGACGGACCGACTGATGGACTGATGACCTTACCACAAACAGCTGCATGTATCTTCAGAGCTTCTTCTACCTGTGGAGATCCTCTACATGCTAAAAAGCCACATGTAAGCTTGCCAACAGACTGATGACCAACGGATACTCTCTTACCAAGTTACACCTTTCCCTACAGCGTCATACACGTGGGACGCACTCCAAAATTATATTGACTAATATTAAGTATGCTGGCAGACAGATGAGCGTGATCGACTGCCGGGCTAACTGGTGATCCCTGACCTGTTCTTTTCAAATCATTGGTGACCAGTGAACACCACTTTTTTTCAGTTCTTGTGACTCTCCCGTTATCTGCAGCATATTGGGCTTTCATTTGCAGGGTATTTGGGCATTTCGAGCAGCCGCTCTTTCTGGAGCTTTGCCGGTCAGTGGAGACCAAGTTTGTCCCTGCCGGGGCCTTCCTGTTCCGTAGAGGCCAGCCAGATGACAGCATCTTTGTTGTCCAGTGCGGGAGACTGTGCGTCTTCATCACTGAACCGGTAGCTAGAAATACTACGTTTCCCCTGTGGCCTAATTGTCGACTCGCCCCATCAAGCGTTTCAAGAAAGAGTCACTTTCTTCTGTCCCATCTAATCAAATCATGCTGGTAGCGCTCTTTTGGAGCAATGTTTATTTCATCAAATCCAGCAGGAAGTTTGATGTTTGAGTTTATACTTGATTCATAGCATTGTGACATGTTTCGGAGGTACTCTCCATTAGATCTTACTTTTTGTGCTTCCATGGACCTAAAGTGAATCTGTCGCATCTCTCCTGACTTCTAGAGGTGATGAGTTATTGGAATAATTCCCAACTGAAACGCATAGATTTCTCAAGCGAATTTCCAAAGCAACGAATACTCAAAAAGTACGTTGTGTAAGACATAGAACATGTACCGTATTTTTAACGAGTTGCTCACTCCGAAGAATTTTTCTCCTTATATGACGGGTTTTGCCCTTACCCAACGTATATATAGAAAAACACTGTTTGGAAAAAAAAAAGAAAGATTTTCCTGTTTTCTTTTTAGGATGGCCATGAATTCCAGGTGAAAGAGGTTTTGCAGGGAGACAGTGTCCACAGTCTTCTGAGTGTGCTGGACGTCATCACTGTGAGTAGCTCTACAAATACCTTGTTTTGACCAAACAACTTCTGGGGCACAATTCAGTCTGGAAAACTGTAGTGTTTGAGTCTTGTCACCGGCAAAAAAAAAGTTTGAAAAACGTGGTTGACTCTGTCCCTTGCAGTGTGTGAAAAAGTGCATTAACCCCTTCACGACGGATGACTGCTACTGCCGCGGCTTTGTGTGAGGATTAGTGCATACCACACATACAGTCTATTCACCATGCAGCTGCTGGTTCAATGGGGCCTGCTGCTGGACAGAGCTTTGCATACTGGGCATACCGCAGCCCAGCAGTCACGGTCAAAATAATCCCGCCGTGAAGGGGTTACACTTTGAGAATTCAACTCCGTCAGGCTTAATGTATGCCTTCATGTAAAACAGAACTTTCAAAGTCATATTCCCTGTCTTTCCAAAATCTGGCATGTGGACTTATTGGGAAAATCATTTCTCAGTCCATGTGGTTTAGTTCAAATAGGATAGTATCAAGAATGATATATTTTCTTTGGCACCACACTTCACGGCATGCGCTCACCGAGTCGAGAACGATAAAACCCTACCAACTTCTTTCTTTTTTGTCTTTAATTTAGGGTCACCCCAACCCTTACAAGACGGTGTCAGCCAAAGCGACCGAAGACACGATGGTCTTGAGATTGCCAGTCAGAGCGTTCCAGTCGGTGTTTGAGAGGTACCCAGAAAGCCTGGTCAGAGTAGTGCAGGTAAGTTCAACGAGTGCAACAGTACTACAACACTCGTGTCCCGCCCGCACGTGCTTGTGACCTTACCTTCAATCGTGGACCTCCTTTTTTCTTCCGTTGGTCATACTTGAACTTTCTGCGAGGGGCTGCCGTTGCATCTTGACAAAGTTTTCCAGTCGTTGGACCCTCACCCAACCATTGACCCTACTGTTCAATGTCCACAGTTAAATGTGAATTTTAATCACAAGTACTTGGAAAGCACAAGGCATGCAGTGCTCAATAAATTATGTTGGCCAAGGGCAAGCCAATCGTGACATTTTCCCAAAGCCCAAATTAATCTCCAACAAGCTCAACAAGATCCACTTTGACAATAATGACACAGTTCAGAATCATTGAAAAATGCAGCACACTTAACGCCAACAACACCACAAACTGAAACAATTGCAACACCACGGGCAACAGCAAACAACAAAAACCGACAACAAAAAATCAACTGCGATAGATGCCTTCATCAGCAGCCCCGTCTTTGCTCACCTTCCGTGACATGAGTCACATCACTGCAAAGGATGTTGTTACATCGAGTTCAGAACAGTTCCGTAGAAGAACCAAAATGCTTGCGGATGATGATCAAGTCCCCTCCGGCCAAGCCTAAGACTGGCACTGACTTCAGAGACTTCCAAACTATTTGACCGCTTCCATGTAAGCTGTCTGAATTTCTCTCAAAGTGACGTCTTCCCTCCCCAGATGATGGTGGTCAGACTACAGCGAGTGACCTTCCAAACACTTCACAACCTACTTGGCCTCAGCAGCGAGCTTATCAACAGGGTAAATTTCTCTTTCTTCTGCCCCTAGAATTATGTACTGCAGTTTAAGCACTGCATGAATTTACAAGTTATATTCTGCCTCTTGACAATGCAAGTTATTCAACATAATAACGTCAATAAAGAAATTGATAGACTTTTGCGAAGCTGTTTATTTTAAGGAAATGCTAGTTTATCATTACGTGAGCCTGATGTAAACTTTTAATTTCCTTATGAATTCATTTAGCATGAGCTCCTATTCAATTTCCATTTTTTAAAATTTAATATGATGCACATCTGTTTGAGAGGATTTTTTTCATCGATTGCTCCAGATTTTAACTTGATGTCCAGAATCTGCCAAGTAGAGCGTAACTTTTCAAACATCAGGTCAGGTTTCATGAATATCAGATATAAACACATTTGTTGGGTATTCTGTCATTAAATTATTGGCAATTCACAGTACAGTCCACCACCATGAGGCTAACAAGGAGCGGCCAATTGGCAATGTCACTGTGGACAAAAAACATGGCCGCCACGCCACGATTTCCATTGGAGCGTACTCCAGCAGAATATTGGAGGAGAGTGGTTTATATTGGGGCATTCCATGCGGTTGCATGAGGAGTGAATTGATTAAAACTGATACTCGAAGTATACAGGGAAACAATTCCCTGCCTACCGGTGAATAGATTGCCATTTCTCACAGTGTCCTACACAAAAATGGCCTCTCAGAGGTCACCTCTTGGTGGCGCTTCATATTTATCAATGACCCATATTGGATCTTTTTCAGGAAGACATCAGCGATCCTAACTTGGCCATCCACGTGCTGACCCGCCGGGCTTCGAGCCCGGTCAAGAAGCCCAGCACCGCCTCCATTGGCTCCAACTCCAGTGACGAGGCCATCACAAAGGTCACCCACATGGACAATGAAAAGGACGCCCTGAAAAAGGGTAAGGAGGAGGTCAAAGGTTGGACCAGGTTAGAGGTTACAAATGATATTGATAAAAAAAAAGTAGATTTCATCAGCGCTTGCGAGAGAAAATAATTTATTTTGGTGTACACTTTTCTAGATTTACCCCTCCTGGGCTGTTAGTTTTCTCTTTGAGTAAAGGTATATGTTATTTCTCATTCACCATAGTCTGATTTAACTGGTTGGACTGGTGCCGTGGTGTTGGCCTATTTTTGGCAGCCTCCCTCTGGGTCAAGTTGACAGGAAACTCAACTGAAATCTCCCAGACCAGTCATTTGAACAGGCCACACTGAAGCCCTGATTTCTGATATTAATACTCTACATTTCACGTTCCTTTATTTTATTTTATGTTACTTTTTACTTGGTCGTATTTGCAGCTTTCATGATCAATCATGTAGACTCTCCTGTATCAGGGATACTTCAAAACCTGTGCCGGTATGAATTTAACTGGTCTCCATCACTTGATTTTCTAGTTTTGTCATTAGACCGCTCAGGGGGTACCAGTGCATCCGACAGCGATCAAGAGTTCAGAAACAGGTCGGGCTCAGCAGCTTCGAGTAAGTCAGTTTCGGTCGTTTTGGCACATTTGCTGGCATAAGTAGAGGCATCGTTTGATTTGCATCATTCCTGAAACATTTTTTAAAATTTGATGTTAAGATCTAAAGTAGTCTGCGTGCAAGTTAGCTGACCAAGGGCCTACTTTGATCCTTTAATAACCAGAGTCAAGTTAGGGCCTACATCGATCCTTTAATAACCAGTCAATTTCAGAAGGATCTTTGGAAAAGTGACTACAATGCTTTGCCACATGTGACTCATTCAAAAAGACATTCTCTCCTCTTTAAGTTTTGAATGAAAGGATTTTTTTCACAGAGGTACATCTTGGAAAATGGTAAAGTTGTCGACGACTGGTGTGTCCCCCAAATTTTTGTGTTGCGATTTGCTTAAAATGTCAATATCCTTCTCTAGTTTGTAAAATAGTGCTGTGGTAAACAGCTGAATCAGTGGGACATGTTGTGCTTGGAATAATATGAACCCTAAGTGGATGGTCACTCGTAAGAAGAAAAGCGAATGGTGTTCCTTGCGTAGTGAGTGAAAAACAGAGGTCACTTTTACCAAGCAAAGATGCGATGTTTTGGCCAGCACATGACGCTGACGCACTGGCTCACATGTGTGCGCTGCGCAGAAAAGAAAGCGTGTGATTCTTGCGGGAATTTTGCATGGAAGCTGCGCACATAATTAAAGCGCCAGCATTTGAAGAGGGCGGGTCGCGCATCGAGGCCGGACATGCAGTTGTGTTCTTCATTTGCTAAACCTGATCTTTTATCCACCACACGTCAAGTGAGAGCCATGGGTCGAATCAACCCTCTGACGGGCCGACCGCGATCCCATTCCTTGGCCGTCATCAGTGAGTTTTGAAATTCGGCTTGTCTATTGCCTGAGTGTGGCGTTTGTGTCAGCTAGACCCTTGTCTTGCTTCTTTGTATAAAACGCACACCTTTGTCCTTCCTTTCAACCTAACACATTGGTGTCAGTTTTGGCCAAAAAATGAAAGAAAAAAAAGAGCTTTTGTTTCCATAGTGGTTGTGGTCCATCCTGCTACGACGTTTTCACAATCCTGCGTGTTCTCCAACCATAGTAAGAAGATGTTAGTCTGTATTAGATAATAGAGGTTATGCGTTGCTGGTGTCTCAAAGTCTGCTCTTTGTTACTTTAATATCATCACAATGGATGCACAAAAAGTTTACTCGAGCGTAGTCCAGACGAAGAAAGAAATACCCTCTAACGTGACGTCATACGAAAGGGCCATTCTGGTGACCATCACTGGGTCTTTGTAATGGCCCCCTTTAATGGCGGTATGCATTGTGTCAGCTATCGTGCGGAGCCACTGTTTTGTGACAGTCACTCCGTACAAAACCCAACACAGTGCTTGCTGCCATTCATGAGGGCCATCAGGAGTGCCCAGTGGAACGTCAGTGGATTTGTCTATGCTGTGCAGGCATTCAGGTCTATGCAGTTCAACCTTAAGTGTGATTAACAATTGAATGCACCTGCCAATGGTGTAGGTGCACTGTTTTTTGACGGCTGTTAGAGAAGAATGATGAATTAAGAGTGGCTTGGGCAGCTTTTTGTTGTTGGTCCTCATTCTTATAAATTCTTATTTAAGGGGATCAAGAAAAAGCAGATCTAAGCTGCTGTTGATTTATCTTCTTTCCTGGCTGTGGCTTGAAATTCAACATAACATCTATGGCAGTTTTGTAGCCACTTGTAGAGCTAGAGTCGTGTTGTATTTTGTAGCCAGAGCCATGTCACTCAGACATGGCCTGAGCCTTAATGTCTGCTAACTGGAGTCGCCAGATTAGTCCACTGTGACATTTCTTGTGCTCAGGTGGGGGTTTTTGGCAAGGCTGCTGTGATTGGCTCCGCGGGGAGCATTCAAATGTTCTGATTGGATGGTTTCTCTTATCATTCAGCCATTTAGCAACTTGGTTCTGTTTGACGGGGAAATGCAATTAATTTGGATGCATCATTCTATTATGCAATTTCAGCAATCCGCTCTACTGTGCCAATATTGTCAGGGGACGCGAAGGATTGCATCTACTTATTCATGGCCTTTCACTGATTCCACCCTTTCTGACCTTGTTCTCTTGCCTTCGGTATCTATTCCGGGGGGAAAATAACAAAAGTGCAAGCTGTTTTTTGCTTTAGTGGAATTGGACTCCGTGTTATGTAACTCCCGCTCACTCGGAGTTAGAGACAACCACCACAAATTTCTGGTATGTAGTGTAGGACCCACACACCGAGTTTACGTTGTAGGGAAGCTTTGAAGGCGTCGTAAATGGCAAAAAAGACCCTAACCCTAACCCAGCTCTGGGTTAGAACAACAACCGTATTTGGCACAAGTGGTGTCAGGCGTACAATATCTGAGGTACGGTTGCTAACCCAAGGCTTGCTTGGGATATTGATGACCGATCTGGGGTAAACCGTGTGGTCACATGGTAGTTTGACATCTTGTGATTGGACGCCATTTTGTATGGAAGTGTTTAGAATGTGCTTGTATTAGTCTGACTGTTGAAAGTAGTTAGTAAGAAAATAATTATATAATGATATTCGTGTATGTTTAGGGCATTTGTCTGGCTTCCGGTATACAGTGACTTGTAGCTTGTAATAGAGAGTTTGCATGGCTGCCATCTTGGAGGCCAGTGCTTCTGTTCCATAGGATATGCACAAAAGAGGTTTCCCTGTGGAACAAAAGATTTGCCCTGCAAGATGGCTACCACGCAAAGCCTCTATAATGATGCATGTAGTTGATAAGGTAAGGGATCTTACCAGCAGACTAATCTCCGCACTGTTGAATGCAAAGTCTAGAATGACTGGGAACCAGCTATAAACTACCATTAGGGCGAGTGCTCATCTTCCCTGGTGTGCATGATTGGTATGCAGTGTGCAGAATGGATGGACACTACCGGTGAAGGCATGAGCTGCCCTTCACTGGTATCCATCTCTAGGTTATTAGTCACTCTCTATAGAGTCAATGAGGGAATCCACACTCCCTTCTTCCTCCCTAGCACCCTCAGTTTATATGCCCCTCCCCCGTCCTCACCTCATCAATGCACCACTCTCAAGTAGCCGCACAGCAGAGATCTCTGTCTGGCAGAGAACTAATAGAAAACTCTGTCCATGACCAAGGCTGCTGGTGTCTGTTATTCCGTGACTGTGTCCATCATTTATGCCTTGTGCTGGAATTAGAACTCAGGCCTATTGAGGCCAATTGCCTGGCTGATATGGCCACCTGTCCTAGACACACATGTACATGTTATGATGTAAAAATGGTGTTGTGGCAGATTTACTGAAAATTTACAGGGCTGGGGAATCCCCTTGTTGCCATTTTTTCTGGTTCAAGGGATCAGAATAGAGAGTTGTTACTTTATTTGGTCATAAATTCATTCACAAATTAGCCATTTGTCATAACGATAACGTGTTTGTCTTTAGGCCTGAATGTGCCGTCAGGACAGAAGAAGCCCAAGCCGACGTCGCTGGAGGTGGACACCACCGGACGGCTTCTCATGAGCACCTCGGATTTCCAGGCTGCAGCTGGACGGGCGCGAGTCCACGGGCTGGACGACAGCAAGCCTCACAAAGGGGTAACCAACGCAATCCACTGTTCCCTAATATTCAAAGCCAGTTGATGTGATTGGAGGTTGAGAATAACTTCCTGTCTATAATTTGCAGTTCGCTCGCGGTGTAAAAATAAAAAGCTTTCTGTTCTGTACTGTGTGGTCTCATTGGAGAGGAATTTGTGTTAGTTTGGCCAGTCTCAAAGAAATTTAACACAGAAATTGGTCCAGAGAAAGTATAGTCTCAGCTACAGGATGTGACAGGCCACACGACCCCCCTATATATATGCTCGTCCCCCTGTTTTGGCCTAACACATTTATTCATTTCTTTTATTCATTTATGTATATCTGATCACCCAACAGCGCATTTAGCACCAATTACAGGATGATAATTAGTGAAGAAGACATTGAAGAAGTGTCTAGGTTTAGAGGTGGGAAGAAAACCTGGGATAAATCTTTAGGGGCAAACCCACAGACTCGGTGGGGACTGAAAACCCCAATGCACATGTGGACCAAGCCAGATTCCAACCCAGGCCCCCCAGAGGCGGAAGGCCACAAAGAAAAAAACACTACGCCAACCCGACTCCCCACATACATTTGCTTAGCAATAGTTTCTCCAGCTCCCCCTGACCTCTGACCCTGGGCTCAGTTCTTTATATGGAGCTTCCAAATAACCAGAAAATGCTACTTAGTAAATGAATGTGTTTAAGCCAACTTGAAAAAAAAAAGGATGTGGTCAGTATACACTGCATGAGATTAGAGCTTAAGCTTGCAGAGTAAGCATTTTCTGCATTTGATGGCATGACTGGTTGCATTCCCTCTCCAAGGGCTTGATGTCCTGTGGACTTTATAAAGAATTTGGAATAAGAGGGTTCACCTCATGCATCTTGGTGTTTTGACGTCGCCGCCTGCATTTAACAGCATTTGTAACAATCTCACTGTGCAGTAGTCTTTTGGCCCAGCCGTAGTCCCTTTTAGGGTGACACACTGTTGTGTCTCATCACAGTCTGCCCTGAGTTTAAATGCATCCTCACTGGCAAAAGAAAGACAGACTGGCATGAAGTTTTCCAAGTTCTTGCATGCGTTCGGCGTGCACGCAAAGACCATACGTTCCAGAATACATTTTTTGCGCGTACTCATTGCCCTATGTCAAATGTGCACAAACTTGCGTACCTGTGCGGTGAGGTTGCACCAAAGGACTGCCAATTTCACTTAAAAAACATGCTCTCATTCGTCCCCGCTCGGAGCGGATACCACCGAGGAAGGGGCATCGTGTGTGCCATTGGCGGTGCAATATTATGCTGTCCCATAGACTAAGGACAGGCACGTACCTCTGAGGACATTAGACTGACCACTGAGGACAGGGAACATCAGTCTATGTTCTGTCCTCTGTGGTAAATGTAAAACACGCACATGTCCGGCACAAATCATGCACAGGCAGTTGTGCACATCTGAACCGTCTTTGCATGGATGCGGAGCACACAGCACAGATATGGCATTCAGCGTCCCGGTTGCCCCGACTTCTTCAATTTCTCATTGATGGTGGGCAATTGTACATATCAAAGATGGAAGAATGTTTCAATCAGCATTGTGAATATTTGACAAAGGTCTCATGGGTATCCCAATCAGCGGCTGATGATAAAACACACCCACCTTTTTTACCCATAATCCTCCCCGTATTGTTAACCCGACCTCACCTCACCCCGCTTTGAAAAAACAAACCTACCTCCAGAGCTCGGGCAAGCCCCCTGACTTGCCTCGCTCTGCCAGTGAGGACCTGGGAGGGGACCCTCTGATGTCCCCTGGCTCCGATGCCGTCTTCACACCCCCCACCAGGGGATGTCTGGTCACCTCAGACAGCAAGGTGAACGTTTCAGCACTTTGCAGACGCGCAAGTAGCTAGTGCGTAAGATGCATGCAGACAGCGTTGTTTTTCTCTTCACCTGCATGCGAAAAACTGCGTTCAAACTTATTTTCCAATCTTCCCTCGAAAGTAGCTCATGTACCGTCATTTCATGATGTGTGTCAACCTCTTTGCTTAAGTGTGAGAATTCAGTTTTAAGCTGAGTTCAGCTTTTTTTTTTGTTTAGATGTTGACCCTGAATTCGAGCTTTTTTGTACACCTTGTCTGCACAAACGTATTGCAACGGTTTACATTTCAGCTTTTTGCTAGCTGTTTTCAGCTTAAATTTGAAGTGGCTACTCACACCCCTGTTTGTGTAACCCTACTTGCATGGACAGCAGCCTGTTTGATATCATTATGTGTACAAGTTTTTTTTTGTCTAACATCTTTTGTTTTCTGTAAATACAGCACGAGCATGGCAGGGCCAGTCCCAGGCCTGTTGGCAGCCTTGTAGCTTTCTTATTTATGCACATTCTTGTCTGATTTAAGTTGTATCCTGAATGCTTTTACGGGAAAAATATTTCTTTAAAGGGATTTTCTGCCGGAACAACTCTGATACTGTTGTACTGTTGCATTTAGGAAAGCCTGTTAGTGGCCTGTAAAATAAAATAGAAATGCATTCTTCACCCAGATTACCATTTGTGTTCAAAAAGGACTTTCAACGTTGTGATACTATTTTTGCGGTCGCTGGAGACATAGACCTCGCTGTAGACTTGCATTTTGCATGTGCAAAGATATACACAGAGGCAGGAACTTTATTGGGCATATAGCACTATATTCTGCATAGAACGTATCATTTCTCTGAAATTTACGTTCTATGTCCTCAACTGTAATCAATGTCAGATGCTCCAAGACGACCTGCCGGGCCCCTCTGGAACCGACAGCGGATCGGACGTCAAGGGCCTGGCGTCAGCCAGTCCCAGGGTCCAGAAAAGAGTCACCATCGCCGAGGGATATGAGACAAACCCTAGCGAGAAGAAACGCAACGTCTCGGGTGACAACACCCTCTACTCGGACGAGGAGATCCAGGAGATGGCCAGGAAGGACCTGGTCAGGATTCTAGGCCTGGAGGTGAAGAACTTCTGTATTTTAGTCAATTTAGCAGCAAAATTGATGGATCCAAATACCAGTTCCTTGATCTTTGGTCATTTTGATTTGATATTTTATCTCTAATGACTGTGGAAATTTTATGGTAAAATCAAATTAACCTTTTAGTTGGAGTGAAACATTATTGTTGATATATTCTAGTTCAGTGCATTAATCTTTTTTGAAGTATTTGCACAGACTTTTTACATGTTTTAAGATCATGCTCTTCAGGGACTAGTTTGTAATTCTGTACTATTTTTCTTTGTAATTTGACAGGATGGGAGCATTCTCGACGAGCACGCAAACATCGCTCACATTCAAGCCGGGAGTGTGGTCATACGGGAAGGAGATCAGGTAAAGTCCCCCTTTGTGTCAGTGCGAATTCTTTGCACAAGTTGTTAAGCTTTGGTCAAAGATTGTAATGTAATCGGTTGATGGGAATTGCCTGACAGTCTTTCCCTAGCCAGCATGGCTCATCAGTCCGGCTTTTATCTTTGGCATCCTTGGTATGAATGACTGAGATTGCCAAACCTCTGTCTTTGATACTGCCTGTTCATTGGCCCAGAACGATCACATTTCAGGGTGATATATTCACATATCACACTCAACTTGAGACATCTCATTCTTCCGATAGCATGTGCGCAAGACAGAAGAGCTTGGGGAAGTTTGAGAGTGACCATTGCCGTTCATTTAGTCAGTTTTGCGTGGTACCCATGACACG
This sequence comes from Acanthaster planci, assembly GCF_054643075.1. NCBI lineage: Eukaryota > Metazoa > Echinodermata > Asteroidea > Valvatida > Acanthasteridae > Acanthaster > Acanthaster planci. The sequence continues at coordinate 14,786,712 of NC_141787.1, read as the reverse complement.
TTTTGTGCATAGGCTACCAGGGATTTCAATCAATAATCACGCTCGTTTTACAGACTTATTCCCGTCCCCGCAGCGTGTAAGGTAATGCAGGGACCGCTAACCCAGACTACGTGAACTTGTACTCACTGGTACCTGCACTACTTTCTCCTTAAACTTCACACAATTTTAGGGAACAGTACATTTGCGGACGATATCGTTTATGTCTGGTATGTTAATTGTACAGTTGACAGTAGGCATATCGTCTTCTGAATTTCTGAAATTCAGAGCTCATTTCTTCGAATAAATTCCCCAGCCTCAACATAATCCAGACAGAGGTTTGCCTTGGGGCGCTGTATGTCCCTCGGGTGTTCAAAACATCATAGCCCACTTCACAGCAGTCAACAATTATTAGATATCATTCCAATATCATTTGATGTCAGTCCACCGCCCGTTGCTCCCCAGCTAGTGTTGATGCTTATTGAAACCTTTTGATGGAGAGGGGCAAAGTGGACCCTACCCTATGGCCCCACAGGTCAATTCAAACCCTTGGCCCTCTGGTCAGGAGTCGCGTATCTTCAAACAGCAGTCCACATCTTCCTGCCCTGTACCAGCCTAGTTTGCACTTTCTGTAAGATAAAAATGCACCCTGCCTTGTTGGCAAGGTGAAAGTCCACTCACATCTCGTTTTGTCATATGTAAGACTTTGTGCCTCTGGTTTTGGCAGATTTTGGGGGTTTTACTTTTATTTTGGTTTTGTTTTGTTGAGTCAAAACTTTACTTTAAACTATTGAGCTCCACCAATATACGTACTTTCATTTGCCAATGTTTCTACTGACAAGTTTGCATCCTCTTTTGTTGCGATGTGCCCCTGTATTTGTAATGAGTCTCAATAAAAATGATCTGACGCCTTGTTTGTTTCTTGATGTCAGTTTATATTTTGTTTGCTGGTTTTGCCTGTCACATCATCATTCTTTTTTGTCAAGCAAGACTTCCCTCCAACCCACACCCCTCAAGGTCTTATACGCAGCTGATGCCGTTTAGTATAGATTTTTTCCAAGTCTATCATTTATTTGGACTTGCAACTACAGTGTTTTTAGGTGTTTTTAAAAATAAAACACAACATACCAAAAAGTTGTTTATGCCTAAACATTCCTTATGGTTCTTGGCAAGCACGGAAAACTTGCGTTGAATACAAGAAACATATTCAGGACTGATGATGATAACGACTTGAAAGTTGAGAAAACTCTTTACTCGTGAAGGAACAATGCCAACAGGGGGCACGTTCTAGTCATACGTACATATGCTAGCATGCACAGACAGCCAGATAGACTAGCCACCAAGTACATGAATGCAAGGGGGGGGGTGACTTTGATGTGGAAAATCTATCTTCTTGGTTGCTCTACAAAAGCAAGGTTTTTTACCTTTGGGGAAGAATTCATCGAAACAGGAACCACGTGTGCAGATAGACAGAATCTTAGTTTTCCTGACTTAGCTCGCAGGAATTTTTGTTAAAAGGGCCCATTTTGCTAGTTTTGATCATTTTCAATGCTTTACAACGCTTGCCGACTGACATGTATGTCAGCGACAGCAGCCAAGTACCATTGGGACTCCAGTGCTCTGGCATGGTATCTGGCAAATCTACTGTAGCTCCTATTTAGCAGCAGCAACCAGAGTAACTGTACTGCGTGGAACTCACCTGAACGAATGACCGCTAATATAACTACCAGGCCAAGATGTTTTTTTTTTTAATTGCAATTTGGCCTACAGCCAAAGGAAATGCAACTTCAAGTTCTCTCTCTGGTTGTCTTTTGCATGAGCTGGGACATGTCCAGAAATGTTTCTCATGGCAGTTACATACTTTGCATGACACAAACCCGAGTTTATTCGTTAGAATTAATCAGTTTTATTTTGTATTACTAACTCAAATAATTGCTCGATTCATGTGACAACCTGATGTTGAATATTGATTATTTCCAGAACAAGATTCTATTAAATATGCAAAAGCACAAAAATACATGTTAAACTCAAATTTTTCGGTACATAAATCCCTGTTTAAAAGTACAGGACCCTGTGGTTGCTGTCCATTGGGCTTGCAATAAAGTGTAATGCCCCCAGTTTACTGACCAATGGAAAAGCATGTTCCTGCTACAGTGGCAAAGTTAACCACTTCTTGCCGAGGGATTTTTCAATGTTGATGATGCTGGGCCGGCATAATTATCATTTTTCATTTTCAAAATTCTTCAAAAATTGATCATTTCATTTAACAGACGTTTATAGCCGCACGAGGTAATCTTTAGGCACTATATTAAGTTGACAGGTGACCTTCAGTGACGCCCGAGTATTTCAGCCAGGCCTGCAGCCTTGTAAATAGAGCCCAGATTGTGCGGTGTTATGTAACTTTCTTTTGTTCACGAACCTGGCTCAGTGCACTGCTGACCTCTTTTCAATAGGGGCCAGATTAGCGTGCAGCGGTGCTGTGTGGCTCATCGCTGCGGTGGTGGAGCACTTTTGTCCTCGGTGGTAATCCGCTCGCTCTCAATGCCCCAAACCCTGGTATACGGTTTCAAAACAAGGCTGGATTATCACCACTTTTGAGAGTGAAAAATGTCGATAATGCCCAGCACCCTGGTCTTTTGTTTGGAGTACGGTCTTTTGTTACAGGGCCCTGTTTCCTTTATCCGAGTTCGGAGACCCCGGCCAGCATATAAAGCATACGTCTCCGATTCCGGAGTCCCCGGCACGAAGTGGTTAATGAACTATTAAACGTAAGATGCAATAATACAATCCCTAAGGTAGAGGGTTTGCGGATACACCATGTGGAGAATATCTCTTTTGAGTATGTGGGGTTCTGAAAAGAACCGGTTACTCGGCGTCTCAGACAGTGAGTGCTCTGTCCGTCTTCAGGACTGATGCGGTCTTGGGGGACCATCTTGTTCTTGACTTCAATGGCCTCGCGAATTTGTTGGGGGTGCCATTGCTCGATGCTGGTGATGAGATGTGCTTCATGCCACAAGATCCCCTGTGAATGCGGTAAGTGTACATCAGAGAGAGAGGCAGGGAGATTTACCCACTAGACTCAATGAACACTGAGCACATGGATGACGGGGAGACTATGAGAAGTCATCCATTGTGAAACATTCACATGAAACAGAACATGCTATCAAGTGGCATGAAGCACATCTCATCGCCAGCATCAAGCAATGCACCCCCGATGTATCCAGGAGGCCATTGAAATCTTCAACTTGAAGAACAAGACAGTCCCCCAAGACATCGGCTACAACATCAGTGATATTTGGTGCCCCCTCCTGTCCAACGGGTCCCCTATAGCCATGGACTCCTAACCTTCGTGCCACGTGGGTCCCCTATATCCGGCACTCAGCACCCCAACACCAACTGACAAGTGCCAGTGAGCAGTCACAGCAGCTCTCAACACAGTTCCCGCCTTCACGCCCCAGTACCCAGATTGCTTGGATCCCAATTCCCACGACTTAGTGATCACCCACAGCATATAAGCAGCAGCACAGTTGGATCGCGTCAGTCCTGAAGACGCCCAGAGCACCCATCTGAAACGTCGAGTAACCAGTTTTTTTCCGAACCGCACATACTCAAAGAGATATTTTCCACGCGTTGTATCCGCAAACCCTCTACCTTATCGTATTCCGCCATGCAAACCGTCAAGAGCTACAATACAATCCCTGTCATGATAACATGTAATACATATAGAATACTTTGTATGTCGTAAACCCTATAAACCCCTTGTTAGCACACTCTCTGAAGACCTTAATATATAATCAGCCTGTTGGCATGAATATGCCGACACCCACTCCAATAGCACAAAGCACATCAATCCTGCTCATACTTCAGGCAAAGTTGAAAATGAAGTGAAGTTGATGCCACGCAACACTTGCCGAGAAATTTTCCATGAAAGGTGCGCAAGCATTTGATTTGGGGCGACAGTTTCGCATTCCCTTTTGCTCCAAGTATAAACAGACCTTAGCCCCCACTTTGTGAAACCTTTTAGAAAGTTAAACTCTTACTCGTAAGTATACATAGCACGTTCAAAACAGGATTGCATAAACTGGTTTGCATGTAATTTGGGGGGACAGGTGGAAGGGCAGGCTTCTTGCAAATTCGGCCTGCATAGTTTTCTTTGGTAGAATTTGTGCGCTGCGTGTGTCAACCTACTTGTAATCTAAATCTTAAAGCTATAGTGCCATCCACTTTTTCGAAACTTGAACAACCTTGGATTTTTCTCAATTTTCAAGCCTGAATATGTAAACAAAACATCACAGTGACAGATCTTGTGGTTACTTGTGTCAGTGCAATTCTTTTCATGTGTCCAGCACGATAAGTGTGTAGAAACACTAGCAGCCTGATGCCCACTGGAACTTTGTCAAAATAAAACCCTCCCTGACCCTAAGATGTGTGTATGGTGATGCTTATATTTAATTTGCACGTAGTTCATTTTCACAGTCCCACCTGTCCAGCACCATCGTCCACAAATGGCAAATCTGTAATAACAAGCTTTGGCTATACTAAGAAGCAGTTTTAGAAAAAGGCTGATTAAATATTCACTACGTTAAAAAGTAACTGAAGTAAAAAAGAAGGGCCCTTAATAAAGGCATGACTTGTGAAGTAAAACTTCAACGGTAAAAAAATGGAAGATTTTGCTAAGAAGGCACGACATCTCCTCAAAAATCAGCCACTCAAATCAGCATTCATGCACAAAACATGTAATTTACAAGTACATTATAAGTACATTTAAACATTAGGAATAGAGTTAAGTGTTAAGAGTACTTGTTAACTAAGCTCGACCGCTTTTTGGCATCAGAGATTTGCCACCGTGCACTCTGTACTACTGTGCAAAGTTGCTGCTTTACTTTAGTTCCAACCCCCCCCACACACACACTGTTTTCGTAGATGTAAGTATTGGCAACTGAAGTTCTTGCCTCTATCAAATACATCATTATTGCTGATGTTCTCTGTCTGTGCTTTTACGTATATGCTGCTTGAAACAAGTGTCTCAACGAATGAATGTGTGCGTTAATACTAGCAACTTTGGACCAGTTAGACCAGAAAGGCCTTAATTGGTGCAGACCTGTCTTGCTGCTGTTTTTTTTTTTTTTGGACACGGAAACAAATCATGCCAATAGTAGCTGCAGTGGCAACTAAAAATACTAAACCTGCAATCATAATACTAGCCCAAAGTGGTAGCCCACCACTCCCCGTCTCTGGACTTGTAGGTTGTGCTGAGGAGGTTACAGGTGTGCTGTTGCTTAATGTTCTTGAGCCAGCTTCAAGCTGTGTGGTTCCAGATGGAAGCAAGCTGTCGGTAGGGTTTGGATAGTCAATTGAGAGCACAAACTCAGCGCGAAGATTAGGGTGCATGTTTGGGTGGTACAGGTAGCATAAAACGCTATGAGCCCCCTGTAAATCGATGTCAGTGAAGTTAAACTGAAAGGTTTTATTAACCTCATCCATTTTGTACTGAGAAATCAATGTACCATTAATCTCACACCTCGGAGCTGTTGGACAGACACTGGTGAATGTGCATGAAAAGTCATACAGACCCTGGCCAGTCTTTGACTTTGTGATTTGACTGCAATTGAGATGTTCCATAGGACAGGTGATGATTTCGCAGGTAGCCGAGGCTGTCTCCAGCCGTGATGTAATTTCATTTACGGAACATGTGAATCTTTGGTCAATTGGCTTGTCTGTAGTGAGTATTAGGGAACGGTAAATACTTTCCTTACGATGCACCTCTTGGAAGTAGAGGTTCTCATGTGCTGGCGTGTCGAAGGACAGTCGTACATTGTTGGAATCCTCGCCTGTGTATGCACAGGTGATATTGATTCCATCCCCAACATGGGCTACTATTTGGCCATTAGCACACTGTAGAAGCTTGGGTGCCGCAAGACCACTGCCTTCCTTTGCTTGCGCTAGGAAGACAGCCAGCAGAAGCATAAACCGAGATGCAGAGCAGGTTTCCATTCTGTTCACAATAGCTACTTAGCAGACACTAACGGGATGACTCTGGTGTGGGTAAACCCAATAGTATTGTCTTCAGAATGTTAGCGAGGGGAAGGGGGAAATCGATTGACGTGCCTGACAGGGTGAATGAATACGCAGTCAAACGGTCAGGTTCGGATCTCTGCCTTGTGACGCAGCTGTTGAATTGAGTGCGAAGTAAACAGACGTCCCAGCAGTGGAGGCAATGCCAACCTGAGGAAACCAGAAATCCACGGAAAGAAAGGAAGAAAAATCATAAATTCGCTAGTTATACCTAGAATCAGTTGACCCCAATTCTGCATGCCCAATTTACAATGTTAGAATAACCTGGAAATACTGTGTGTAACAACATACTCTACAAGGGATATTTGACACAAACTATTACCCGAGAGAAGTGGTGGTGTCTCTCACAAACTCTAGTTGTTCGAATGCAAAATTGACGAATTACATGTAATTATTTATCGGTTTTTTTCAAAGGCCTTCCAAAAATGATTCTGCAAATGGGAACCCTAAGCATATCTAGGAAGTCAAAGTAGAGACTTACAGATACATAATTTGGAAATGAAAAAGAGGGGTCATTGCTTGAAGGTAGAATTTGCAAGATGACAAAATTATGCTAAATTTTTTGAAAATGAGTTTGTGAAATTTTCTTTTGCTTGTTTGATAAAACTCAATCACTTGAAATTGAATGCAAAAATTTAAACCATTTAAAGCATGGAATTTGCCAGTACTTTGCTTTATTAATGTTGAAACAGATGGGACATTTTCTGCAGTGCTCTATTGAAAAGCAACGAGCGTCAAACATTTCAAGGGGTTTACATGTATTTTGAGCTGTTCTTAACAAAGGATGCCGATGGTGTGATTTTTATCTCCGTCAGAAGTGCCAATTTTTGCACAAAGGTTAAAATTGACATGCCACACGAATTGTCCCACAAGTGCCTGTTGTATTTATAGGTTCTTTCTACCCAGTAAATTGGACAAAGGAACGGACTCTCCAAACGTTTGTTTAGCTTTTCATGGGGGCTGCCAGCTTTCTTTTTCTATTTACTGTGGTGCCTGGGTACACATCAGTGCCCTGTTCCTGAAAAATATGATTCTATGAATTGAATCACAATCAATATTCAACAAGATGAATAAATTTTACCTGAATAGTGTACGCACAGCAGACCAAAGCCAAGCAAAAATGGCAGGGTCTAGTCACGTGGTGACCTGTCCCATTATCAGCGCATGCGCCATGCCCTTTTATGCCCGCGTTTCTTGAAAATGGGAATAGCAACCCATTGAAGTTTGTCATGTCTTGATTATTGCTAAACTTAAAAGAAGTTATAAATTAAGTTCTGAATAGGCTAAAAGGGTGTTCTGGCATAAGGCCTACCGTGATCTTGAAAAAGGAATTAAAAAAATGTTAACCCAACCTCAAAATGGGGTGAAATTTCTCTTCAAATGTGCAAAGTCAATTCCAGTTTTTCTTCCTGTGAGGTTTTGTCCGGTTTTCCTTTTGTTCTAGTTCCAGATTTTCTTTCTGTGAAGTTTTGTTGGTTTTCCTTTTGTTCTAGTTCAAGTTTTTCTTCCTGTGAAATTTTGTCCAGTTTTCCCTTTGTTCCATTTCCAGTTTTTCTTCCTGGGAAGTTTTGTCTGGTTTTCTTTTTGTTTCAGCTTAAAGGAAAAAATGGACAGTAGTCTCTCTTCAAGTATTTTTAAAACGGCAAGAATCAAGCTTGAACCACTAAACCAAGTGGTGTGTTTGCTCCGTATTTGTAGGCCTATCTTCTCCATGTTTAATTCAGCATCTGTTGCTAGGAATTGACAACACTTGAATGTTATGATGAAGAGAATGTGTCATTAGAAGGAAATTAAAAAGAAATTAAGAATTAAGAAGAAGAAAAATGCACCAGGAATCAGTAATACAGTTGCGTCGTGTAGACTGTCACAAGTCCAGACAGAAGACTATCACACGACCGGTTTCAAGCAAGAGCATGAACATTAATAAAGGAAGGCTTTTGTTGCAGTTCATATGAATAGGTTGTGACTAGAATTTAGACTGGGGTCTTGTACTTATCCAATCTTGTGTTGGCTTTGGGTGATTGTAGATGTAGGCAAGGTTATTTTGATGTCATGAAACAGCCGCAGCGAAATTTGCTTGAGTTCCAAATTTGCAGCATGAATACATGATCTTATGTCAGAAGATCACACTCGTGATTACTTTCGTGCCAAGCATGATCCAGCCCTTACGATGGACTCATTTTATCCCGGTGTGATCGTTGTCTTCGTGTGCTGAAAATGTCTTTGTCCACCCCACAGGAAGCCAGCCTGCTGTTTGTAGTGACCGGCAGCCTGGCCATGATCCAGACCATCGTGGACACTGACGAGGAGCAGGTCATCTTCATGGCCCGGCCGGGGGAGTTTGTAGGCGAGCTGGCCGTGCTGACCGGCGAGCCGTCCTTCTTCACGGTCCGAGCCCGACAGGACTGCTTCGTGGTGGCCATCAGCAAAACCAGCTTCTACAGGTGAGTATGAAGGAACACTCGTTAGGGCCAGTACTTGAAGCCCGGTTCTTATTGATAAGCTCTTATTCAAACCACAAATTGCAAAAAAAATGAGTTTGAAAATGAGTTTTGAGTCCTTGTATGTCTCTGTGTGCCACAAGCCAATAAAGTGAACTTTAAACGCTTCTTTTATCCAAAGAATAATGAAACACATAGTTCTTTTTTTCAGGCAAAAAAATTACTTGGCATCTATAAATGCTCCAATTTGTTTAAAGAATGCGTTAGAGGATAGCTCATGTACCCATGAAGGTTTCAGCTTTGTTTTGAGACCGCTTTATTGTTGAGTCTTTGTTCGTCGGGCCAAGACTCAAAAAAGTTGAGTTTTAGTGGAGTGCCTTGCTTAGAGTTGAACATGAACCTCAGTCAAGAGTTGCGAATGTTGGAGTTTGAGTTTGATTCTTTTAGACTGGTAGAGTCCGACAGTCATGGCTTTTAAAATCTTTTTTGGTATCAAAGATCAAGACCCAAATCTGCCTTCAAATCGAGAGCCTTCTACATTATGTCTGAGCGAGCCACCAAGAATGAGGCAAGTTTCCCCTAGAAATGTGTTGGGAGTCGTCCAGCTCATGCCCCCTGGAAAACCTGTTTCACAAGGTGTGATGTTGTTCTGCTTTTGCAGTATTATGCGACAGTGCCCTCAGGTGGTGCTACGCATCGGTCACTACGTGGTCAAGAAGCTGTCACCGTTTGTCCGCCAGACGGACTTTGCGCTGGACTGGATGGGTCTGGAAGCTGGCAAGGCCGTCTACAGGTGAGAAAGTACGGAGGCCGAAGTGTGAACTGCTGACCAAGTGTCAGAGTTGTGACCCGGTCATGTCGTCACAAGTCAAATGATCGTGCAAGTCACCAAGGCTGTGTCTGAAATGGGCTTTCAGAGCTACGGCTAGGTCTGCTGTCTGTGCACCTCCATGTATTGCCAATGGTGAAGACCTAGACCTAGCTCTAGCCATCAGATTTGGATGCAGCCTAAGTACGAGAGGCTTGACAATGATGAATGAATGCCTTAACCACTTCATGCCGGGGCATTTTTCAATGTTGATGATGCTGGCATCGTCAACTTTGACTATCATTTTTCCGTTTTCAAAATCCTTTGAAAATTCATCATTCCATTTAACGATCATTTATAGCCGCACAAAGTAATCTTTACGCACTACTCTAAGTTGACAGGTGACCTTCATTGACGCCCGAGTATTTCAGCCAGGCCTGCAGCCTTGTAAACAGAGCCCAGATTGTGCGGTGTTATATAACTTTCTTTTGTTCTCGAACCGGGCTCAGTGCACTGCTGACCTTTTTTCAATAGGGGCCAGATTAGTGTGCAGCGGTGCTGTGTGGCTCATGGCTGTGGTGGTGGAGCGCTTTTGTCCCTGGTGGTAATCCGCTCGCTCTCAATGCCCCAAACCCTGGTATACGGTTTCAAAAACAAGGCTGGATTATCACCACTTTTGAGAGTGAAAAATGCCGGTCATGCCCAGCAGCCTGGTCTTTTGTTTGGAGTACGGTCTTTTATTACAGGTCCCTGTTCCCCTTGTCTGAGTTCGGAGACCCCGGCTACGCATATAAACCATACGTCTCCGATTTCTGAGTCCCCGGCAGGAAGTGGTGAATCACTGTTCATTTGATGCTATAGCTAGTCACTTGCAACAGGTTGACCCATGTTGACTTGTGACATAGCTTTTTTTCGCAGTCTCCTCTGTGCACAATCCTGCCCTCACTGCTGACAAATACAGAGGCTTGAATGGTGATTGGATGCCGTTGGCACGCCGTATCTCAATACCTACTCAAATATGCTACAGGCGCACTCACATGGAGTATATCACCCCAAAGGTAGTCATTGCTGGCTGAAAAAAGTCTCGTTTATTCATGGGGCAATGGATGTCACGGGGGCGGGGGGACTACGGCAGGCAGTGCCTAACCGCCCCTCAAAGGTTCCTCAGATTGGAATCCTTCCACTGTTAATAGTTTGAAAAACTCGTATCTCCTTGGGAAAAATTTTGATGACACCCATAATTGGAGCCCACGCTTTGAATACTGCCACTGGTGTGGATACTGCATATATTTGCTAAGAATGGCCATCTCTCCTCTCCCATCGTGAACCGGCAGGCAAGGGGAGAAGTCTGACTGCGTGTACATCGTTCTCAACGGTCGTCTCCGCTCTGTCCTGACGTTACCTTGCGGTAAGAAGGAACTGATGGGTGAGCATGGCAGGGGAGAGATCGTCGGTGTGGTGGAAGTATTGACCAGGACCGACAGGACAACTACTGTCCACGCCATCAGGTCAGTTGATAGTCTCAATACAAGGCTTTCCTGTACATGAGCAGACTGTGTTAACCAATGTGGCTTTATTGTGGTGGCCTTTTTGATATATGTTGTGCATTGGGGGAGAAGTATTCTTGAATCGAGCCTACTTAATCATTTAAGTTTAACTTAACCAATTAAACTAAACATCGTACAAAGAGCCCAGATTCAGCAACCATGCAAAAATGAAAACTTTGGCAATTTCCTAAGGTAAGACAACTTAAACGTAATACAAGATCTGTCCTAAGTGTGAAACACCACTGAATCATTTTTGGTGGATTGTATTAAGCATTTCAAGTGTAAAAAGTAAAATTTATCTCATTTAATTACAATCCTTGGCAGACATAGCATTGGCCCCCAAATCAGGCTAGTAACATTGCTCAAGCAATTGTATGAATACATGCAAGTACAAATTAATGCTATAATTCAGTTTTCTTTTTTTACTTTGATGAAGAAAAGCCTTGGAATACATGGGATATAAACAATATACTTTCTGGTTAAGGTAGCATGAATTACACATTACGTGAAATGCTCCTTTGGCGATTAGCGTGGACTTCACACTGCCCAACCTCAAATCTTACCGACTTGCCCCAAGAAATCATTGGCCTTCGAGTAGGAAGTTCACATCTCTTGAAATTGTCTGATATCAACAGAGACACAGAACTTGCCAAGTTGCCGTCGGGTATGCTGGACTTAATCAAGCGCAAGTACCCACAGACGGTCTCCCGGCTAATTGAGATCTTGGGTCAGAGGTTACTAGGTCAGGTGCAGGAGAAGGTCGGGTCGCATGCCCTTTCAGGTGAGAGGTCCAAACTGCATGTAGCTGCGGCTTGGTGGTATTTGGTTAAAATGAGGTCAGCCTGAACCGCAAGAGGTATAGAATGGAACTTACCCATGATCCTCCTAGATCCGTCAAAATCAATCATAAGAATGTTGAAGATTTTGTTAGATCAGCCCGGCCACAGTTACTTCACCAGGAGCTTTGTGTGTTTAGAAAGTTGAAGCACAGAAAATGTGTTCCTGTAAAGTTAAAGATTTAGGAAGGATTTATGAACATTCTTGGGAAAGGTTCTGAAGCTGTTTTATAACGAGAGAATATTGAGACACATGATGGTGGCCAACATAACAATATTTTGTCATGCTTACATTGCGTTGGAGCTAATGCGCTCATGCTCAAAGTGACACAAACCTGAGAAGAGGGAGTGTTTGTTTTCTGCCACCTAGCATTTGAAATTTCTTCCATTCTGACGCTGCCATAAAATATGCAGCTCTCTTTTACAACTGGCTATCCCAACACATCAACTGGCATTCTGACCTTTGATCTTTGTTTCCAGACATCCAGGCCTCTGCCCCTGTGGAGAACCTGTCCACCGTGGCCATTGTGGCCGTGTCGGACGACGTCCCCATCTCCAACTTCACCCTTGAACTGATGCATTCCCTCAATGCCATCGGTAAGAGAAGACAGTCCCTGGCCAAGATTTCGCTGGCACAAACTTGAATAATCTCTCGCCTCTTTCTGCGCGTGGTTCATCGCTAGTAGGTCTCATTTGCAACAGAATTTAAATGCCCGTTTAGTCACTTGTTTTTGTGGCTGTCTTTATCGTTTTCTTCAGACGATGGATACTTTGAAAAATCCTGCCTCTTTGAGTCTAGTTCTTGTGTGGTTTATAGCACAGCGTATTAGCTTTATATACTTGAGGTACTCAGGGTGATATTGATGATCCTTGAAAACCCTAGAATTTTTTTTATAAGGCTTAAAATTGACTTTCAATTTTGTTCAGAAATAATCTAACTTCTCAGTTTTTAGAAATACGTTTGATGTAAATACAGCAAACAACCAGGGATACGGTGTGCTAACAGCTCATTTCTCTCCATTACAGCTGTTTGGTAGGGAAGAGCTTGCATATTTCTAATTTGCAACAACATCTCTTTATGAAACTGTGTTTTGAAGGATGGGGTGTCCGCCTTTCCTGACAGGTTCTGTCCTCCGACTGACCAAGGAGCACATCCTGCAAACCCTGGGGGGCTCAGCCCTGGACAGCATGCACGAGTACCGGCTGACCGACTGGCTAGGACAGCAGGAGGACCTGCACCGCATCGTGCTGTACCAGGCCGACAAGCGCATGACAGCGTGGACACAGCGCTGCATCAGACAGGTAAAAATGGGGCCGCATCGGACTGTCATGGCTGCGACTGGCTATAACACGGGTCATGGGGGTAGGGGGGTACATGGTATCCCCCCGTGTGCCCCCCACCCCCGTGTGCCCCCCACCCCGTGTGCCCCCCACCCCCGTGTGCCCCCCACCCCCGTGTGCCCCCCCCCCCCCCCCCCCCCCGTGTGCCCCCACCCCCATGTGCCCCCCACCCCCCTTGTGCCCCTCCCCCCATTGAAATTGTGAAATGTGCATGCACAAGGTTATCAGCTTTTGGTGCCCTCCTCCCCCCCCCCCGAAAAAAGTGCACACCCCTGATGTCCCTTAGAAAATTACCCTCGCTGGATCTCTAGCACCTCCCATGCTGCAGAGAAGTTGCAAGAAATTAGGTAAAGTAAACAGGCAATGTAAGGTGGGCTAAGCTTTGTACCTTTCTGCTGCTTAAGTGCTGGGACATCAATACAAAGTGTGACAAGGGACGAAGTTTCGAACATTCTTTTCACATTTTATCGCGCCAAAGTTCGAGAGCGGTGAATTGTCCACTTATTCGGAAGGTGAGCTCGAACTGGGTCTAGTCTCATCACAAATTATTTATTGTGAGTCATGGATGGAGAAGGCTGATATAAAAAAGGATTTATTTGAATGGAGACTTTGAACATTCCGTGTGAAAAACTCTCATCTTTACCGCTGCACAGGCCGATTGCATCTTGATCGTTGGCATCGCCGGAAATGACCCCAACCAGGTTGGCGATGTCGAGAAGCAAATCGAGAGCTCGGCCGTCCGTGCCCAGAAGGAGCTTATCCTCCTCCATCGGGAGAAGGACGGGGCCTACTCCCCGCCCGAGCGGACGGCTGAGTGGCTGAACGCCCGGGGCTGGTGCGTCTCCCACCACCACATCCGCTGTCCCAAGCGCATGTTCAGCAAGCGCTCGCCGGCCAAAGTACGGGAGACCTATGAGCGGCTGTTTGAGAAGGCGCCCGTCCGCACCTCAGACTTCTCCCGGCTGGCCCGGTTTCTGACGGGGACCTCCTTTGGGCTGGTCTTGGGAGGAGGCGGAGCAAGGTAAGATGGTGGGAGGGGGACATTGATTGTCCTCAAACGGTGGCAAAGAGAAATGCCACGCTTAATGCTGCACCCAAGTGAGGACTTGTCGGGGTTTGACCTTCAGACCATGTGGTTTTACACCCATCTTAGACAAACGTACGCCTGCATGCAGGCTATCACCCAATTCCATTGTTACCGATAGATAATAAAGCAGTGTCGTCGAGTCCATCACAAGTCCTTTCGAGTCTACCAAAAGTCCATCACAAGTCATCCAGTGGTAAGTCAAACCAAATCCCAAGCATTTCAAAGGAACGACGACAGAAGTGTTCCTTTGTCATCGGTCAACTTGTCCTCAGTGACTTCCCTCATTCATAGTTGATGCACTCTTGCCAGCACTGGAGTTGCATCTCAGAAGTGTGTCCGCAAGTCCAGTGACAACTCCTCTTAAGACCAGTCGCAAGTATCATGGTGGACGATGACAAGCCAATGCTTTTGCCACTGTTCTTTGTGACTTGGCTCAAGACTGGATGGCTTGTGATGGGCTTACAGGGACTTGTGATGGGCTCCACTACAACACTCCGACGGGCTGTCATCTTTCCATCGTTCTCCACGTACTGTCCTCTCTCTCTCTCTCGGCAGAGGCATGTCTCAGATCGGCATCATGCAGGCCATGGAGGAGGCGGGCATTCCCATCGACATGGTGGGCGGCACCAGCATTGGGGCCTTCACTGGCGCCCTGTACTGCGAGGAAGGCCGAGTGCAAGGCATCCAGGCCCGGGCGTTCAAGTGGTGCAGGGACATGGGCACGCTGTGGCCCAAGATCACTGACCTCACCTACCCTTTCACCGCCATGTTCACAGGTAATCGGATCGTTTGATATGGTTGACATAGCCAAATTGAGACTGGTAAGCCATGAGCAGATTAAATAGCTGAGGCTAGCCATCCTGCATCCACCCATTCTGAGAATGGTCTTTGCAGCATTTAAGGCTGTGTCCGAAATGGGCTTTAAGAGCTATGGCTAGGTCTATTGTCTGCGCATCTTTGCGTATTTCCAATGGAGCGAAGACCTAGACCTAGCTCTAGACAATAGAGCACAGCCTAAGCTACCCATAGACCTCTTTCATGGGGCAGCCATCTTGCTTTTCTACCATTCAAAGCAATGTAACCAAACCGAGGCTGGACAGAAAAGCAGTCTGGTCCCTTTTATCAATATGTGAAGTTGTATCACTATTGCCAGTGGGTCCACAGGGAACAAGACAAATATGGCAGCATCACAATAAAGTCTGTTCTCTGTGTCGGTGTGCTCAGGTCGGGCTTTCAACATGAGCATACGGGACACCTTCCAGGATAAACTGATTGAAGACCTCTGGATTCCGTACTTCAACATCACGACTGACATCACCGACTCCAAGATGAGAGTCCATACCAGTGGTAAGGCACGGATAAAAACAGTGACAGTAATAATCACGGATCTTTACGAAACGCATGCATCCAACATTAATGAGTTCAAGGCGTGACACTGTTTCCCCACTCGCTGGTCCAAATGACATTTCTAAAACCGCCCAGTTCCCTGGAGATTACACATCTCAGTGTTTCCATTTCTGGCACAAGCACCTTATCAACATAAGTGGCATTCTTTACCCTCAAGGGTACCCATCTTGTACCCCTGGTGGCAGAAAGCGACCTAATGGGAGTAAAGTGACTTGCCCAAGGGCGCAACACGTGACCAGCTGTTGGGTCCAAACCGCTGACATTATGTTGAGCGATTGCAAACCCTAACCTCAAGGCCACTACCTCCACTCGAGTACGGTTGTTTCCAACCTCTCCCGGCTTTCGTAATTCATACGGAGTGGCAGTTGAGACTTTTCCACTCCCATATTCTCAACATCTCAGGCAAATTGTGGTCATCTTGGTCCTCAACTCCATTTCAATCAGCGTCACAAACTTGTAGGCTGACAGGAAAATTGTAGTCTTTCCTCTTCAACATGACGGCAGCCACTCTATTTGGGGTTTTAAGCATTCATGCTTGGCAGGGATCATCCCCTGTTGAAAACGACTTTTACTATCGAGCTTTAACTATCAAGACATTGGGGTCTTGGTTATTCAATCTTGTCGTGGAACCGTTTCTGTGAATGTCACAGGTTCTCTGTGGAGGTACACCAGGGCCAGTATGTCCCTGTCTGGTTACCTTCCCCCGCTCTGCGACCCTAAGGATGGACACCTACTGCTAGACGGCGGATATGTCAACAACGTACCAGGTGTGCAATGAATAATTGCTTGACTCTAAATCTGACGAATAGAATCCAAGCCAGAAGGAACTGTCCTCATTCTGTCACTTACTTTTGAATTCCTCATTTTTTATTGGCAAACAAATAAACCCTTTTTAAAGAAAAAATTTCACTGAAGTAGTATGATTTTTAAATTTGCAAAATAAGATTCAAATTTTTGAACAGAAAGATAACAATGTCACGTGAGAACTGAAAATTGTCAGGCCAGACTGTTTGAAGAGCTGTTGATGTTATTGTGAAGACTTTGTCGTTAGGTTTTGTGTAATTACAACTTATGCGCCGTTCAAATAAACAGAAGAGTTGTTACCATTTTTGTTAAGAAATAGACATTATTCTTTCTTTTCCAAAAATATACTTGTCTTGAATATACTTGTCTTGACACCTTTTCTTTTCTGTAAGTGAGTTTATTTGGGTTAACTCATTGCTTTCTGAATTGTTTGTCTGGTATAGCGGATGTCATGCGTTCCCTTGGAGCGCAGACGGTCATCGCTGTGGACGTTGGCAGCGAGGATGACTCGCAGCTCACCAACTACGGCGATGACCTCTCCGGATGGTGGTTGCTGTGGAAACGTTGGAATCCCTGGGCTAGCCACGTCAGGGTATGCATAACTCCTTTGATGACAAACTCTAGACACCTCTGATGAGGAAACTTTCTGACTCCTCCAAAACCTTGTACCATTCGGAAACGTTAAGTCACATTTTTTAAACTTAACTCATCAAACACCATCGTGACAGCGTGACATCGCTTGCAACGGTTGCTGGTTTAACGCATTAACACTAGTCAGCCAAAACGCCCATTGTAGAAGCATGAAGAGAGTGTTGGACGAACCATTACTTTGGCAACCGACACAAGATGACATGTTTATTATGGCTCTCCATAGTGGCTGCATCTAAAAGTGATGTGCCAAGTCTCAGCCTGGTCTTCGTTTCTTGAGTCTGCCTGATGTTTAACCTCCCGACCTTGGACATTCTAATAGACAAAACATTTCTCACTGAAGCAGCATCAAACCTGTGCTTTCAACTGAACACAGATATATTTTCATTTTTTTTTAACATTATCGGTCCATGAGGGGTTTAAATGTCCGAAATGTCACCTGAGGTATGGACGAGACCAAGATTCGATGAAGACAAATCTCTTTTTTTGGGGGGGTTGGGGATCTGACAGGTGTTAGACATGAGCGAGATCCAGAGCCGGCTGGCCTACGTGTCCTGTATGAAGCAACTAGAAGAGGTCAAGAACAGTAGCTACTGTCAGTACATCAGACCTCCCATCAACAGGTAAGAGGCAAGACCTGTATCCGGTTCGTAAGTGACTTTGTCGCCATGGCGGACGCACCACGATTTGCAGGCTCTCGTTGGACAGTCGCTGAAGTTGCGCGTTAATTTCCGGTTCCGTGGTTCCTTGTAAATGGCGATCAAAGCATGTAACCCTATGAACAGTGCACGTGTGCAGTGGGCGTGGTTTAAACTAATGTGACGTCACACTTACGAACCGGATATAGAGAGAGTTGTGTCAACTTGCCGGCTTTGGAACCAAAATGGTGGTTTGTTATGTGTGCAGTGCAGCATGTAGCTATATGTGCTCATTGTCTATGTGTACTGACATATAATCCACCATTTTGGTTCCAACAATTGAGACGCTCATGTCGCAACTCTCTATAAACAGCTCTGGGTTGGGGCAAGTTGGGGCGACCACTGTCCTTTGACCTTCGGCCAGTTTTCCTCCGGTATCCTAGTTAACTTGTGTGCACAGTTTACCAGGGAAAATTGAGTAGTGGTCGAGCAGTGCCAAAGGATGCCCAGGCCAGGGAAACATTTTGGATGGATGGTTGAATAAGCGACTGCAATAAAGAAAACGTCTGCGCAGGCAAGGGTGTTTGATCACATGAAAGAAATATCCAAAAGCTTTAGAGTGCTTCTGTTCCTTTCAAATATGGTTCCACTCAAAGCTAGCAGGGTTTTTAGTGCATTCCTTCTGCGGACTGGGCTTTTTTTTCTGAGATGGCATGCACTGCCGTTCCCAGAATAATCTGAGTGGAAACAGCAGATTATCTTAAATTGAACCTGTTGACACTTCTATTTGACAGGGGTGTGGTTTCTCAGGATTTTTTTTTCAGATTTCAGGACTTTTGACAAAGTGCAGGAGTCGTAGAGATTTTCTCATTCAGGCGTTGCCTCATTTTTGCTAATTGTACAAAAACCCAGAAGCATTTTCCACATAATAAGCCAATGGAAGGATCACTCTGGTGTCATTTGCTGTCAAATGCCATGAAAAAGTCTCACTGGTTTTTTTTGGGGGGGGGCCTGCTAATTGCTCTGTAGATTTTTGTTCCTCTGCCAATCTCATCCCTGATTTGAACTTCTCAAGAACTCCACGTTTTTATACTCATCTCTCAGTGAACTGTTCACTCATCAGCAAAGAAATACTCCTCAAATACGATCTCAGACGCCAGTTCTTTTCAGACGATAAACCCCCCGAAATTGAGACTTAATCTTCCTCGCCAACCACTTGACGCCAGATACAAGACCATGCACTTCCATAAGTACCAAGACCTGTGCGACATTGGCTACCATCATGGGGAGACGGTGTTTGAGGGTTGGAAGAAGAGCAAGTACCTGGACGAGCTCTTCAAGGAGAAACGGGACAACCAGCGCAGGCGTGGCGACCAGCAGCAGGTGGGTGGCAGTGACAACTCACCGGGCCAAAGCCTCTGGTCAAGGTGATCGCTGCAGTCACTGAACTTTGGTCCACGTGCGGCAATGCCCACTGCTCCAGATGAGACGAGAAGGCGATTTGTATCTCCTAATCACAGTTTGAATCAGCTGCACTGACCGTTGGTGTAATTACCAGGGGGAGGGGTGACGTGTGCCCCCAGCAGAGGTGCATCTCCCATGCCCCCATTTGAAATTCTGATATGTGCACGAACCCGTGTACCAGACCCAGTTGAGTGACTTTTGATGCCCCCCGAAAAAAATGTGCGAGCGGCCCCCAGATATTTCGCCATTGGCAGGGACTGCCTTTACCAACTCCTTTTTGGGGGGTTTGTGATTTCCTTTATTGTTGTTATCTCGATAAAGTTTGATTCAACTTTGTTGCGATCTTGGTATGCAGACTGTTGGACAAATGCCACGCTTCACTGACTTGGCTGCGATGGTGTCCCGGTTGAATGCACCGCAGTGGGCAATGTTTCATCAAGGTAGGTTGGCCACTGGGCTCATGGATTTCTTGGATAGGATTAGAGCAACTTCGAAAGAAAACTTCGCCAAATGTAATTAGCATGACGGGCATGGTTGATGTTTCTAAACCCTCTCAAATCCGTCAGAAATTCGCCCAGAGATTTTGGAAATCTCAGTGAAAATGAGGAAGATTCCCAAAAGTTTTTGCTTAACCCCTTCACGGCGGGATTATTTTGACCGCAACTGCTAAGCTGTGGTATGCCCTGAATGGAGGGCTTTGTCCAGCAGCAGGCCCCATTGAACCAGCAACTGCATGGTCAATAGACATCTTTCACCATCTTGGTGAAAGATGTATGGACGAAATAGAAAGGGTTGCTTGTTTCTTGTAAAAAGAAAATTACTGGTTGTCAAAAGCATACCCTGTTGAACTGTCAAAACCTTCCTAGTCCCGGAACCATCCCAATCTCACTCACATTTTTTTCTTCTGATGATCTTGAACAGAAGATGTCGACCACACAGATTCGGCCACACTCTGGCGGCTGGAGAGCCGCGTGGCCAGCGACCTGCCTGAGGGGATGGACCCCAACCGCCACAGCCTGTCCAGCGAGGAGATCGAGGTTGAGGAGTCAGAGTCCGACATCTCGCCCCTGCAGGTCTCCGGCGTCCTGATGAGCGACGGATTGCGGCAGCGCAAGCCGGGCCCCAACGTCTCGGCGGCGGTGGACGACGAGGGTGAAGACGAAGACGAGAACTAAGATGGCTCATTGAATACAAATTGATTCTGTGTGTACCTCATTCATAGCTTGCATCTTGTCGGAACAACAAACACATCTTGGGGACAACAAATGCAGCCATCTTGAGGGAACGAAAGCAGCCATCTTGGGGGAACAAAAGTAGCCATCATGGGGAAACAAAACCAACTGCCCCTGTAAGGTGTCCATGATGCCACTGAACACTTTCCAGTATTGTACACATACACAGTATAACTCAAAATCTGGTGTAATAGGGTGCGCTGTGTTTGCCAAGTATATGTATGCCCAACAAGTAAGCTTAGCAAAGCATGCAACACGACCTTAACCCTGAAAATACCTTGATCCCCCAATTCTAGAGAATTTCAGACTGCAGTGGCATCTGTTCGGAACGCTTGAAAGGACGATGTACCTACAGCACTGGTGGGCTCTGCCACTGTTGAGGGCTTTTTGTACATTCTGAGTAACGTAGAATGAACAGAGTAGCCATGCCGCTTTTAATGGGGGGGGGACTCGTCCCTCTACAAAATGTCCACTGTAAAAAAGGCAGTCACAGGTGAAGAAGAGGAGATTGCTACATCCTTAACCCTAACACTCCTCAATCCTCCAACAGGTGAAGGATTGACGAGGGTTAGGGTTAACATACATCCACAGGTCACGCCGGTGAGCCAATCTCCCAAGGTTCACATTCAGAGCGTACCATGATGTGTAAATAATTTCACGTTCCCTAAATCTGCATCAGAAGGAATGTTTTAAGGTGATTTAGACCTTTAGATTTGTAAAAACTGCAGCCTCGTTATTCTTAGAATGAGGAAGAGTCCTGTTATTGAGACATTTCAAAAGTAAAGAATTTTAACCCTTCATCCTTGGCATCGTGCGCAACGATGTAGGCCTCACAACACCCCCACGCTTCCAGTGGAACAGTCTCAATATGACAGTGCAATTAAGTTTGGAAGAAGAATGCGAGAAAGATATTGTAGTTAAATGATCCAAACTACAAACTATTGTTTGAACACACTGACTTGTACAGGCGGTTTGGAGGATTTAAAGTTTTGTTTGGGGAAATAAGGGAGATTGTTTTGTTTGCTTAGTTTAATGAGAAAAGATTACATCTTGAGGGTGATGACTTTAAATGGTTATTTAATTTGGCACTCTGTCCATTTCAAGAGTCATTCTACTCTCTTCCTGGGCTTTTTTCAAAAATTATTTTTGATGTTTTCTCACCGATGTAGAATGTAAAGGGTTTTTCTTACAGGTAACAAATTATTTTTCAAAGTTGGTGTCAAGTTTTATTTGAAAGGTAACGTCCTGAAATCTATGACCTAGACATGGTTTGCTACGCACTGAAAACTTCAGAACTCCTCTCCAGCAAGGAACATATTATTGAGCACGGAAATTGGGCATTAAATTTGTAGCACGTCGTTCATTTTGTCACATGCCAAACAATGCAATTATAACATTATTTTGCTGTGCAAGTGTTTGGAAATGTTTGTTGTAGATTGTACAAAAAAAGTGTGTGCTTTTCCCTGTTGTGTATCACACCTAACCCAGCAGTTTATTTGAAATACATTTAAGCTTAAAATGTCCAGATAATTTGGAAACAGCACAACAAAGATTTAGAATTTTTAAGTGAAGTGGACCAGCAGGTTTAAAGCCTTAATAGTGAGTTCGTTTAGATTTAAACGATTTAAAATGTTCGTAAAAATGGAACATGGAGTCAACCAAAAATGAAAATTGTGTCCCAGTATTCGATGGAGCCATCAATGTTGCCTCTCGCAAAAATAGGGAAGGGAAAAAAGAGGCATTTACTGTACGTAACTTTGGAATTTCTTTCAATCATTGACCAATCAGAGTGAGCCCAGCTGAGCATGTCAATATAACGATGTTGTATTTTACCCCCGTGTTGTAATAGAGATATAAAAGTACTTCACGAGCTTGGCATAATACAGACGTCCTGATAAATTTCCTAAAATAAGATTCAAATTATTCAACTCAAAAGCTGTTCTGTATTTGTCTCGAATTATATATTGATTAACTTTTCTGGTTTCAAATATAAATTCTTTATTGCCAAATTGCCTTCACTTGTTCAAAAGTCAGTTTAATATGAGGACGGTTATGATTTCCAGTTTGTGTGGATCTTCTTAAGTGTGTGCGATAATTTGACGTTTGAATGAAGTTTTGATTTGTTAACAAAGGAAGAATATATACAAATATATATAAATGTTTCAGTGAAGGGGTTTTAATATACCCACTTTAAATGCTGTGTTGAATTGCACATTGGTGGCTGTTTACTGGAGCAATCATAAACACAATAAACAAGTGTTTATTGAGTTTGAGTGACAATTTGTGTGTTGCTGTCAGCTTTTTTATCTTTTTGTCGAAGTTTTGTTGGAAGGTTGTGAAGCGGGTTGTGGTTTTAGACGAAAAATGAAACATTGGGGAGTTCAGTTTATGCATGGAGTCTACCTCCATGGTTTATGGTTATTCCTCGTCAGTTCGTTACACAAATTGAGAAAAGAAAGCCAATTGTACGGAAACTGACTTTTCCAGCAATTATAGAAAAATTATTCGATTTGTTAGGGGGCCGGGATGTGACGATTTTTTACAGGACATGAGTTCCGACAAAGCAGCCCCACCAGTCATGACAGTGTCGCTGGTTAACAAGTACGCATTTCTCGCTGAGGGCGGTGGGAAACACGGGTTACCAACCAAATTGCAGACGACGCGGAGTTTGACCCAAGGAAAACGACTTCGATGGCGACGTTCAACTTCAAGAAAAAGCACTTTCGACGTCGGAGGAAATCTTCCTCAGATGATGAAGAGGGAAACAAACCCGAGGACGTGAGGTTTGTTTTTCTGTAAAAGATTTCGGTTCCGTTGGTTGTACTTTCAGAACCTTACAAATGATTTCTTGTAAAAACATGTCGTCAAAAAATACACACAAGGAAGTGTATTGACCAGTTCCGATATTGAGAAAAAGTTCCTAAAGTTTTGGATCTTCATTTTCGTCATCTTCGGTTTTTATAAATTGTCTTGCAGGACCATATTGGAGGAGACCAGAGAAGCTCAGAAATTCAGACAAAGGCAACATGGTGTCAGGTATTTGGGTATTAAACATGATGTTGAATTAATGTCTCGAAAAGGAATAGGCCTAGGCTACTTCGAGATCTAAGTCACTAACTCTGTGATACCCCGTGTGACTTAGAGGAGACAAGGTTTACATGGCGTCGTAATGCTATGGGGTTTTGGAATCGACTTTTTGTGGTGAAATGGTTCACAGCTGTAAGAAAGAAAGTATTATTTTCCCCTGTCAGCAAACCTGCTTAAGCTATATCTCCTAAAAGGGGATAACAAACATTTCAGAGCATGAGATAGAGTATTTTTGAAAAAAAAATGAGATTTTTGCTCACCAGTTTCTCGCTTCCACCCGTTGACTGTCGCTCCGTTCATGCCGTTCGTGTTTATCAGACTGCGCAGGCGTTGAGCCCACCAATGACTGCGCTAGCTCTGCATCTTGGCTTGACCATTTTCGGTGGCGGGGAATAACATCACACATGGCGCAGCACGTCGCGCGTCTCGCCTGATGTGTATTTCTAGGTCACAGCAGCAGCTTGGATGGTCCCAAGATGAAAGCAACACAAGATGTCATCTCCCGCCACCGAAAATGGTCGAGCCAAGATGTGGAGTAAGCACGGTCACTGGTGGGAAAAACGAATGCGCAGTCTGTACAAACGGCACGAAAGGAGTGACAGTCAACGGGTGGAAGTGAGAAATTGGTGAGCAAAAATCTCATTTTTTTCAAAAATACACCGTCTCATGCTCTGAAACGTTTGTTACCCCCTTTTTAGAAGGTATAGATTAAGCAGGTTTGTTGACAGGGGAACATTTGATTTAATAGCTTTCTTTACGGCTGTGAGCCATTTCACCACAAAAAGTCGATTCCAAAACCCCACAGCATTACGACGCCATGTAAACCTTGTCTCCTCTAGGTTACCATGGTTACATGGAGTTTCACAGAGTTAGTGACTTAGATCTCTGGAAGTAGGCCTAGGCTAAATAAAAAATAGGCCTAACGTTAGATTGAAGCAGTGGATATAGATCTCTCTCATAGGACAACTGCGTAAGAAAATTACAATTGGGTAGTCAGCATCATTAGGTGCGTAATGTGCAAAGTGTTCTTTACATGCACATGTGTTGAGCTAGCTAAATGCCCTGGAAATACGGCACTGCCAATGCAATGGCAGAGAGATTTGACGTTCAAAATGACAAGAATGCATGTGGCAATCTGTAGGAAGTAATGTCATATGAGAGAGATTATTGGACCGTGAACTGGTCCTGCCGACAATAGCTGATATAGTGATATGGCTTTGCTGTTTTACCAGCTTGGCAACCGAACAAGCACAACGAGTGATTTAGGATTAGGAGACTAAGCTCAGACATTTTACTGTGATAAATTTTCACCCGGTTCCTTGCTTATAGAGTACCGATGTATGACATCATTTTGAGCCAGGAAGTACATGTGTACAGTGCAAACGAATCAGGTATGCCCTAGCCCAGGTTGGACGTCGTCTACATTGCATTGTAAATGAAGACAATGTCCAACCTGGGCTGAGGTGCGCCCATGTGTTGGTTCGTGCACTGATGCCTAAGTTGAAGGTTTCAAGTCCCCAACAAACACTCTCTGTGCATGACCAATCCCGTGCTGGTTAGAAAAACAGTCCTGTATCCACTGCCTTAAATTTATTTATATATGTATTTTTCTCAATTCTCTTGCATATTCATCATGAATGTATTACTATTCAATGCCACGTGGCAGCTATATGCATCTGAGTATCTGAGCCTCTCCGGTTCTTATCAGAACCACACAGACTCAAAAAGAGATATTGTATGGTGTTTACCGCAAGCTTTCCATCTTAGTCGTCTGTCACCATGAATAGCTTGAAATCCTATATGCATGAAATTAGCTCTAATCAAATGTTCAGAGCATCGTATCACAACAGAAGTAGAACTAAAGAAGCTTTATTAAATTTTTAAATACCAATTTTGTAAAGAACATCCTAACCATTTTTTAAATTAAGTAACACCGAAAGGCCAAATTATGTTAATATTTGCTTTCAGTGCGGCGAGTCTTGCAGTTGGGAAAAAATTCAGCAAGGAAGAAGAAATCGATGTAAGTAAATATCGGACGTTAATCAATCATGGCAAACTGGCAAATATGCTTGTAAGTTAGTCTTTTTTAAATGTTTTAGGAATCTTAAGCTTTAAATTTGATGACATAACGATTATAGATTAACAAGTTTACACAGTGCGTTTTATTTATGAATCGTTCCCTCTTACATCTGCTATATTCATAGAATGATCCCTTCAAGCTCCGTACCGGTGGAATGATTAATCTCAAAGAGATTAAAGACAGAAATCGGGACAGGTAAGCCGTAGCAGAGACCGTTTAAAGGATAGATGGAGAGACTGACCAACAGTGGCCGTCCAGACTGTCTGTCTTGGTTCATTACACATGCACCTTCTGCATGTGTATACCATCACTACCATTACAGAGGGTTGTGGTGTCACCATGCAAGGCTAACTCTGAGTACGCGTGGTTCTGAATTGAACTGGAGATACCTGAAGGAACCATAAAATTGAACTGGAGAGAACCACACATACTCAGAAAGAGATATCCTTGCATGGTTCTACCGCAAACCTCTACAATTTGCTTGCTAACTTCACTGTCATGAAAAGCTTCAAAGCTTGCATGTACTTCAAACCACCCCCCCGAGAAAAAAGAAACCCATGCAATCATAACCCCCCCCCAGGAAAAAAAACTAAAACACCAACAACAAAAACAAGAATGGCAGAGTAAGTAGTACAGAAACAAGTAAATTTATTTCCCGCGTACAGAAACAATGTCGGCAGCATTCATAACAGATCAGTTTATTTCCTTGGTTATTGCGTCCTTTGCCATCGTCACAGTGTCTTTGAATATTTGCCTTAAATTGTGGAAAATTTCAACATAATTGTGGATTGCTTTGACTCTGACATCTGGATTGGTCTTCACACTGCATCTCGCAGATCAGATGAAGATTCCCGAGATGTTCTAAACATGGAGACTACCTTTGCAGCAGAGACCAACAGGAGAGATGAAGATGCCGAAATGTGAGTTACGCCAACTTCCAGTCTGATTTGATTTAATCAAGCTGTTGACAGACACAGGAATGCATGAAATGCAAGTGTAGGCCTCTCTTTCAGTGTTTCGCTGTCATGTTTTTTGCCTACCAGTGGCAAGTAAGCCATAGGGCTGCGCCGAATATCGGAATATTTGATTGATAATCGAATATTTTTTTTCGAATTTGAATGTTCAAATACAGAATTTGTGAAAAGGAAGGGAGAATTTTCTTTTGTTTTAAATGAGAAAAATTGCACTATGGAGGTTTGCTTCAAGCAGATTCAAATGAAAAGCCACAGAAATGTTACAACGATTCAAAAAGTCAATTATTCATTAAAAAATTTAAAAGGAATAGAAATTTTCAACAGGACAAGAAGTATTGTTCGTCTCTTAAATCTTGCTAAATTGTGGCTGGAGATACTCCTAGATCTGAGAAGCTATTGTATTGATTATAATGTACAATTGTGTGTGTTAGTGCAACTTATTTTGTACATGGTTTGTTCCTCAACAATCTGCTGGTTGGTACGATCAAATATTCAGATATTCAATCGTATTGAAGGTCGATTATTTGAATAGTGAATTATTCAAATTGACTCAGCCCTAGTAAGCCAGTCAATACAAAAAACGGAAGAATAATTCCCAAAGTCATGAAAGTGTTAAAAGGATGCACACCCCTATTGAAATGCCAAATTATAAACACTACTAATTACTAAAATGGAAATATGACTCCCTATTTCAGCAGTGGGACCAATGTACATGTTGAGGCCAAATCTGAGACCAGTTAACGGAGATATTTCTGCAAACTTTTGCCACTCATACGAATTATAGGTGTACATGAAAGTCGTCAATACAGAAATACAGAATCAAGTGTTCTGGCAAAGGCTTTTTTCATCCCCCAGTGGGAAACCGTATCAATTCCGGCAGCTGCGGAGTCAAGTAATTGCATTTTACAAAGCAAGCTCTTAATTCCGGGGTACAGGATGAAGTACATTGAAAATGAGCTGGCCAAGAAGAAAGGCAGAGGCAGCGGCGAGACGGAGGGGAAAAAGAAGGAGGAAAAGTAAGGGGTTGATTTTCTTCTCACTCAATATTTTTAACTTTACATCTGCGGTTCAATTTGTACAACAGAAATCTCACCAGAGTCTTGTTGTAAATCTGAAGTGTTCTGGGCTGCAGTTTTTCTCGCATCAAAAAGTATTTTTCTTTCTCCTTTTTATACATATCTGGTGTTTGATAATATCGCCAAGGTTATCTGTGTCCTATTTCAACAAGTTGAGGGCTTTAATGCATTTGTTTTTGTACCATACGCTATCAAGTCTTCAGCATTTTCAGTTGCAAAAGGGGTGCGAAAGAGAGAACAGTGTTTTTTGTTCGGGATATAACTTTGATTCTGAAAGGAAGAATTTGTCCTCTTAGACTGAAGACTGCCGAGGATAAGTTGTACGAGCTGCCGGACCACCTGAAAGTTGAATCCAAGAAGAAATCGGAGGAGATGCTCTCCAACCAGATGCTCTCCGGTATCCCGGAGGTGGACTTGGGCATCGAGTGAGTTACAGTCGATTAGAAACCTTTTAAGATGTAATTTATCGATTGTACTTCACAGTCCTGTTAAAAGGCAGCTCTTAATCCGATGGTGTTGGTGTTATGGCACCGCGGGAGGGGGGGAATCTTGAGAAACAGTGACGACGGCAAATTGAAGGAAGTTGTCTGCTGAGAGTGTTGAGAACTTAATTCAACTTCAGTTGTAGAAAATGCTGGAGAGGACCTAAACAGAGCTATTGACATCATGTTTGTTTAAACCCTTTCCTTCGCTGTGTGATTGTCATGGTTTTTGCCAACCATTGATCGGCAAAATAATGAACAAAGTCTTAAAACATCTCACGCATCTTTCAAAAGTCCAATAACAAGTTTTGTTTAGACTTTTCAAAGAAATTAAAAATACATAAAAATGCCTTTCTCTTTAGCTCTAATGGAGACAAATTTGAAGTTCGTGGCCAAAGTTGTTGCTAATCAAGGTCGGACTTCTCGCAACTTTGGCTGCTCGTATAAAACAGCGATGGATGGTTTTTAACAAGAGCAAGATCAAAGCGCATCATGATCGAATGAACAGTGCCCTCTGTCATCAAAGGATGTCCAGCTGACTCCAACACCCCCTCCCTTGTCAATTGAATGTTTGAAACTTATATGACCAGCAACACCCGCCACCTCCTTTGAAAATTCCTTGTCACTCTGCCGTCAGACTCTGCCCCACGAATGGGGATGCTGACGTTTCTGCGTACTCCCCTGTTGAATTTTGTAGTGCCAAGATAGCCAACATCGAAGCCACGGAAGACGCCAAGCAGAAACACATAGCGGAGCGGCGGAACAAGAAGAAAGACGTGACCTCCTTCGCTCCCACCAACATGGCCGTCAACTACGTCCAGCATGCCAGATGTAAGAAATAACCTCCGAAGTTGGGTTGAAAGTGTCGGCCGTTTTGAGTAATGGCAGACTGGTTCCATTTTGGTGTCACTGAAGTTTGACTTTGGTCGTTGCGTGGTTGCAGAAGCTGTTTGACAGCTAAATTTGAAGGTTGGCCTGTATCCTGAGTATGACTCAGGCTAACGCAACATACACTTAGAATCTTCAGCTCTAGAACAGCCTGGAGTCATTTTGCCATCCTCACTCATTCCCAAAAAGACATTGACGATGGTCTTCCTCCAACTTAGCTATGCAAGAGTTTGCCCTGCATCATGCCCCCAGCAGCATTGTCTTTAGTCGGGAGAAGCCAAAAATGATGTAAATTTCATATCGGATTCAGTTTACCCAATGTAAAGTTAACGTTTAGTTAGTGTCAGTCCATCACATGTAGCTTTCCAAGATCTGCAATGATATTTATTTTTAAAAAATACTGTAAAAGGATCAGAAGTATTGGCACAGTGGATGTACCCCTCTTTTTCTAGACATGCATGAGGAGTTGAATCCACCCAAGCAGAGGATATCCAAGGTCGAGGAGCCCAAACCAAGGCCAGTCGTCGTCGGGGATGCAGACGGACCTGCGAAACGTAAGCTGCCAAATCTGTATTGAAAATTGGATACTTGTTTTGATCTGCTGTTCACAGTCATTAGCCGATGCAGCACGGAGGACAGGTGTTTCAGTCAAGTCGATCGCAAATTGATTTCAAGTTGTCCACTGTCAAATTAGTTCACTTTTCTGTCATCCATCTAGTTAGTAAGAGAATTTGAACAGTCAATTCTTAACAATTTGATTTTCTTGTATTCCTCCAAGCAGTAGCCCAGTCACCGCCAAGACGACCAAAACGCAGCAACCAGGAGAAGGCCACAGACGATTATCACTACGAACGCTTCAAGAAGCAACTCCGGCGATACTGAAGGTGAACGTTGTGTTGGTCATTTTGATCATTTGATCTGTCTGTCTGTTGCCATGTGATTCCGACCGGATCATGCCGTCACGGTCACGTCTGTGCATTTGGCAGTGGCAAGGCTGCACTTACATGTATAGCGCCCTCTGTCAACATGTTTCAACTCGGATAGCCTGTTAGTTCAGTGAATCGATCACTACCTGCCTCGCGCTGGCACAACCACAGAGCATCTGACCAAGGAAGTAAAGCAATTTTGAAATTTGTCGTCATTTTTAAAGTTCGTTGGCGTCATTCTAGCACTCCAGTTTAGCAACTGTGTTCAACATTTAACCAGTGAAACTTTGGTGAATTCCACATCTCTGTGGCAAATACTTTTATGCCGTACGCTTGATCTCCCACGGGTCGTTAATGTCCTGGATATAACAAGCTGGATTCTTGCCTGAAGGATATACTGTCATCAAAGGCAACCCCACCGCGCCGAGGACTAGACCCCTGGGCATGTCTTCACGGAAGCCTCTATCCAGCATTTCACCTGTCATGTGCAAAGCAGACTGTGAAATGACTTTTGAGATTGGAGACACTTATTTATCTGAGAGGAGTGAGATATTAATGTATGTAAAGGCACGGGCGTAAATCCCGGGGGGTGGGGGGGACAGGGACAGGGTGAGCACAAAATTTAAAGCGAAGTTGGAAATATTGTCAGATTGTCAGGATATCCCATTGACTAAAATGTTTGCAATATCACCAAAAAGGGAAAGCAGTCTGAAAAAAGCCATAAATATGTCTTCCTAAGGTAAGATTCTGCATGAATTTGATACACGTTAGAGACGTACATCTTTATCATGTACATCGCCTCTAAATGGTGTATATGGTGCCACCCCCCCTCACTTTTCAAATTTCCATGGCTGGGCAAAACGTCCCCTTCACCTTCCCCAAACCCCCCCCCTTGCCACTGTCATGCCAGTGTGTAAAGGGGTCAGGTCCCAGACCTGCTTACGTAAGATACATGAACGCAGTGTGTATGTAACAGTGTCTCCAATTTTATTTATTTCGGTCCTTTTTTCATGTTATTTTAGGAGGTCTGTTGTTAGGGAATGATGGTGATTAGCTGGGAAAGGCAAAACTGACTATATTATGAGTACTTTATACCTACAGTATTTATGGAAGCTTAGATACACTTGTCATTTCACATGGCACAATTTCAAAAGCCCTCTGTCTGGCACCAGCCTCATATCGCAGGTGTTTCTTACCCTGCGTACTCCATTCCAAGCAATTTGTAAATTGTACAGAGTTTGAAACTGCCAGTGGCTGTCATGAAATCTACTCCATGCCCCCTCTATTCCGTTCTGCTCTGAAGTTTACATAGTCTAGGCAAAACTAAACGCCAACAAAGCGAACTTTGTTTAACCGGGTAACGACTTGTTACGAGTGCTTGTGAGTTTGTTTCTGCATTCAATTGGGGACCCTGAACAATAGAGGACAATAAGGTCCCCGATTGACAGAGGGTCCCCGATTGGCAACTGTGTACAAAACATATGGGTGGTCCTCTAAAAAAGTTAAAGTACGAACAATAGAGGAACAATAGGGGGTCCCCAGTTGCAGGCAAATACACACTTGTGTGCATGTGTCTAGCTCGGAGGGCCTGTTCTTGTTATCTTCAGGTATAAATGTTTCTCGGTCTTCACCCACTTTCGAATGAATTACCTGCAGTGGCAAGTCAGGCAGAGAGCCGCCCAACAGCCTTGACTTTTGAGTTTCATGCCAATTAGAGATCTCTCCCTGAAGGGTGCCGAGTGCTGAATGCGTTTATCGTAAAGACGCCTTTTCAGGCTGAAGCCAATTGTGGCCACAGCGGAACGAGACTCGGCATCAGAACCCATGCCAAACGGTGCAGAAGATTGCAGTGAGACGTCAATTAGCGTGGCTACAAAAGACTCATGAATGCCTTACCCTTTTCGACACCAGTCCAGCTACGTGCCATCCTACGTTTGCAATAATTGGAGCGTCGACCCAATCGTCAACATCAAAGCCTTACCGCCGGCAGGAGAAGTGAACCAAGAACATTAGTTCCACGGCACTAGCCAACGTTTTTGGTTGATTAAATTTTAAGTGTTATAATTTTGGAAACTATGCCAGTAATTGGTGAGACCTTTGTTTGTCCAAAGTGTGGTGCCCTCACATGACGCCTTATTTGTTCAGGTTCACTGTGAAGCTACGAAGCCTGTATTTCTTCGTGGAAAGTAGTTCAAAGGGAAATAAAATTTTAGGACGATTAATGGCCGCTTTAATAAATCATGCTTACTTCATCTTCTCATAAAATTCTCCTTGCACAAAATATCTCAATGATTCATTTTATGTTAATTTTTCGTCGTATTATTATTTTTTTTACTTCACGTGGTCTCGGCTGAGCGATTTACTGAGCTCATAAATATTGTTCCCGTACATTTGGCCTGTAACATCATGGGTTGTTTTTTGTTAACATTTGTTTCAACAGCTACAAGCTGGTGTATTTTTTCCCTTTCAATTTTTTCTCTTTACTGTGTTAAATGCTCCCTGACTTTTGAACCGAGGTTAAATTGACATGTGACACGTAGTCCAGCCGTACAGATTAGGAAAGTGGTAGGCGTTTTTTAATCAGTCACTCTCATTTAACATTGTAACAAACGGTGACGCGTGTAACGTGGCGCTCTTGCGTGCATCTCGTCCGAGCAGTTTATGGAAAGAGTTGCGACATGAGTGTCTGGTGGATTATGCGTCAGTGCGCATGGACAGCTAGCGCAAAATAGCTACTGCCGTATCGTACTGCACACGTATAATGAACAGGCCATTCATGTTCCAGAGGTCCCACTTAGCGCTATTCTGTACATGTCCGTCTGCGGCTTTTGCTGAATCCACAGCGAGCTGTTTTCTCGTGTAACGCGGTCTTAACAGAACAAAATGAAGCACGGTGATCACGCCCCCTTTCCCACTCGAGGCCCGTGTTCTCTTGCGGCCCCCTCCCCTTGCTGAACTTGGAGCTTGAAGCAGCTAGATAGAACAAAGCTTTGTGTCGTGAAGCCGTGGCTGTCACCTCAAGAGCTTCCTGAACTTGGAGCTTGAAGCAGCTAGATAGAACAAAGCTTTGTGTCGTGAAGCCATGGCTGTCCCCTCAAGAGCTTCCTGAACTTGGAGCTTGAAGCAGCTAGATAGAACAAAGCTTTGTGTTGTGAAGCCGTGGCTGTCACCTCAAGAGCTCTCTGAACTTAGAGCTTGAAGCAGCTAGATAGAACAAAGCTTTGTGTCGTGAAGCCATGGCTGTCACCTCAAGAGCTTCCTGAACTTGGAGCAGCTAGATAGAACAAAGCTTTGTGTCGTGAAGCCATGGCTGTCCCCTCAAGAGCTCTCTGAACTTAGAGCTTGAAGCAGCTAGATAGAACAAAGCGTTGTGTCGTGAAGCCATGGCTGTCCCCTCAAGAGCTTCCTGAACTTGGAGCTTGAAGCAGGTAGATAGAACAAAGCTTTGTGTCGTGAAGCCATGGCTGTCACCTCAAGAGCTTACAGCCCCAAGATAAGAATGATACCCCCAGTGAAATGGAGCAACGTTATATACTTCAAAGCCTTACACTTACACGCATAGAGGGGCCTTATTTTGCTAGAAACAAAGCTTTGTGTCGTGAAGCCATGGCTGTCCCCTCAAGAGCTCTCTGAACTTAGAGCTTGAAGCAGCTAGATAGAACAAAGCGTTGTGTCGTGAAGCCATGGCTGTCCCCTCAAGAGCTTCCTGAACTTGGAGCTTGAAGCAGCTAGATAGAACAAAGCTTTGTGTCGTGAAGCCATGGCTGTCCCCTCAAGAGCTAACAGCCCTAAGATAAGAATGATACCCCCAGTGAAATGGAGCAACGTTATGTACTGCAAAGCCTTACACTTAAACGCATATAGGGGCCTCATTTTGCTAGAAACTTCAAAATACTGAAGGGATAGCACGAAAAAAAGCCGACTGAATCAAACATAGGCATAATAAGCTATCGTAGCTTCAGCTGGCTTCATCATCCAGAGAGAGAGATGAGCCACGAGCTAGATCAACTGAGGTCGCATTTTTCCTAGCAACAGGGGCTGGTGGGAATTGCACTTGGCTGGTTCACAAACAACTATGATTTTATGAATGCTACTGTCGCGTCGCTACCAACAGAATGAACACTCCCCACCAGCATGGCTCTTTTCAACCGATGAGGGGGTGCGTCTGCTCAAGGTGCATATTCAGTCCCCCTCCCCGTCGTCAAATTTTTTGTCAGGAAATAAAAGCGGTAACATATTCGACGTGGTATTATCACCCGGGGAGGTGAGGAATTTATACGAGTGAAAAAAAATTAAACCATTTTCCGGAATAAGAATCCACTTGTCTCCCCCCCCCCGAAATCTGGATACGCCTTTAGTCATTTCTCTGATGAATATACAAAAGCAAGGCGACTTTCAGAGGGCCAATCTTTATTGTATGCGATTGAAGAAATACACAGTTCCACTAGCTGTCCGCTTTCTTTAAAGTCTGGTCGAAGAGTAGGCCTACTTTTCTCAGAACTGTAACTTTGTGTTTACTGAGTAGCCTCAAATTATTAATTGTCATGTTAAGTCTCGAGCTTGGTCAGCTTTGATGCGTCAGAAAAATGAAAAACTAGGTCTGGTCATGGCCTCCATGGTCGATCTTGTTCACGCAAAGGCCAGCAGCTGGTCGTCTCTGTCACACAGATAGGTGTCCCCCGGCTCGTCGTGTCGGCCGCCTTTGACGGAGTACCAGATATTCCAATCCCTATTCCGCCCGTCGCCATGGTGATGGGCCCAGGTCTCGAGCTCTCCAGTTTTTTTGTTCACCAGGGCAGCCAGATCCGCTCTGCCTCGTGACGATCGGCCACGTCCCCCCGGGGGAAGCAAGTCCCAGAGTCATGACCAGCCGGCGATTCGGTCACGTCTGCTGCTGTCTGGATTTGATGGCAGTCCGTATAAGATTAACCTGATTGGTAGTAGGAGTGAAGACATCATAGAAAAACAAGTCATTTACGAAATGATTACTATTGCTTGCGGTTAAAGGGTCCGTACCAACCCCAACCCCCATTTCACTGCTGTTAGACTTCAACGGACATTCTCCGTAAACGCCCTCGTGCGGACATGAATCAAACTGAAACTGCTGGTCTGGATAGGCGCCTTTATTCTCAAATCGAAGAATGGCAAGGAAGAAAATCCCAGTTGCTGTGAGAAGACTGGCCGGACAAATAACAAGTAATATCAACATACATGTATCTTAAGATTATCTCGTTCTGCTCGCTTAATAGTAAAAAAATATTTGGAGATAAAGATGGTCGGAAAAGATCGAAAATTGGTGATAGCATAAAGTAAATTAGAAAAGTCTCCAGTCATGATCTAAGGATTATTTGAATTTGCTATACAGAATCAAGGGATACGACTCTTTTGTAGAATGGTTTCGGGAGAGGGGAAATCACTGAGGTGGGAACTTTAGTGT